>NW_008648996.1:1580507-1585529 GCF_000247585.1 Phytophthora nicotianae INRA-310 | reverse complement strand
CTTCTTGCTGCGGAGCAGCGTGCCGGCATCCGCCGATGCTTTATGTGCAAAAGCACCAAGCATCTGAGGGCGAGCTGTCCTCTGCGCTTCAAGCGGCGAGCCAACCCTCCGGGTCATCGCCGGGAAATGGCAACTCCCAGTAGGTGCGGGGCGGCCTACTGGGGAAAAACGGAGTTCTGTTGTGCCTCGAGGAGGTAGAGGACAACGGGGCTTAGCCCCGAAGAGAGCTGGGCTCTCTTATAAGAAGAGTGTGCAAGTCAGGCTTGCTGGTCGTTCAAGCGAACGTGAAGGGCTTTGTGAAGCCGTGGAGAGGCTTGATTGACTCGGGAGCCTCGGGTAAATATGCCCGTCGCTCCACCCTGGAAAGGAGTCAGCTGTATGATGAGGCACTGGTCTTATCCGCAGGCAGCACGGACTCATCAGCTCCGTCATCAGGTGTACACACGCGGGCAGGCTGCTCGTTCGCCTACCCCATACTATCCATAGTGTAAGCTCCATGACAGGAGTCGGGGCAATACTCCGATCTCCAGCAGGTTTTAGCTCACACGCAGCAGGTTGAATACACGTACTTGATTTACTTGCAGCGTTTTTTGTGCGCATTGCGTCTGATTTGGCAGCTCTGGAAGCGTCGACATAGTCACTGGCCCTTGGCGACGGGGTCTGTTTCACACACGGACCCACCGAGGCCGCAGCCGGGGTCTGGTCGCTCTCATCACGCAGTGTGAGGCCGTCGTAACAGCAATTGCGTCGTTGGAGACGCTCGATATGGCCTTGCACAGACCGCTTACCATCGCCGGCCGTAAACCTTTCCGGCCTTGAACTAACAGGATGCTAGCTTGCGCCATTTGACGTGCTCTAGGTTTAGTTCGTTTCCCAGGACGTCGTGGCTTCGACGCATGAAGACTGTGAGTAGCAGCGAGTCTCCAGCGTCAAGCGATACTGGTAGCTCGTTTCCAGGAGTATCGTCGACACTCATTACCACTGCTACTCTTTGACCTCGCGTGTCACCCGTCACGAAGCGCCTCAAGTAGTACGCGATCTGCTTACCTACCGAGAGTCTCTCTGACGGGAGTTCCTCAGCTCTGAGGCCTGGCATGTTGCTGTATAGATCGTACAACGCAGCTCCCTCTCACCACTCTTCCTGCCCCTGCTGAACTTTTGAAAATCTGAATCGATTGAAGATTTCCAAAGTAAAAGGAAACAGTTACTTTTCGGAGTGTTACATCTGCTGGTTTTACGATGTGCGAAAATCATTATTACTTCTATTTACTACTTTTGTGTCACTTTACGTCTTGTACCCTAAGGATGATGTGTCTTGCGGAACACGCGCTGTGCAATTAAAAAGACTACTCTGTGTGCTTTGCTTCTATGTTGCTGTGTTCAAATTTCCCCGGAGTTGTTGTGCTGTACAGATTTAGTCGTGTGTCTCCATCCTTTCTCTTGTAAGCGGGTTAGCACGAGGAAATAATTCACTTAACCCTTCGCGAGTCTCTTACCCAAACTATACTATACAAAACGAAGTCTTTTACTTCTAAAAGGATTCATTTTTCGCCCTTCTACAAACTCACGGTACGTTTCTGCACGATCTCTTGTAACAAATCATTCAAGATGGCATGATCATGCAATCGGAAACATGTCAATAACTTGATTATATTATGATCAAATGTATCTACAATGTTGCACAAGACGGCCCGAGGTCACTTGAACATTAGTAAAAGGCTACAAAATTCGTCCTTTTTGAGACCGATTCCTACAGTTCTTTGCACAAAACAGTTAAAGGGGAAAAACTGCGCCCTTGCACGACGAAAGAGTTAACTCTTTCGTGGTCAATGGGGGCATTTTGCCCCTTTGGAGGATTTATCCTCGAGTACCACTCGTGTCACCCGTGGGAGACACCGAACAGGCCAGCATCACCGCTAGTGATGTGGAAGATATCCCGTCCAAGAAAAAGGAGCCGATTAGTGAAGCACGCGTTGGCGAAGAAGATATTTCCACCTCAGCTCTACTGCCCCGAAATGATTTCTGTGATACAAGCTTATTTTCAACCTGTCTTCTCAGCTTGCACGAGTTTGGATTCCTGAAGCTATGAACTCCAATGGAAAACCATTTTGCGTCGCTCCTGGTTGCTCATGCGCTCCTCATGTAAAAAAAATACAAGCATTGAGTTGTAGAAAATGTGGGGTCCAAGTGGAACGTCCTTTACAGCAAATATCAGCGCAACTATGACAATTCTACTACATTTTCAACTCTGAGCTCGCGCGACACTGAGTGTAACCCGGATATGATGATCCATATTCTTTTCGTTTCTTGAAAGCAGACCGGGTTGTCTAGGCAGTTAGTGGAGCAAATTCACGAGGGTATTATGTCGTCGAATGGGCTAGCAAGTACGATTTCCCAGTTGGAGCGGCGACGGCAGAACGCTATTATCACTTGCTATTGATATTTGCTTAAGCAATCCATCGAAATTATGGTCGAAACCCTATGCATATCCCACCTACACCACCTACACTGATAAACTATCTTGCGACGAATAGAGTTCCTCTCTTGTGGGTCATTTACGGCCACATGATTGAATCACACGGAGTTGAATAGCTCTCTCTGTAAAATAGAGATTCGTCAAGCTACTTTAAAGAACGTTTTGAGAATGGACCTCTCGGTGGAGTTCTACTAGCGCTTGAAAGTCTGTAGCGCACACGGATAGCATGAGAGCTTAGTCGACGCGAAGGCGATGGTCTCAGTAAAAATGAAATTGATCAGATAGTGGATTGTCGTTTGACGCGATCAGAGTATCATGAAGAGACTGAAAAACTACTTCTTGATGTAAGACACACTTTCCCGCTGGTGGCGAGTGTGTTGTTGTTGGTGATAATGCTAATGCTGTTCGAAAGCTAATTGGGAAGAGCTGCGGTGACACAGGGTGTGTCAAGCAGGATATATTTCATGTAATTACTCGGTTTCGTGTGAGTTGAAGACGAAGCCAATTTGTAAGCCCTTGTGCAAACAGGTAAAGAAAGCGCTATACGATGTAAACCGCTAGCTGAAGCACCCAGTGATATATGGAGACCAATTGTCCAAAATTGAAGCTACTAGCTAGAGATGTTCGAACTGAAGTCGGGCTACGCATACTCGGTTTACACATTGTCAATCATAATCTCACTGTAGGGGAACAATATGGCGCGAATCCAGAACTTGGCCAAGTTTGTAACGGGGGTTACCCGGGTGTGGCGCACACACGGGTACGGAGTACCAGAAGAGTTAACAGACTCTCAGTACATGACTCGTAGAGTTAACAGTGGCCTCAGTACATAGGCTGAGGACCACACGATATGCATTTGATTAGGTTTAACTATGCTAGATAGTTAAACATAGATAGCGGCTTGGCCGCAATAAAGATAAATAAAACACTTCTGGTTTTGAAGCATAAAAGTTATTAGTGTTCTTAATAACTTTGAGCCCTGGTTCTTGGGCTGTAAGTTTCCTTCGGATAAGGAACTTGGTTTTAGGGACTCTTTGAGTCGTATGTCTTCCTCTGACGCTTAGCTACGGCAGCCCCGCTGCAAAGTTGACCTAGTTACTGCGTGTCGTTCAGGTCTATTACGCTACCGCAACGGTAGAGGACTATTCGCCACGTCTGCCGATCAAGCATTTATGAATCACCAGCGAGTGTTCATGCACTCACTTCGTCTAGACGACATTCTGACACAACCACCCTCTTCAAAACTCCCATCACCGTATACTGTGTTCCAATGTCGGACTCAACCCGAAGAAGCTAATGCAGATCGCCTGCCAACCAACGAACACAGCTGCAAATCGATCTCATCACGGCCATCCGAAACGCCAACTATGTCGTTAACACAGAGATGATAACGTGTTGTGTATGCTTAGCGATTTTGCTGCTTGTGTCTGCGATTGAATTCTCTCATTCTCTAAGAACGATATGAGAACGCGCTTGGAGCCAAGTAAAACAACAAGCAGCACTGGAAAATTATTGCCTATCGTGGCAACCAAGAATCCACGTAGCCATGTCAATCCACTACATTCACATTCATCTTCAGAGTTAGCCGAAATCATACAATCCGATACAGGAACAGACCATGATACTGGTCTGCCATCATCTACATCTTCAGAGCGTCCACTGCTTGAGCCTTTACCTGTCATACATGGATCTGCCCCCCCCCCCCCTTGACGCCTTAATGAGTTAGCTTGTATAGTATAATATAGCATAGCCAGGTTAAAAGTGTCCGATCACGAAAGGGTTAAAATACAAAGCTTGTGCACACAACGAATGTGGCTGTTTATCGGAGCTTAGTTTGCTTAAAGTTCAGTGCCACTCAGTGTATTTCCAGAAGCTTGGAGAACTTCCTGAATGTCAATGTCGCGAGGGGAACTTGACAAGCCAGGATTGATTCCGGTGGGAATAGACTTAAACGTATGGCTGAATTCACAATAGAACTGTGAGACACAGAACAGGGTGATACAAATCTATCCTTGATGCAGGACAGGATGCTGGATGGAATTGATGGACCACGTCTCGACCGATGACTGTAGACTCGCCAAATGCTGGCTCCAGTACACAGATGCGGCAGCTCACGCTTAGTTGTGGAGTTCCCACCAATGAGGGTCGAAGTGGCGAGGGGTCAAATGGTTTTACTTTTCGACTCGGTATTTGAATGATCTCATGTATATGGACCTCCCTGGGCAGCTCTAAAAGAGGCCCGGGCATTGGCCACGATCTAAGTGGCTGATTACAACAGATCGAACCTCTTCCCACAAGTATGTGTTTGGTTTAGCACCCAGACTGTGCCCACACGGTCACTGATGCAAAGCGGTTTCCACGGAGTATGCCTCTGTGCAAGCTGTCCCGCCGACGAGGCTACAGCATGATGTAAGCTTGGCTACACCGAATGCAAATCGCGTCATCTGTCATGTGACCAGATCTTACACTTTGCGTAAATATTTCTACAAAGGGGCAACACTAAGAAGTGCCATTTGGAAGGAGAGCCATTTCAACAGAAAGGGCAG
>NW_008648996.1:1579329-1580407 GCF_000247585.1 Phytophthora nicotianae INRA-310 | reverse complement strand
GGCTCTCTTATAAGAAGAGTGTGCAAGTCAGGCTTGCTGGTCGTTCAAGCGAACGTGAAGGGCTTTGTGAAGCCGTGGAGAGGCTTGATTGACTCGGGAGCCTCGGGTAAATATGCCCGTCGCTCCACCCTGGAAAGGAGTCAGCTGTATGATGAGGCACTGGAAGTGCAAACGTGAGATAAAATCTCAGTCCGTCTAGGAAGCAAAAGCGCTACTGGCGCGAGCACGAGCCCGAGGCGGCCGTTGTGCTGGACATTGGTATGTCGGAACTTGTTAGCAACGAGGTTGCTGTTTGTCCTGGTGAGGATGAACGCGGAGGGGCGCGTAAACCACTGAATGGTATGGATCCGGTCGAGGACCTACTGCTACGTGGCCCGAGGGCTGCGGTCGACTGCGAGTCGAGGCATCGTGGGCGAGGCCCAAGAAGATGCAGGTGTAGTGACACCTAGTTCACTGAGTGAGGGGCATGGACCGCACGGCCCTTAGCTGAGTGTCTCGCAAGACGCTGTTTCATCTCCGAGGAGCGTTGGTGCTGCTGCACCCGGTGGTGGTGACGGAGCTGTCACTACATCGCCCTCGTCCGGTCGAGCTCGGTTGCGGAGGGGGAGGAGAAGAAGACGCAGGGCGTCTGTGACGTCTTTGGCGTCGGACGAGGCGTCTAATGCGATGAGCAGCGAGGCTCCACGTGATTGCTCTTAACAGCTGTACACACTCGTGAACGGAGTCACGGGGAAGGTCGAAGGCGGCATCAGCCTTGACCCTCTGCCCGCTGTGAATGCTCTGATAGAGCTGAACGAGATGTCCGTCGCCGAGTTTGGAGAGGCCTTGAAGGCAGGCGGCTTAGCCGAAGTGGTCTTGATAAGACCTGAGGAGGAGTTGAACTCCTCGTCCGTTGTGGACGACTCGGTCCTGGAGGACACCGAGAAGACGCTAAGCGCGAGGAGTGGATCAGCGATCCTTAAAGATCCTTCGGATCCCTTCTCCGCGGTGGTGAAGGAGTATGGAGACGTGGTCTCGAGAAACCAGCCGATAGGTTTGCCTCCAGATAGAGGCGTGATTGACCTGGTTCCTGGAACGA
>NW_008648996.1:1576227-1576807 GCF_000247585.1 Phytophthora nicotianae INRA-310 | reverse complement strand
ATTCCGCTGACAGCGGTGAGCACTCCGAGCGGTATGCTATGGGAGTGGCTGGTGATGCCCCAGGAGCTTTCGAACGCATCAGCAACGTTCAATCGTCCTGTGACGCAGTTGTTCAGGCCCCATCGGGCGTATGCGCAGACGTACTTTGACGATATCTTCGTCCATAGTCGTGCTGACACGGAAGGTCAAATGTGGAGAATCACATAGACCACTTACGAGCAGTGCTCGAGTGCATGCGCACGAATAAGTTGTATGCCAACTTGGACAAATTCGTCTTTGGCGCGGAGAAAATTCCATTCCTCGGTTGCTTCATTGGGAAGCGTGGCTTAAGGGCAGACCCTGCCAAAGTCAAGGCCATCGTGAACTGGCCGGTTCCCTAGAACCAAAAGGACTTGCGCAAGTGGCTAGGCTTAGCCAATTACTTGCACAAGTACAGCGCGAACTACGCGGAGATGGCGCGGCCATTATCGGATCTCCTTAAGAAGGATGCACCATGGTGCTGGAACGTCGACCACGACGAAGCCTTTGATGTTGTGAAGGAGAGCCTGTTACAGGCGCCAATTCTTGCGCTACCGGACCC
>NW_008648996.1:1545259-1574474 GCF_000247585.1 Phytophthora nicotianae INRA-310 | reverse complement strand
ATCATCCACAGACCGATGGTCAAACTGAACGCGTTAACCGCGTTGTGGAGGACATCCTCCGAAGCGTATGCGCTGAAGCGCCGAAACGCTGGAGCACGATGCTCCGACTTGTTGAGTTTGCATTGAATAATGCGGTACATGCCTCCACAGGCTTCACCCCGTTCTATGTGAGCGGCCTTGTGAATCCTCGAATCCCGCTGACGCCGCCACGTGGTGGCTCAGGGCTTGACGGGGGAGGAATAGCCGAGCGGCTTGCTGATGTCAGCCCTATTGCGGTACGCAAGCAAGTCGATGACTTTGTCTCGGCGAGACTTAGCGTTATGCGCCAGGTGCGCGACGCTATGGCCGAGAACCAAGACCTGCAAAAGGAGCATGCGGATGCTCGGTGCAGAGGAAATGTGGATAGGTTTGAGGTCGGCAACCTCGTTTTAGTAAACGCAAAAAAACCTACCTACGCACGCAGTGTCTGCCGTCTTTAAGACAAAACTAAGACCTAGGTTCATTGGACCGTTCAAGGTCGTGGCCAGGAAGGGCCTAGCGTACGCGCTTAATCTTCCAAAGAAGATGCGCACCCACCCGGTGTTTTACGTGGGCTTACTCAAGCCATACCAGGACCCGGCTCGTGTGAGCGCCGAGTCACTGGCGCCGAATCGGCAGAAAGCGGCTAGGCCGCGTGCGGGACAGCAGGTGGTGTAATCACGGAAGGCTGGGCGACAGCAAGTGGTAGAACCACGGGGATCTGGTCAACAGCATATGGTGAAGCCACATTTTGCCGAGCGAAATGCTCGAGATGCAGGAACAAGTCAAGCTGAAGATACAGCTGAGCAAATTAGTGCTCAAGGTCCGGGACCTGGTTGTGAATCAACAATAGGGCTTACAAACAGTCCACGGGGTGGAGCATATCTTCAAGACTGACCGCTTCGCGATGAACGTGGTCGTTCGCGTCAGGGACGCATGCGTCGTGAGGACGCAGACGAGTGCTGATTCGCAGCGCGGGAATCCAGCTGAGGCACGCACTCCTCCAACTCTGCTCGACGAGCACGGTGAGCCCCACTATCATGTGGAACGCCTTGTGGCTCGGCGTCGTCGCCGGGGTCGTACCCAGTACTTAGTGAAGTATCCACATTCACAGAACTCCTGGGAGTTCGAGGTACCCCTCCGTGAGGACTACCCTGAGCCTATGACCTGGCACACCCACTGCCAATAAGTCCCATGGGCTCGCGACTGCGTCGCCAAGCGCTAAGCGCTTCCAATAGTGCGGGGTGTCTACAGGTCGGTAGCTGAGCTCAGGCTCTGACCAGAGGCTGAACATCCATCTCAAGTATGAGAATCGGTGCTCGCAGCGGGAGCAGGAGGCAGATGTGCCTCGTAATGTTGGGGACGTGGTCCCGACGGAAGCGGATGCTTCGTGTTGTGTTGGACGAGGTCCAAGCACAAGCGTCCTGATTGACGCGTATTTGTTTCGAAGAAACTTGCTCAAGGAGCATAATACAATGTTGGAATTGCGCTGTTACAGCGAAGGTGGTGTGGCCTGGACGGGATTGAACCACCGACCCTTGGCTATCAAAACCAACGCTCTACCATTGAGCTACAAGGGCAATACCCGTAAACTTGTCCGTGTACGGACTATTGCTCATGGTATGAGAGGGCTGTGGCCGGGTCGAATTGAACCACCGACCTGTGGCTTTCAAAGCCAACGCTCGACCATTGAGCTCGGTGGGCGCTGCCCGTGGATCGAGTGAGTCCCAAAACCTTAGTCAAGGTATGTGGACTGTGTACTCGAGGGTGGTATCGAACCACGGACCTCACGCTTTTCAAGCGAGCGCTCGACCACTGAGCTATATGGTCGGAGCCCAAGGTTCTGGTGATCATGGAGCTCAAGGCTCTTGAGCTTGGCTCACATCAGGTTGGCAGCTCATTGAACGTGTGCCATATCAGCAGCGTGGTGCCCGGCCACGAAGGTATGTGTGGCAGCTCTCGGAGCAGGCACGACGTGCGCAAAATGGTCTGGGACCTCGTGACAACTTGATGCGCGGCGCGCTGTTGACGTTTGGCCGTGGCACGCAGGCGAAGGGTCACGCATCAGAGATGCAAAGGTGTTCGTGAGTTCGGGGAGCTGGAGTACGCAAGGATGAGGCGCAGTGCCTTCCGAGGTCTTGGCAAGACCTCGCTGAGGTACTTTCGAGAACGGGTAAGTTCTCGTTTTAGTGGGGGAGAGTGTAACGGGGTTACACGGGTGTGGCGCACACACGGGTACGGAGTACCAGAAGAGTTAACAGACTCTCAGTACATGACTCGTAGAGTTAACAGTGGCCTCAGTACATAGGCTGAAGACCACACGATATGCATTTGATTAGGTTTAACTATGCTAGATAGTTAAACATAGATAGCGGCTTGGCCGCAATAAAGATAAATAAAACACTTCTGGTTTTGAAGCATAAAAGTTATTAGTGTTCTTAATAACTTTGAGCCCTGGTTCTTGGGCTGTAAGTTTCCTTCGGATAAGGAACTTGGTTTTAGGGACTCTTTGAGTCGTATGTCTTCCTCTGACGCTTAGCTACGGCAGCCCCGCTGCAAAGTTGACCTAGTTACTGCGTGTCGTTCAGGTCTATTACGCTACCGCAACGGTAGAGGACTATTCGCCACGTCTGCCGATCAAGCATTTATGAATCACCAGCGAGTGTTCATGCACTCACTTCGTCTAGACGACATTCTGACACAACCACCCTCTTCAAAACTCCCATCACCGTATACTGTGTTCCAATGTCGGACTCAACCCGAAGAAGCTAATGCAGATCGCCTGCCAACCAACGAACACAGCTGCAAATCGATCTCATCACGGCCATCCGAAACGCCAACTATGTCGTTAACACAGAGATGATAACGTGTTGTGTATGCTTAGCGATTTTGCTGCTTGTGTCTGCGATTGAATTCTCTCATTCTCTAAGAACGATATGAGAACGCGCTTGGAGCCAAGTAAAACAACAAGCAGCACTGGAAAATTATTGCCTATCGTGGCAACCAAGAATCCACGTAGCCATGTCAATCCACTACATTCACATTCATCTTCAGAGTTAGCCGAAATCATACAATCCGATACAGGAACAGACCATGATACTGGTCTGCCATCATCTACATCTTCAGAGCGTCCACTGCTTGAGCCTTTACCTGTCATACATGGATCTGCCCCCCCCCCCCCTTGACGCCTTAATGAGTTAGCTTGTATAGTATAATATAGCATAGCCAGGTTAAAAGTGTCCGATCACGAAAGGGTTAAAATACAAAGCTTGTGCACACAACGAATGTGGCTGTTTATCGGAGCTTAGTTTGCTTAAAGTTCAGTGCCACTCAGTGTATTTCCAGAAGCTTGGAGAACTTCCTGAATGTCAATGTCGCGAGGGGAACTTGACAAGCCAGGATTGATTCCGGTGGGAATAGACTTAAACGTATGGCTGAATTCACAATAGAACTGTGAGACACAGAACAGGGTGATACAAATCTATCCTTGATGCAGGACAGGATGCTGGATGGAATTGATGGACCACGTCTCGACCGATGACTGTAGACTCGCCAAATGCTGGCTCCAGTACACAGATGCGGCAGCTCACGCTTAGTTGTGGAGTTCCCACCAATGAGGGTCGAAGTGGCGAGGGGTCAAATGGTTTTACTTTTCGACTCGGTATTTGAATGATCTCATGTATATGGACCTCCCTGGGCAGCTCTAAAAGAGGCCCGGGCATTGGCCACGATCTAAGTGGCTGATTACAACAGATCGAACCTCTTCCCACAAGTATGTGTTTGGTTTAGCACCCAGACTGTGCCCACACGGTCACTGATGCAAAGCGGTTTCCACGGAGTATGCCTCTGTGCAAGCTGTCCCGCCGACGAGGCTACAGCATGATGTAAGCTTGGCTACACCGAATGCAAATCGCGTCATCTGTCATGTGACCAGATCTTACACTTTGCGTAAATATTTCTACAAAGGGGCAACACTAAGAAGTGCCATTTGGAAGGAGAGCCATTTCAACAGAAAGGGCAGGCAGGCCCGTTTTTAGGTCAAAAGATGTTTTGCAGACATCTGATGATTTCTTTCAGAATCCAAACCATCCAACAGATTGTACAGATTTTTACTATACTAAAACTAAATTACAACCAAGCGTGTCCGTTGCACGCCGGCGTGTCAGCTGCAGAATCCATTAAAGTAGATTTGAATGAGCCTACATACAAAAATCCAGTTGTTGTGAAAGCGTGTCCGATGCGCACAGATGCGTCCGCTGCATTTATGAAATGGCGCCCAAGCCAAACACTCCTAGCCTGCGGTTACATCGTGGCGGACCTCGGTCTACCTGTAGCAATGGTCGACAAACTACTGTCTAAGGCCAAGGCTAGGACCTACGAACCTGTTTTTAAGACGGTGGGTGGGGATGAGGACGGCGGTCTTCTTCAGCTCAAACTCTTCTTCAGTGACTGCATCTACGGCAGCGTAGTATAAGGCCAGGAAAGCACCCGTTTGTAAGGTATTTTCAAACTTTGGTTGACCTGGAGCCGGGCTCAGGACAGGTACTTGTCCCAGCACTTGACGTGCTTTGCTGATGGCATTCTTGTTCATGTGCCACCTACAAATGAGTACAGATATACCTTCTAATACGCTATCTAGAGCATCGAAGAGAGATTCATCGACGCCAGTTTTCTGTCGGTGAGTAACACGCAAGGCAGAGCAAATTCTATTTCATCCAAGAAAGTCCGAAAAGTATCCATTGCCCAGAAATAGTCTTGTTCCTTCTCTCTCAGTAACCAGCACTGTGCAACGGGAAGAACCGTGTTAAACCCCGTCAAAGCTATTATGTTTAATAACGGTAGCTTGTATTTGTTGGGTTTGTATGTGCAATCCATTCCAATTACATCGCAATGTCGCCGAAACAGAGCAAGGGTTCCAGGGTGAGCCCAAAACATGTACAGCAGTCGCTGCGAGTCGGGTTCAACCTCCCATCGGTAGTAGAACCCATCTGCTGAAGGCGCTTCAAGAGTAGTTCCATGGCGGTGCGAGTCGACAGTTCACTCCTACGAGAATTGCTCCTAATGTTGGCAATATCTTGCAGAATCACGAAAGAGCTGGGGTCCATCTGCATTAAACTAGCTCGTACACGCCCGGTTGTGATTCCAACTGCTGTCTGTGATTCGACAATTGCTTGTAGTGATGAAGCCGCCTCTTGCTCATTTACAGCAGTAGCAGCACGTTGCCGGTGACCTGGATGAACTCGAGCGTCCTCTGAAGGAGGATGTTGGGTAGGCGACTGCCGTTGCGTGTGTGCACAATTTGCCATGGACCGACAGGAGTGCTAGCATCCACGGCCCGTGCGATAATCTTCATGGGGCATCCAATGCCCATTGAACCTCGCATTGGTCGTTGTCGGCCTTCGGCGTTCAAACGTTGAGTACACTTTGGTTTTCCCCCTCGGTCGCAATCTAACCCTCGCTTCCAGGCCACTTTCGGTGTCGCTATCGTGTAGAAAGCTCGCCGTTTAGTTACGTTGAACCCATGATCCCTCCTCCAGTTGTGCAAGGCTGCAAACGCTTCCTCTTCGGATGCATAAGAGTTTTCTGGCGGAGGTGAGATTTCCACTAACCACCGGGTTGAATTGATGCCCTCATCATTGACGACAGTGCTGTCAATCAAATAGCGCTGCGAGCCTTGAACGCTTGGAAGCGGTAGACAATCAGCTTGCGTGCCCCCGGCACTGGTAAAGTCTGCCTCATAATTTTGCTGTTCAGGTGCAGCAGTAGATGGGTCGTCTAGCAAAGGCGGAAGGTCTTCAAGAGCTGTACTTACCGCCGATGGTGTGGTGTAGTCACCAAGGGGAGGGAGGTCTTGGATTCTTTCGCTTCGAGGATCAGCGTTGAGCAACAATGACAGATCCGTAGTTTTTGTTGAAAGTTAGGGGTTGAGCTGGGGAGGCTTCAAGCTGTCTTCACCCGGCGGCGACTCGTAAAGTGACGTAAATAAATGTTATGCATAAGGACAGACTGAAATGCTACGTCTTCTGTGTTCTTACGTGGTAAGATGCAATGGTAAATTGGTCATATTTTGCTGGAGTACGACCTCTGCAACGGACACGGTCCTATTCATCTTATGTTTTGTATCTATCTACTTGAAGTCGAACAATGCCTGAGTGTCGTTTTTCTGTCTGACAAGTCGTCCTTTCTGTTGAAATGGCTCTCCTTCCAAATGGCCCTCCTTAATTTTGCCCTCTACAAAGATGTGTTGCAAATTTAGAGATTTTAATATCAACCAGATCATACCCATTCTAACCAGACCTAAACTTCCACCATGTTTTACATGCTAATGTTATCGTGATTTCACTGGGTTTCAACAATTGCCACCGTTCGTGCTTCAACTGTAGAGTACATGATAGATGATTTCACGGGCATCTGTCTGGCAAGTATTCATAAAATTTGACAGACCAAGAGCTGGAGTGTCAGCTGTGATTTCTCCTAGAACGTGTCGGAACTTGCTGGCAATGTTTTGTTCATGTGCCACCTGCTTATCAAAGCGGAAACCTTGGATTACTGTACGGACTGCATTCATTGACGCTAAATCCCTATCAGTAAGGGTAACACTTGTGAATATGGCATCCACGCCGAGAAAAAAAGCTGAAGTATTGACATAGCCCACAAGGCCTGCTTCCTTTCATGGTTAGCGCTAAGCAAGTGGCAGTACCAGTCAGCGATAGAATATTGAGAAGAGGGAGATTGTATTTAATGGTCTTGTAAGTATAGTCCATTGCGATGACCTTGGTGTGGCAGTGGTACTCCATTAGCGTCCGAGAGCCGCCCAGAGTAGCAGAAGTTGTTGCGTGCTTCATAGAAATCTTTCAAATTTGGACAGATTTGGACAACTATAGCTAGTAAAGCAACTTAATTTACTACTAATGCTAGTATTCAGGTTTGAATAAGTTGGGCAGATTTGGACACGATTGGATAAGTTTTTTTTTTTCATTTAATTTCAAGTGACTAAAGTGTTTACTCATAAGGTGTGCAGTGATTACTAGCAGGTTCGTTCCCGCTTGGCGTTGATATCTTCCTGAGTACGTAAATAAACGTGTTCGTGGTACAAGCTTGATAGATCAGCAGTGTTGGACATCATACATACATATATGTAAATACATTTTAGGCTAAACCATATCGGGCTTACTTCATATAATTTACTCGTGTATAGTGAAGATATGCAAGGTTTATTTTTTGGCCATCATGACAAGTCCTTTCAAAGAGGTATAATTGAAAGGACTTGTGAAGATGGCAACTTATTTATTTGGAATCTCAAACGAAGCCATAAGTGTTCGGATTGTACGCTAAAGTCCACATACTACTAGTATACCATAACCACATTGTACCCATGGATAAGTGTGATTCTTACGATTTTTTTTAAAGTTATAAAAAGCATTTTTGAACCGTTTTTAAACGTCGAAGCACATCGTTCGGCATTAAACAATTCGTTACTTGTATTTCACAGCCCTTGCTTCAATAGCCGGGCGACAGCTATAGCGATTTAAATCAATGGTCGTATTCATTTTGAAAATCAAATGGTTGTTTTTCACTTTTTTTTCGTCAGTGGCGCTCTTCTCCCTCTAGTATGTAGATCCAAAGTCACCCGAGCGGATGTTCATGAACTTGACGCCTGCATCCGGATTCTGAGCAAACACAGTATCTGGACTGCCGCCAGGAAACGGACAGTCGCCGCGTAGATATCCTGGTAATGCCGGATCATCTCCCGGAAAATGGCTGTCCAACCAGCTCATGTTCAAGCCATAGTCGACCCAGACACTCATGGCGAGCGTCATGCCACCAATCATGTCTCGCCCCAGCTGAGCTAGATTGCCGACATAGGCAGGGTCGTCGAAGTAGGTCTTGGATACGTTGCACATGACCTCCGTTATGGAGTCCGTGCCTTTCAACGCAGGCCACGTGCTGCTTGGGTTTGAGATGACTCGGTCGTCTTGTTTGTACAGGCGCCGAATTTCGACTAACTCGCCAGTGTCCGTATTATCGTTGGTCACAAACTGCGTGACAACTGAGAATGGACGAGTCGTGTCGATGTCGAATTGTTTTCCAGGGCCGTAGAAGTTCTGGTGGCCCATTCGGAACGGATTAAAGTCACACCCGTTCTTATCACACCAACCAGTGTAGCGAGTTTCGTCCGTGTTACCGCAGTCCTCGACAGAGAAACATCTCTGCTGGCCTTTGGTAGAGCAGGAGTGGGTTGTGTAGGCAGTAGCCATGCTGTTGGCCTCCCAAATGTCCATCTCAGTGCAGCACGAGCCGTACGAACCATTCAGGTTGGCTTCTCCGTCGACAAAGTGGAGATCTTGTCGACACTGAGCATCACAGGCACCTGTGCCGTATGCAGCACCAGCCGTGTTGCTTGGGAAGCGTGCAGAGCCTCCATCAGGATCCATCTTGACAAAGTATAGTGCTCCATTCGATCCGCACGGCAAGTTAGAGACATCGACGTCGAACGTAAACTCCTGGTTTAGCAACTGAAACTGTTTGTACTTCTTCCCCGATGCGTCAAGCATGTACACGCGGGAGCCAACACTACTCGGGGTTTGAAGTTTCAGAGACAGTTCCTGTCCGATTGCCGTGATACTGAAGTTCCCGGTGTAGTCTGCTCCTTCGAGGCCACAGATCGCAGCACATGCTGTCGGTGTCGAGCAGGTTGTCGTGTTCCACTTGTCATTCTTCACACAAGTGTTAAGCGTTCCAACAGCGTTCACATCACGCCAATTTGCATCGATCACCACTGAAGAATCTTCAGTAACACATACTGCAACTTTCGCGCCCGTTTTGCCAACTTGCTGGAGCACATCCGTGACTATCGTGCAGTGCTGCGACGGAAGAGAGGGGTGCACCTCGGGTACACGGGTGCCAGGCTGTTGAGCCGAAGACAAAGACGTGATGGCGGATACAGCAACGGCAACAAATTCAACTGTGCTGGAAAGCTTCATGATCTGGCAGGGTGGAATGATCTTTCGTTGAAGACAGGAGATTGGACAATGAAGGCAACTCGCCTATTTGCTCGCATACGAGCTACGACAACTTCACGCAGAGCTAGAGGCGTCCAGTACTCGCGGGAGATGCTAACAAACGCGGCCTATGTTTCCTGTACGTCGTGAGTAACCTACTCTTAGCACAAATTTGTGCTCGGTTATCTAGGTTTTCAATACAATGGTTACTGGATCTTGAGTTGTCCTCATGTAATCAGAGCTGACGTGAACGGGTAAGCAGTGTCGACGTGATTAGCATCTCTTTCGACAGTTCATCGGGAAGTTGTATTTCAGATAGGGATCCGTGAGCGATCGATAAGTCTGGTGAGAGGTATCTGGCGCGATGGTAGCCGCTTGCAACATGTTGATAATATCCAGGGATAGCGCATAGTGCAGTATTTTCATCGACAGAAAGCATTAACAGCTGCCCCCCCCCACGCACACACTTTCACAAAATTAACCAGCAGACTCGAGTACGAAATGAAATAGCGCTCCTTGTTGGTGCTAATGCTCCTACGTATTTCGATGTCGCCATCATAGTTTAATCGAGCACGTGCTCAGATTGTATCATGATCTTCAGGTCCGTGGAATTGCATTGGCAATACAGTCATACCTGTAGCATCGGATGTCGTTCAGCAATGACTCTGCATCTGCACCTTTCGCAATGTGGAGTATTCGATTCGAAATAATCCGTTTCAGAGTTATTACGCTATAAGCTGGCTTCGTGGCCTCCAACGCAGGGCATGGAAAAAATAATATAATACGATTATTATGGGTATTATACTGACGGAATTACTTATTATTGGTAGAAGAATATTATAATTATTACTATTGCATGGTTTGAAGCAAAACTCCAACCCTAATCTAGTGGACTTACAAAAACCAAGCTTAAATTAGCTAATTTCAATAATAATGTTATTTTTTGCACGGAATTATTTATTATTGAATGCTGGATATTATAATGCATATTATTGAAAGATATTTTTACGTATAATTAAATATTGTATTTTCCATGCTCTGCTCCAACGGAGCCCGCTTTAGATCCTCCGTTGCGTAATCCACCGTGGTCATTCATATCACTGTATGTGGCAAACTCCCGTCGATCTCAACTCACCTGTAATATTTGGACAGTTTTACAGTTTTTGTTAACATGCCATCCTCGAAATTTCAGAGCTTCTGAGTGTTCTGGCTGTACCCGGCGCTCGTTACAGACATCATCATCTCGTTGGAGCTTTTTCTGCTGCTTATCCAGAAAATGTGCGAATACAACGCGAGGTTGAAAACGTCCTAGACACTTATCCATCCGCGTGGGCTCCATTAGTAAAGCAGTGGAAAGAAGCTATGCAGCAAATATTTTTTCTTTAGACCTTGATATTCCAAAATCTGTTTATCCTTTTCGTGATTTAACACAATTCTCCAGGCGGTTTGATCGGTGAACGGCTGAGGAGAGATTTCAGCGTTCTTGCCAATAACGCTTTCGTGACCCCATGCTATCCCAGCCCGCCTCAGCCATAGTAAGTCACCCAGAAGGACCAGGAACAGACTGAAATAGGCTCAAGATGTGTTCCATACGTTGCTGGAAAATGGCCATGAATTTGCCAAATTATGGCTTCTTTTTGTAGAAAACTACAACTAACTGGAGTCAATCACACTTGCTAACATCAGCAATACCCTTCTTAATGTCGCTGTTAATCATGTGTGTTCCATGCTTGATCGCGAGCCATTTATGCTGAATCGTGGCGTTTAGCTGACATGTGTTGTACCAACGTAATTTTTCTGTAACACCTTGTTAGCTCTAATTTTTTTTTGCATTTTAGGGATAGAGTAAGTTTGATCTTACTTGTCTTCGTTTGAAGTCGTGATAGTGAACCAGAAGAACAAGAGAGCAAGCTTTCGAATTTGAGTTCTTGTGAATTGTATTTGTTAGACACTTAATTTATTGTGCTTTGCGTCAACTTTGGCTTATGAATAGCGCCTCTAAAACAACGACAAATCTATTTCGTGTATAACAAAGCAACTCTCCAGCTGCAACGCAAAGCCACAACGACAAGGCAATGCCCGGCCACTTCTTTCCCAGCTTGTTGACTGCTTGCCTGCACACTGCCCTGCTCCTTCACGGCCCAATCGGCAAATAACTAATGTTCATCCTCATTTGAAGCGGTATTCGCGTGTTCGGTATCACATTACCTCTACGACGAAACAGTAAACCCAACGAGAAATAGACCGCGTCGAGACCCCAATAACGGACGCAACGACACTTAAGTCAATGTCTTAGATGTAGGTCAGCACAATATATGTCCAACGCATGTCGATAGAAATTGTCATCTTATGTAATGCAGCTGCAC
The DNA here is from genome assembly GCF_000247585.1 of Phytophthora nicotianae INRA-310. NCBI lineage: Eukaryota > Oomycota > Peronosporomycetes > Peronosporales > Peronosporaceae > Phytophthora > Phytophthora nicotianae. The sequence goes on along the minus strand of NW_008648996.1, from coordinate 1,563,088 downwards.
GGGCTTAAGAAAGACTTAGCGTGCTCGACGTTGGTTTGGCGCTTTTACTACAGCATTCAACGAAAACACTCATACGACAACATTAACTCTTCGATTAAATGGTAATCCAACGTTAATTCGACGATTACGGTAGGTAAATCAATGTTGGATCATTATTCAAGATTTGCTAAAACATCGAGTTAGGACATCGTTTAGACAGAATGTGTGTAAAACACAATACTTCAAGTATTAATAGTACTAGGATACAAACCAATTAATAGTACTAGGATACAAATCAACTTCTCGCCAGAGGACAACAATTCTGTTAACTGCAATAGACGCGGTAGGACCAAAAATTCAATTGTATTAAGCTTGAAGCTGTGTCAGATTACACGTTAGACTGCATGTGCGTTGCGCCTCGACTTGCGCTTATTCAAGCTTGGTTCGGTCGTGCGCGGCGTCGTAGTCCACAAACGGACCATCTGCAGCAACATGGGGGGCCTTGTTCAGCATGCCGATCTTGACGTGGTTCCAGTTCACGGTGCTCTTCAGTCCAGGGATCTGGTACAGTTCGCGCAGGTAGTTTTCGATGTTGTGGTAGTCCGTCAGGTGTTTGTCCGTCTTCGGCTGGTACGTGTCCAGTCGGATGAGCGTGTGGAACAGACGCACATCGGCCTCCGTGACACCCTTGCCCACCAAGAATCTCTTCTTGGCCAACAGCTCGTCCAACTTAGCCAGCGCCTCATAAGCCTTGGTCGCCGACTCAGCCGCAGCCTCAGGCGACGGTGCGAACATTTTCTTAAAGAAATTCATGCTAATTTCAGCCACAATTCCATCGTTCGCAGCGTCAATCTCTGCACGCAGCTCCTCGGGGTACAAATGCACGTTGGACGGCACCAAGTCACGGAAACCCGAGTTCAAAGTGCGGAGGATACCCGTAGACTCCTCCGACACGATCGTGCCCAGCTTCTTGTCCCACAGCACAGGCACTGAGAACGTACGCGGCGCAGGGTCCACCTTTTCGTACAGATCACGCACGAACGTCACGTGGTTCACCGTGTCCGGCACGCAGTCGTCAGTGGGGTACGTTTCGCCATTGGCACCGACCATCGTGGGGGACTTCGCGGGGTCCACAAAGACCCAGCCCTTGTGCTCGTCATTGGGGTCGTTGGGCTTGGTCTTTTGGAAGATGGGGTGCGCCACAGAGAAAGTGATGACGTCCTCAAGACCAAGCAAGTTGCGGGCCGCAAGTGCGCGGCAGGCAAACGGACACGAGTATGTGACGTACAGGTGATAGCGGCCTTTTTCGGCGGGGAACTGGGCATCAGTGTTGGGCTCGATCTTGAAGTCGTACGGAGCGGGCTTTGGGGCGGCCATGGTGGAGAACGGAGAAAGTTTGAGTTGCTTTGAGCTCTTGGAAGAGAATCGAGAAATGAGCTTGAGCATGATTGACAAGTGACGTCACATGCTCACAGCTCTCATAGTGATCCGAGGGTACGTTATGGGTACGTTTGGGTTACGTTTACGTTTTGGGTGAATGATTGGTCAACAACCTATTAAAAAGCATGTTGAAGCATGGAAGAGAATAAAGCATGGACCAATTAAAGCGTCGAAAAGCGTGGACTCAGCAAACGGCGGGAATGATGGTCAACTTCAACTTGGACGTGTTGACGGTTGGCTTATGCGCAGCTCATCGTAAACGGACAAGTACTGTAGGACACGAGTGTGTGTGTGTGGCTTCAGAAAGGATTCTGCACACCCGCAGCATACTAGATTGTAGGCCTTGTGCAGCCAGCAATGGAGATTTGTTGATATTACATGCAGCACTACAGTGGCTAGAAGATCGGTGTTAGCAGTGAGATTAAATCCAAGTCATCGTTATTGTCGTCAAAGCGATAACACGACTATAGTCACCAATTCATAAAAACCAGAGACTTCCGTACGTCTATGGGGGTTCCACGCTATCCATGCTAGCATTGTCAAGGCCGCTACATGTACATCGTGAGAGAGAGAGAAGTCTCGAAATTAATGTAAATAGTTCATTTATAAGATGTCTTAATAAGTCTCTTAAGCCGTTATAGCGGTGCTGGTGCCTCGAGAGATGTCTTAAGCTCCTCTCGGATTGGGATGACGCTCGTGGGGGACAAGTCAACTGCTCTTTGCAGAGCAACAACCTTGTTCCTTGCAGTTTGTACGTAGATGACGCCATCCGCGTGTGCCAAGCGCCGTTAGATGCTGCATTATTGATGAACGAAGTCTGGACATTTCCCCGACCACTGTCACTTCCGCTCCTTTGGACAACATATTTGCGTTGAAGCCACAATTGTGTGATGCACGAAGTGCATATGATCTACCACAGTCGCTTCCAGTCGCGGTTTATTCCTGTGATCCCGTTTTCCTCGTTGAGAAACTGTTATTGCCGGGTCGCCGACGAAATCTCCTGTGAGGCTTGTCGTCCTGGGTGGTACAGATTAATGTGTGCAGTTGCCACTCGATAGGCCACCCAGACTATACTCTGTGAAGGCGTTCTCGTGGTTCCAAAGCGCATCTGGTGGTTGCTGTTGCACGACTAGAATCCATTCCGAGCGATCGACCAGTGACTCGAATCGTTTGATCACGGGCGGGCGTCAATGCTTGCCCCAGCTGCGCTTGGTAGTGACGAAATGGTGTTCCTTACTAAGATCTGCGCAACATGAGCATTGCAATTGCCAGCATCGACGTTCCACGGGAAACGGTGTGTTACATGTACTTCGAATGTTGTTCCGTCTCAAACTTCTGCATAAGCAATCTTGCCCCACAGCTTAGCCTACATAATATTACTAGTACTATAGCTTTCCATGAAAAGACTGAGGCCTTGCAATTGCAATCAGCAGTGATTGCATACTTCCTCGGAAAAGCTGCGTGTTGTAGTGCCACCGCGTAAACCAAAGCAAGGATCGAGCGATGATGCAGTCCGCTTGACCTTGATAATGATCGAAATGTGCCACAAGAAACTCCAGAACTCCAAGAGCTCACTTCCCAATTTCCTATCAAGACCAACCTCCTCACCACCGCTTAGCAACTATGCCCAGTCAATTTGATTCCCGCATTGAACGATCCGCTAACGCCAAATTTCCGGCTGAAAAGGGTCGATACCATCTCTACGTCATGTACTCGTGCCCCTACGCGTGTCGAGTGCTGGCAGCTCGCAACCTCAAGGGTCTTGAGGACATGGTCGGTTTGTCGGTGACGCACCTAGTAGACCAGAGGACGAGACCAGACAACGAAAACGACCAGCACATGGGCTGGACCTTCGTTGACCCGGAGAAAACACCATCAGTGACAGGCATGAACGACATGCATTACCCCACGACCGGATGCATTCCCGACACTGTTAACCATGTCAATTTCATTCGCGACTTGTACGAGATGGCCGATCCAACGTCGCGCACGTTTTCGGTGCCGGTGCTGTGGGACAAGAAGAAGCGAACCATTGTGTCTGACAGCTCGACAGACATCGTGCGCATGCTTGACTCGGCGTTCGAGGAGCTGGCGCCGTCCAAGTTTCAGCTGTACCCGGACGAGCTGGGAGGAGAAATTGATGCTAGCAACGATGGAATTGTGGCTGAGGTCAACAGGGGGTTCTTCACCCACGCGCTAGCGTCAACCACTGAGGTTGCCCAAATCAGTTTGGCCAAATTCTTCACCACCATTGCCAAGCTCGACGAAATGCTTGCTAGACAGCGATACTTGGTCGGCAACACACTTACGGAAGCAGACGTGAGCATGTTCCACACACTCATTCGTTTCGATCACATACAGAAGAAAACCAACGAGCAGCAGTTGACGCAGTTTCAGAACATCGTCGGCGTAAGGTGGCAAGAAAATGTACTAGGAAAGCTCGGGATACTGACATTTACTTTATTTTGCTTGTTGTTCAGTACCTTCGCGATATTTACCAGACGCCTGGGATCGCGAGCACAGTGAACTGGGATCACATGGAGTTTGCCAAGGTGAACCGCCTTCCGGATGCCCCAGCCTCGGAGGGGCCTTTCGTGGAATACAGCTCTCCTCACGATCGGGCTGCGCTTGCGTGAATCAGTCTGGACAATGACTCGTAATGAAACAGAGTTCACGAGAGGAGTTTATAACATAAATACGGCTTAACTAGCTCAGCTACTCTCTACGTCTTAAAATACTCTTGTCTACATATTGTTAGTTACACACTGGTGGCAAGTCGGGCAGCTCATGTTGATGTTGAGCTGCGGGATCAAGCACTCGTCGTGGAATCGATGGCCGCACTGCAGCCGCGTCGTATAGTAATACCGTCCGTCAGTAGCCTCCATGGCTTCGTCGCACAGTATACACGTCTTGGGAGCGGTGGTGGTATCTGACGTCTGGGCAACGGGAATATCAGCTTCTAAAGTGTACGTCGAGCTCGCGTCTATGAATGACGACGTCGACGTGAGGCTGCTACAAGTTCGTAAAGTCCGCTGACTACGGCTGGAGCTCGCCATGGGGTCGTCTCCTTCATCCGATGTCGACGTTAGTGAGTGTATGGAGCCTCTAGCTCGATGCTGTTGTCCGGCGAATGCCCATTGCTTAATGGGGAACTGCTGCGTGTCACCGCCGCAAACAAAATCCAACAGCGCTTCGGCCACTGCTTCTGTAAGAACACGGCACGAATGGCTGGCACGACTGAGCAGCGACGTCTGCAGTGTCTTGACGTAAGCCACGAGCGCTTCGCAGCGCTTCTGAACGAAACGGCCACTCGACGCTGAGTGGAAGAGCCGCGGCTTGGGGAAGTAGCAGGTAACGAAGCTATAGAGCCACGGGCAGGGCGCGTCGCAGCGGTGACCCACGCTGAGTGCGCGTGCCAGGCGTCGCTGGAAGACGCGGCAGTCGTCGAAGGAGTAGACGACAGCCCAGCGGCGACCTGAGGGAAGATGCTCGGCCGACAGGATGTAGCGGACATCGCGTTTGACCTTCTGCGCCGAGAAGCTGAAGGCTAATTGCTCCAGCCAGGCAACGGACAGCGGCACGTAGGCGCGGGTGCCCATTGCAGAGGTGGACGCCATGGAGGCGGCGATTGTCTATCAGGAGAAGAAATAGGCGGTGTCGGCACAGGCGGCGAATGTGCTTGTCTGCATGGATGGAAGGGCGAAAATGGCCAGAAGGACACACCTGCGTAATCTTCCCCACAGAAGAATGGTACTTGGGTTTTGTATTGGGCAAAAGTGAAGGTTTGGCCAAAAGATGGGACGTGAGAAAAAAAAAAGCATATCTGTATACCGGTAAGGTACTGTGGTTTATGTATGCTGAAAGTATCACCGATGCCTCTTCTGGGGTACAATAGAGGTTTCGAAATCCATTCTACACTGTAGAAGGGACTCGGGTCTAATACGACGATCGCTCCTTCTTCTACAAGCACAGGAGGTACGTCCCTGCTGGATCGGATATGACGGGTTAAAAACCTGTTTAATCGGATAGGCTACATCCGTGATATAGAAAGATCGGTTTGTAAGGACCCCGTCAACATTTTTTACTACCGGTACGAACCGGTAAACGTACTTACTTCGCTCGGGGTCCACCATGCCCGTTTGAAAGGATACATTTACGGTGACATCGAAGCCATAAGAGGCTACACAATCAACAGCAGCAGCAAATGTTGTTGCTGCTTTTGTTGGAGATCCAAGCGGCGCGACTATCGCAATGAAAAAATGGAGCAAATCGCTTCAGCATCGCGTGAATGGACCGCGCAGCCTTTTGGCTGATTATGTAGTCAGCAATTTTGAAACAACAAGTGAACATGCATGCCATTGTTTCCAGCGCAGGTGCGCTGAAAACAACGTGCAGAAGCCCCAACATCTGCTTTATCTTTGTTGTTTGAGTGGCCCAACAACGGCCACTCAAACAACAAAGATTAAGCAGGTTTTCCGTTGGAAAGTCTTGCAGTAGTGGATGGAGCTCTACACCACAGAGCGTCATCGGCTACCGTTGAATAATCCTCGCTGCTGTTCCGCATTTCAATTGGCTCAAAAAAGCCATTTGGCAGTCTTTCATTGGATTAAACAAATCGTATGTCGCGGAATAGGGGGACGAAAAATCCCTCGTAATCCGTCCGACCATCATTCGCCGGTTCAACGAGTAGCTCCACCAACCAACTCACTTTCGAACTACCTGCCTAGAATGCACGCGACACCAATGAAGGCAGGAAGCCTGAAGCGAGCCAAGCCACTGGCGCTTCCTGTGAGCGTGGCATGGATGGAGCACTTGGCTCTGGACATGACCACGTGCGCCAACAAAAAAATCAGCCTCGTCAAGCGCAACAACACACTTTACGAGCTGCAGCTGACGTACACGCCCGAAAAAAGCCGAAAGCCCGCATGGTGGACCGTATCGCGCACGTTCGACGAGTACCGCGCACTGCAGCGACGACTGGTCAGGGCGCTCAAGCCCGGCCACAAGTGCAATGCCGAGTGCAAGTGGCTGCTCAATGTAATCAAGAACCACTTCCCCAAGGCCTCGCTATTCTGCAAGAACTGCCCCAGTACGGTTGAGAGCCGACGACTGTCCCTACTGCGTCTCATTGCAACCGTCAAGGCCTCACTCATCAACCACGGTAACCTCGGGTGTGCCATCCTCCGCGACCAGGTTAGCAAGGAGTTTTCAACCTTCCTGCTTGCCGACTGCAAGGACGTGACTGTGCAGCAACTCAAGCGCACGGCGTCCGTCTTGACCTCGATTTCCACGGATTCCACTGAATCCACGACGTCGTCACCTGATGTGGTGATTGAGGATGAGATCACGTCGTCGATGGTGTCATTTACTTCTGACGAGGAGAATCTAGTGCTAGACTTTGAGTTCGACGACGACTTTGCCGACTTTGAGTGCGACCTGTGTGGACTCAGTCTGGATGCGCTGGAGGAGACCGCCACATCGCCCTACTGTACCACAGCCACGTTCGACTGCGGCCACCAGTACCATGACGTGTGTGTGCTGCTAGCACTTGGCGAGGAATTCAAGTGCCCACTGTGCCAGTAAAACAAGCAGGGCAATGCAGTGTTCAAATAGATGATAACTATGATAATGTAAACGACAGATGCGCAACATCAGTAGTTCCCGAACTTTTTCTGGGGCAAGCAGTAGTGTTCTCCCGCGTCGTGTACTCCGATCCAATACATTGTCGATGAAGCGCAAACCATGAGCGTCAGCATACCGTTACCGAGGGTGCACACGTATGACCATTCGACTGTCACACGTGGTGACAAAACTGCACACAGTGTCCATTAAAATGTACAGGTTTAACAAGGTAGAATACATATCCCTGTAATACCTCTGACTGAGCATCAGCCAAAAGATTAGGCCAAGCAACAGCAAGCTGTACAGCTGCGAAGGACAACTGAGTCATCATTGTTGGTCGTCGAGGCAATTGCCGTGCTCTTTATTGAAGCTGCAATGCAGCCTGCATTTCCAGAAGTCGTTTGATGGACTGAGGGTTGGAGCCATCAGCGTCTGCAGGCATCCCTATAGAAGGTGTTTGGCTTGGCCAAATATTTCAAGCTACGTATCCTTTTCCATTACCTGGAGATACAGTGATGAGTTGAACGTTTTGACACCGAATTGATGCAGCTATCACGGGTGGATACGTAGTACATGCTACCCCGAGACAAGTGGTCACTGGTATGATCGTCGCTGCCTACCCAGACAGTTGGCTTCAGTTGAACGCAACAACAAAACACTGACGTCATTTAATTTGTAGGTTTGGAATCAAACTTTGCTGTCAAATACATGGCGATGTGTCCTTCAAACACATCGTTTCCAGCTGGATTGCAAACACTGTTGACGCCGCCCTGATCGGGGCGGGACTTCACCCACATGAAAAAAATGCTTCTTCGGAATCCAGGTGCAGGAATGTATTCCATAGGAATCAAACCCAGACACCCCGTTCCAAACGTAGCTATCTTGAGACGAAAATTGTTGAGCGACGAAGTTCCTTGTCTGATCGAGAAGCTAGAAGCGCTTCTCGAAGCCGCAAGCAGGCAAACGGCCTCATCTAAAGCTAAAACGCGCCTGTCAGTGGTTCACTGGTTGCGGCTCTTGGTCGAAATCGGTGACGTTCTGGCGGCACCGCTCGACTCTGATTGGCTGAATTTCTTTGGCAGCCATCAAATGTCGCGGACAAGTCGGCCGACCGACCGGCCGACCTTCCATTACCGAATTTGCGTGGTTGCGGTCACTTCAACTCACCAGTCGAGCCAATAACGAAATCATGGGCATTTCCTCCACTGCGACAACGTGCAGCACGCCGATCATCAACTTTTCCAGCTATTACCGCAAGCGTGCGGCCTCCGTGGAGCTGCCTGAGGCCACAGCATGGCTGGAACACCTCCAGCTCGGTATGCGCGCTGTCACCAGTGCCAGCACCACGGGAACTAAAGTGCAGTATGAGATACAGGCGAGCTACACGCCGCCCTGCTGTCAGGACCCGGAGCTGGTCTGGGCTGTTAGTCACCCGTTCGAAGCCTACAGGCGCTTCCGCAAGCAGTTGCTGCGGCGTCTGCAGCCGGGCCACGTTTGCCCTGCCGAGTGCAAATGGCTCTATGCTGTAGTGAAGAATCACTTTCCCAAGCCCAAGCTGCTTGCTTCCAATTCGCCCCGCACGGTAGAGGCCAGAAGACAGGCACTCGTCCGTATGCTGCGCACGTTGCAGGCCTCGCTGGTCAACCGCGGCAATCAGGGCTGCAATGTGCTCGTACACGGGGTGTGCAGAGAGTTTGCCAACTTTATCCTGGGTGAAAATGCCAATCTACCTGAGGTGGCCATGGCACTCAGCGGCTGCAGCTCTGATCAAAGCACACGCGATTCGTCCGCGAGTTTCATGTCCAATTGCAGCGACAACGAAGATTATAGCCAGGAGATCTCACCGTTTGACGATCTTTACGGCTGCAGGAGCGGACGAGGATACTGCAAGTCCGAGTCGGGCCAATGAAGTTGGCAGACGAAAGTACAATAGCGACAACAAGATCGCTACAAGAACAGCAAGAACTTAGCATACTATTCAATAACCCAAGAAGGCACGAGCAGCTCAGGGCAGTGCAATGCAGCTCACGTTCAGGTAATGCCGTCAAACGGCAGGGAGTTTACCTGAGTTGACCCCATAGCAAAGCGCTTGGGATGGTCAATGGAATGAAGCAACCCATCGGATGCGGAACAGTGGTTGCTCTTCCGCAGACACTGAACCTGCCCGTGGAGCTGCGTGCTTCTGTGTCATATACTAACGGACGTAGTTAGAAAATCATGAGATCAATTCAGCGAATGCCATATCGTCGTAGATGAGTTGAAGTGTCCTCAAACACTTCAACATGTTGCACAGCAGAGCACAACGCGAGCGGGTTTCGGCTAATCAAAGTCACCAACACAGATGGAGGCTGTAATCACCGTCTCTTGCTTCGAACAGAGCTTGCTGTTCAGCTGTACGTGCACCTCACCACCTGGTACAGCAGCTAATGATTCTGCTGCCAAAGCTGCTGTCCTCGTAATCGGAGATCGGACTCGGGCTGGGCATCACCAGCTTTCTGCCTGTTTCTCCTTTTGGTGGTGCCACGTGATGGCATTTGTTCCCTTTATCATGGTTGGTAGCGCAACACAAGTACTGGTATCAGTACGAGCATAATGGTCTCAGGTGCGGATCGGCAGACGTGCAGGCCAAGTCCAACCCTGGCTTCTTCGCGCATGTTCCGACCACGTTCAACCTTTCCAAGGCGCGTTCGCGCGTTCATCGCTCTAAAACCACCGCTTCGTGTCTAATCGTTAGCGACCGCCGGCTGTGTCGTTCCCCCCTCATATCTGAAATACTCCCCCCTTATTCGATGCTACGAGCCATGCCGTCCCTGTCGCCGGGATCGCAGGCTTCCCCCGCCCTCAAGACCCTGTTGGACACGCCCATCGCCGAGCCCGAGATGGTCGTGTGGCTGCGAGACCTCACGCTGGCCATGAGCATCCGCCACAAGCCCATGCAGGACGTCAGCTTCGAACTCACGGTGCGTAGGAAGCACCCAAAAGCTCCGCTATCGATCGAAGCGGCCTCGTGGACCCAGAGCCGCCCATTTAGCGACTACTGCACGCTTCGCAAGAATCTGCTCCGCGAGCTGCAGCCAGGACACAGCTGCTCGGCCGAGTGCAAATGGCTCTATAACGTCGTGAAGCAGCATTTCCCAAAGACCCAGCCGAAATTCGCGCCTTGCGCGTACAAGACCGACCGACAGAGAGTAGGCCTACTCCGAGCGTTGACCACGATCCAGTCAACGCTAGTGACTCATGGCAACCGTGGCTGCAAGATTCTAATGGGAGGCGTACTCAACACCTTCTCGGCGTTCCTAGCATGTGACCGCTCGTCCGTTTCGCGAACATCCCTCGCACTACCAGTGCCCTATCGTCAGGGGCTTATCAGTCTGCCTAATAGTTTAGGGAGAAAACTTGCGAGTCTTCGGACTCTGTCACGCGTCCGCAGATAAGTAGGCAAAGGAACCTCTTTGTATCCTGTAGATAGCATCAAAACAAGTCCTGGTAAAGTGAACGAAGCAAACCTGGACAACCAGGAGTAACTCATGTATCAATGAAATCATTATACGCACGCTTGAAGTTGCTCCATAGCGGTTCAAATCGCTTCAACCCTGGGTTGAAGCATCAGGTGACCCCAACTTTGCCACGAGATTCAAAATCCACTACACACGTACATGTATCCGATATAAATTGTAGAACGATGACGAGTATTATAACATAGCGACATGAAGTATACTACCCCGTCGACTATTCATGATTTCTTAGCCGTGATCGGATCAGGCTCCGAGTTGACGCACAACATACATTCGCAGTTGTATGAACTTGGTGTTCTGAGTAATACATGGAGTTCTACTTCGAAGTGCATGCTAGTTCTTTTTTTATTGGAGCTGTTCCTGAGGCGGGTAAACCAGCACGGCGCTGGATGCTGAGCACCCGGCTGCTGTAAAGGTTTGATAACGGGTTCGTCGTGCGATTCCGTTGAGGACTCGAAGGACGTGGCAGCGAAGCTGTAGGAAGCTCGCAAGGATGCCGGCCTATCGCATCGTGTTGACTGTCCGTATTACGAGCACGCGTGCCAAGCGCTGCTTGAGTCCCATCAACTGGAATTGATCCAGATCGTGTGTGCCGCGGCATTTGGTGGATTTGCCGCTATCCAGCGAGTGAAGTTCTCGCTTGGGCGTCAACACGCTGTTGTATTCCACCGAGAGAAAAAATCGCTGCTCAGCGCTTACGGCCGTGGCTGGCTATGTGCATAATCGCTGGAGCTGCAGGCCACCGGTTGTCCAATTGGTACGCGCCAGCAGTTAATAAATCGGCAGTTAGAGCCGAGCCGTGCCGCGCCTCAACTCGACCAGACCATTTCAGAACTCGCCGTACAGTGCGATGACCTCCCCGACCACAATGACAGCCCCACCAGCAGCTCCACCAAAGTACAACTCGTTTGCGTCGCGCAAGCGGTCCTCGCCGGCCGTCAAGCCGCTGCCCGAGGACGTGGCGTGGCTAAAGGACATCAAGCTCGAGATGACGACAACCAACTCAATCCGCGCCGCTGTGAAGTACAACCTGCGTGTGGACTACCACCCAGCGGGCTTCACCGCCACGCACTGGGACGCCAAGCGTACGTTCGACCAGTACAAGGCGTTCCAGAAGCGTCTGGTAAACCAGCTCCAGCCCAAGCACAGCTGCAAGGCAGAGTGCCGCTGGCTCTACAACACTGTCAAGAAGCACTTCCCAAAGCCGACGCTGCTAGGCTCACACTGTCCGCCGATCGTCGACCAGCGGCGCAAGGCGTTGCTACAGCTACTGATGACGGTACAAGCTTCCGTGGTGAACCACGGCAACCGCAACTGCAAGGTTATGATGGAAGCTGTGAGCCAAGAGCTCGCTATGTTCCTCGTAGGAGACGAAAACCGGAGCGCCGACGGCGTGACGCCACCGGTGACACCAACCACAGCCTCGGAGCTGGAGACACCCGCCAACTCACTACCGTCTTTCATCTCATCGGATGAAGGCGAGGACGAGGACGAAGACACAGTTAACTACGACGACGACTTGTTCACAGGCTGGAGCTTGCCGATGGAGCACCTCACTCTCGACCGCACCATGAGCTCTCCCGTATAAGCCTCGTATCTAGTATTTACCTAAAAACTATCAAACACGTAACTTATGTAGCCGTCACGACAAGAATATTCACTGTTTCTGGATTTTGCTATCTCATGGGCGTTTGACTCTTCTTAGGATCCGGATGCCATGTATGACGTGGCGATTCCTAGAGCTGGTCGCAACACGCGCCAAAGACAAGCTTGTGTGCACGATTCCTCGGCGGGATGGTGCTGTGTCGCGAGGAATGAATGCGTGTTGATAGTGCAGGTTGTTGCACTCGTTTCGTCGCCGTTGGCGATGCTAGCCTCCAGATGGACGGGTGTTGCCACCACCACGTGGAGTAGTGTTCGCTGGATTTTCAAGCTCACATCGAGTAAGGACCTCAGAGGTACTGCCAAGACCGGCATCGTCTCAAGTCCGAGCCCACGAACGACCAACAATCGCGCGAAGTTCAAGCTTGAAGCGGCCGAAGCCATCCATCCGCTTGTTTTACTCGAACCACGTCGGTACAACGTGTAACGCGAAGGTAGGAACACGGCGTTGTTGCCGTCGTACGTTACGGCGGACAAGGCAACAAGATGGGGCCAAAGATTCGGAGCTCTCCGGAGCGGAGACTGGCAAAGAAGGACGTTGTCGGTGCGAATTGGTCGGAGCCACGTCAGCGCGCCGTTCTTGACAGGAATCTTGTGGCGCGCACTGCAAGTCGCTGGCTCCGTCTCTCGCCTAGCTCGTCGACGATTTCGTCCGCTCGTGCAGCCAAAGCAACGGCCATGTTGATGCTGTCCACCGGCATGATGACTGGACGCGGAAGCGGAGCCAAGAATTCCGATAAACTGTAGTGGCAACATGCAACTTAGGCACTGATGTCTTACGGCTTACGGATTAAGAAGAATTTTTTTGCAGGTTAGTTGCGCTTACACCTGAGGATCATTTTGAAGTCCTACAAGTTTCTCTTCCATTGATTGCGTTCGTTTTTGGGTACAAGAAATCCTCACATACAAAACGCGAGTGACTTCTGGTCGTTACACTTTAATTGTCCAATCGCGTGAAGCCATTCCGACCCTATTCTATCGTTCAACGACCGGACAGGCTCGAAGTTTGGGTCATTCTACAATCTGGTCTTGACAGAAGAGAGCGTTATCCAGGCAGAAGGATCTAGCAACCCTCGCAACAGCAGAACTCAATTCTAGGCAGAGCACAACAGGCAACGCACCCATGGTGGGCACTATGATCGAGAACTCGAGCAGTAGTACCGCCAGTAGCAGCAGCACCAGCAGTGGTTGTGCCGGCGCGGCGCCCCGCTCGGCCGCCTGCCTCAAGCGCGCCGGACCCTTTGCCGTTCCCGAAGCCGTAGCGTGGCTGGACCATGTGACTCTGGAGCTTAATACAGACACCACAGGCGGCAAGACGCAATATCAACTCACTATGAAGTACACGCCCAACCAGCAGAAGCTCGAATCTTGCGCCTCATGGACCGTCAGTCGCAGCTTCGATGAGTACAGGGCCTTCCAGAAGCGCTTGCTTAAGCGCATGCAGCACGGCCACTCGTGTGGCGCCGAGTGCAAGTGGCTATACAAAGTGGTCAAGCACTATTTCCCACAGAAGTCGCTCTTCTGCAACAATTGCCCAAAAGTGGTGGCGGCTCGGCAACAGACTCTTATCCGCTGTCTAACCACAGTGCAAGCCTCACTTGTGAACCGTGGCAACCACAGCTGCCGCGTGCTTGTACATGACATGGCGGCCGAGTTCAATCGCTTCGTGGCTAAAGGCATGAAGGATATGGAGGCGAACGCCATCACGGACGACTCGGCGTCGTCGGAACTCAGTGCCATCACACGCGACTCACTAGATTCGCTCGACTCGGAGAGCGAGGATGACAGTGACTCAGAGGATGAAGAGGAAGAGGAGGAGAGCGACTGTGACGCCTGCCACAGTCGACACGTCGTATGCCGCACGCACAGCAACCTCAAGGCATGAAGTCGAGCAGAGAGCAGAGGGAGAAGTTGTAAACTAGATTTTAGGCGTCAATTAGCAATTCAGGGTAAAATCAACGGAGACTTTCGCCATTGCAGCTACGGTAGTCGCGCCAATACACTGCGACATGAGAGGATACACTCGTGTTGATGAAGATTACGACCTGAGCAGTTTACCACGCCTTCTCCATTGACGGCCATTGTCGCAGTTCCTCGCATGATAATGGCGATGTACCCATTGCCAGTCGTAACGGAAACGGATATTTGTACCCATGCATCGCTTTTAGCACGTTTCACTGAAGAGACACCCATTTTCACACTTCCAGCAGCCATGGTGGGCTCTCGTCGCGTGCGGAGGCGCTCCGTGTCGGCTTGTCCTCTTCTCCCGACGTACGTGGCGCTGCTGGAGCCACTTCAACTGAGACTGCAATCCGCTCGCGACAACAAACGCCCTCTCTTCATCCTGCAAGTCCAACGACGCAGCAGTTCAAACAACGACAGACTCAGCTCGACAGGCAGCAACAATTCATGGAGTTCGCCACGTCCGTTTGAGGACTTCGAGGCGCTGCAGAAGCGAATGATACTCGCATTGCAACACGGCCACTTTTGCAACGCAGGCTGTCCCTGGCTCTTTTCGTTTTTGACAAGCGAGTTCCCAAAAAAGCACATTTTCCAGCGGAATTTCAGCCCGAAAACCGTCGAAACGCGAAGAGGAAAGCTGCTGGAGATGCTGACGTCCACGCTCGAGTTTCTACTGGACAGGAAAAATCACGCGTGTACTGTTGCGACGACCGACGTGGCCAAGCTCTTGGCTGAGTTTCTCTACGGCGAAGATGCCGTCGCACACTGCATTGTGGACTCCTACTCCGAATCGGATTCCGCCAGTTACAATAATAGTCAACGCCAGAGCATCAGTGTTTCATGCGGGAACGAGGACTTGTCTAGTCACGATAGCAGCGGAGAGCTGAGTACTTGCGGTGTCTGCAACGGGTCCTTGGCTGGACAAGCGAACAACAAACCGAAAGTCAGCCCCGTCAATTCCAGTAGTCGCCGTCGATCCTCCGTCTACGCAACAGTGTTGCAGTGCGGCCACCAGTTTCACGACGAGTGCATCGTGCCTGTGCTGAACGAGACGCTGCGCTGCCCGACCTGCCACCACTTAGAGATCCAGTAGTGGCTATGGCAGAGTATTGTATCTAAACTAGAGAACCCAAATGCTTACCGCCGCAGCCAGACAAAGGGAATCCCAGTGGTAATCACGTTCAGCTTCAGTTTGACATGATCAAAGCACAATATCCAGCAACCCAAGTGTTCGAGGATTCACATGGCGCTAATCAACCAGTTTAACCTGATTACACCAAAAGGGCAAGCTTCATGTTCACTCTGCATCATACTGCAAATCGCGTCCAATACTTTCACCCAAATAGACCTGAGATTGCTGCAATCTGAATGTCCTAAATGGCCGCATAATCCAGCGGACAAGCACACAACCAATGGTCTCACGTGGCAACACCAGTTGTCCATTGCCCAATTTGCCTCACAGCAACTACGAAACACTTTGACTGTACCCCACTACCTCTACCATCCAGAATGATATCCCCACAACCGCCCCGAATGATGTCTTCCAGTTCCAGCATGTCCATGGGCTCACGTCGCCGTCGTCGTCGTCGTGCCACCGTTGCTGGTCCTCCGGGCACGCCGGCTAAGAGCCCCCTCCCTTCTCCGACGTCGTTCCGTCCTTCGACCATCGCCTACCTCGACCAGTTCGAGTTGACTATGACAGCGTCGAAAGTTAAGCTCAATCACGGCAAAGACGTTCGCTACAATTTGGTAGTGACCCCCACGAGCGACAGCAGTCAGCAGTGGACTGTGAGTCGCTCGTTCAAGGAGCTACAGGAATTCCAGCTCAAGCTGCTCGAAGCCATGCAACTCGGCCACTTGTGCCACGCCGGATGTCCATATCTGTATTCGAGCATCAAAGGCCGTTTCCCGAAGGAATGCTACTTGTATTCGTCCAGCTCGTACGTCATGGGCAAGCGGCGCCAAGCCATCGAGGAGTGTTTCACTACGCTCTTCGAAGCGCTACGCAAGCGTGAGAACCACTCGTCTTGCAGCATTCTACCGGGCACCGTGGCACAGGAATTTATTGCGTTCCTCAACGAGGAATTGCCGATTGATCACGAGTTCCGTTGGGAGAACTTCGTGAGCTTTTCCAAGTCGCCCAGCAGCAGCTCGACCTGGTACACGGACGGTAGTAGTCGCAGTATTTCCACTCCCACCGGTCTCTCCAGATGCTGGATGTCGAGCAGCGACAACAGCATCGAGTCGTTCCGCTCCGCCGGCAGCAACAACAGTATGCTGGACATGTGCGGGTTGTGCACTAGCGACGACGCGGCAAAGGGGGCTTTAACCACGCTTAATTGCGGCCACCGATTTCACGACGAGTGCGTCGTGGCCAAACTCAACGAGACGTTGGCGTGCCCAACCTGCGGCCAAAAGCTCTGAGCTGAACCGTTTCATGTGTATTTACGTTTATTGCACTTTACTTTCACAATAAAAAAAAGTCTTGATGAGTCTAAACATTTCAGTCTTGGTCTTACCAGCTCTCGTTTGTTGCGGGTTTTTTTTTCCAGTGACACGGATGAGAGAGACCTACTTTGAGAACATCAAGTCAAACTTGCGCCTCATCCTCTAATTGGCGAACATCACACACCTGCGACGCAATTTGCAAGGCGGTGCCTAATTTGAGATACCAAGCATAAGAATGGCTAGCAAAATGACCGTTTGTGATGACGCTAGCCTCTCGAAATGGAGCTAAGGTGCTGCTGCACTCTACTCTCCATTTTGACTCGTGCTGGCGAGACCGGGACCTAGTCTCAATCACTGAAGAATGAACGCCAAACGACTTCGCAAGAAGCGGTCGTTACCCACCGGACCGATGCCGCCTCAAGTGGCGTGGCTCGACAGCATTTCGATGAACGTGGCGCCACTCGTCTCCAGACCTCGAAATTCCTGCCGGATCGACTATTTGCTCACCGTGACGTGTGAAGGCCGCGATGCATCGGAATCCTCCACCTGGCACTTGGTGCGCAGCTTCGACGAGTTCCGGTTCTTCCGCAAGCGATTGACAGCAAATTTGCAGCGTGGACATTTCTGCCGCGCCGAGTGTCCGTGGCTGTACACGTTTCTAAAAAGCTACTATCCCAAGTCTCAATTGGTCGGGAATTCGCTGTCCAAAGTAGTGGAAAGACGACGGAAAAAGTTGACGCGCAGTTTGGCGACGATCCGCAGCTTCCTGTTGAATAGATCGAACCACGTTTGCCCGTTGGTGATGAAGGGCATCGCTCTGGAGTTGCTGGAGTTTGTGGTAGGAAGCCATCAAGAATCGGATCACGACAGACATGGTGAAGTTCCCGAGTGGCTACGGCAACTACTGCAAAGATGGCAGGACGGAGAACTGGATCCGGAAGAATCTACATGCTCTGAGGACACGCAGACCGATGATTCCAGTATGGATAAGGACATTTGCACGCTGTGTGATTATCCGTTGGTAGGTCATTCTCGAACAGAGGATGTGGATGGTGACCGGTGGTCCCAGCTCGCTGCAGCCGAACCGTTCACAACACTTACCTGTGGTCACAATTTCCATGACGAATGCTTGATTGGAAAGCTCAATGAAGCTCTTGAGTGCCCAACCTGTGGTCGCAAAGAGAGCTCATAAATCGATCCA
>NW_008648996.1:1532536-1543429 GCF_000247585.1 Phytophthora nicotianae INRA-310 | reverse complement strand
GTGCAAAAGAAGCTCTTAACTCACCCACAAGCAACCGGCCTTTGGCAAAAACGTTTTCCGAGTCGTTCATGTTTGAGATCGAAGAGGACAAAAAATCAGATGACGAATCATTCGGACAGATCAGCACGTTGACTATTGCAAGTCTCGACGATCTGGACGAAAATGTTCCAGATCAGGAAGACGCCACAATTGCCGCATTGGACAAAGTGGTGGCTGGCCAACGCGTGTGTTGTGCCATGTGCGCGCTGAACAAAAGTCGGTCGGACGAGCAAGTTTTCGCGTGTTGGCGAGCGGAATCCATGAGCAGTCGGTTTATGAGGCTGCGTGCAGGTGCTGGTGCCGAACGCACCCCCCTTGTGGCAAAACGGCAAATGCCAAGTGAAAACCACGTGAAAAATGTGTGGCAATCTCCAGCGCCTTCGCAACAAGTGACATCGCCACTGGAACCATTGGCAGTTCTTGGTGGACGGGAATCGCAAGACACGGCGGTGGTGGAAGCGCATCACGACGGCACGCCGACGGAGCCTTTTCCAGGGTCTCCATGTACCCCTCGAGTACCTGGAACTCCGAGAGACTCGGTTGCTTCGTCCTCGAGGGCATCGTCCGTGTGCCAGATCGACCTCGAGAGGCTGGACAATTGGCGGCTTTCAACCCCAGAGCAACGTCACGCTGCGTCCACCGCCAAGTCTTCGGGACTCGAGAGTATACGTCGGATGCCCCGTCGCTCGCTGCTGATGCTTAACTCGATCCGTAGCAAACTCACGACGCGAAAGCACTGCGTTATTTAAGTTTAAGTGTGACCAAAAGATAGGCACGCAATGCTAGTTAATATCTACCAAATTCGAATTGATCGTTTTTGGAATTTGGAACAAAACGGAGTTCTCGTCTCTGTCTCAGTAAGGAGTTTTCGGTATACAGCAACGTTTTTACAGCAAATTGAAACAAAACGCCGGCTTCTTCTTCTTGAAGGACGCTGCCGCACGAAATTTTATTCGGATTCCGTCATGGAGGTGCGAGGAGGTTGCCACTCCCATTCACGCCACTGACCGCGCAAGCAGCTTCAACTCAAAACTCCCGCTCTGATCTGCTGAATGTGCTCGCTGTCACTGCGTAAATTCAAAAATGGAAGCTTCTGCATCAACGGAGTGGACTCCTTATGAAGTATGTTCTTTGTTGTACAATTTTTTGGTCGTTTAGATAACTAACCGCGTTTTTTTTTTTAACACAAGGACGACTTGCTTCGTGGTGCTATAAGCCGCCACGGAGCACGTCGCTGGGATTCCATTGCTGCGATAATCCCGAATCGATCTGAAGCTGCGTGTTCGATGCGCTGGGACGAACTGCAGAACCGATTGACTCCGTTGACTCGACGGTCGTGGAGCGTTGAAGAAGACGAGCTGTTACGTTCCACAGTAGGTTGTCATGGTGCGGGTCAGTGGCCCATCGTGGCTTCTTATATATCTGGCCGGACTGCAAAGCAATGCCGCGATCGATGGTGTAACCAATTAGACCCTTCTATCAACCGTAGAGCGTGGACAGCTGAAGAAGACGCACTATTGGCGACTCAACAGCGTGAGTTGGGGAATGCGTGGTCGCGAATTGCAGCTAGTTTGCCTGGACGTACAGATAACGCAGTCAAGAATCGGTGGAACTCGGCTCAATTTCAAAATCGCAGGCTTGAGTTTGAGAACGAAGAGAATTGCCAAGAAAACGTAGCTTTGTCGCCCCCACAACAGGTGCTTGATGTGGATGGGGTGGTTTTATCGAGTGCAAATGCGTCAGTTCTACCCGTACTCGGTTCACCTGATGTGGAAATATCAAGATTCCGTTCACTTGAAGCTGAAAATGGAGAAATGTGGAGCGTTCTAGCAGATATCTTGCTCGATGACAATAACGCCAATATGTGTTAATTTGTACTTCGAGATTTTCACTAAATTAACCCATATTCGAATATAATACATGGGGACAAAGAGGCAACACACACTATAATAGAAGGGTGATAGACGAGTAGGACAATACTTAGTAGATGTTTTTCGTCTCGTTCGTAGATTTACCGTAGTTTGAGAAGCACAGCGTTGTGACCCTTTGAGTTGATACTTCGAATTGCTCAACGTTGACGAGTGCTGATGCTCGTCGACAGCGTCAGAACTTAGTTTCGAAAGCATAGCTGCGAGATTTCACAACGGTAGCAAAAAGATCCACGAATACTTCCAGCAATACGCCCCTTCTCCCTCACTTATGCTGCTACTTGGTTCTTGACATTAACTTGCTCAAGTGAGCCACCAACATCCTCGTTTGTGGTATCACTTGTCAATAGTCCACTTTAGCCGCAAATACCATATTTCTATCTCTACCCATTCGGAGATGTCACGAGCCTACTGTGTCTTTGCTAAAACCTAGACTATAATCGCTCGTCCGTCCCTCCCCCCGACTATCAGTATTGCCACAAGTTCGTTTAATTGAAATTACTGTTCTGTCCATCTAAATTACGGGAGAGCAAATCCAAAACACACAACTATGGACAGCGCTCTACTAAAAGCAAACTGCGGGTTGCGCCCCTAGACCCCCCTTTAGAAAAAGAATGTACTGGAAAGTGCACCGGGTCCGTTTGCTGGTGAGCTCATCTCTGGGCCCGCTTACGCAAATACCGAGAGGCCCTACTTCGCAGGCAACCAGCCCAGGTTTGCTACGGCCCCTGGCACCCAATCACTTGTCTTCTAATAATGTGTTATGTAACCACTAACCACTTTTGTGTGTTCCTAGAGGTTGTGTGTGTTTGAATATATTCCTCTAATTATGAGGATTTGGTTTTTTGTACACCACACCAATAAATTACATGATATTACATGTATTGTGTCTTTCAGTAATTCTCCCGCGAGTATTCTAGCTTATTTCTATTCCCTCTCAGCCTTAATTATGCCATTTGGTCAGCTAATTTCGTAGTAATTAACCATTTCAACCCCGAGTTATATTCTGTATGACACAGAATAGCGGTAATCTTTAAAAATTTATGGCTAAGTTTCAAAGGAGAATCTTCTGTTTGAAAGTGGTTTGAAAAAGCGCGCGAAAAGTACCAAAAACTGGACAACATCGCGAGAATATGATTGGGTAAATTTACCCTATGGTCCTTCAAAAGATGATATCCTTTTAAATGCGTTCATGGGCTTAGAGTCAGTTTCCAGCTACCCATTCCGCTCCCTGCTCACCCTCAGTGGAAATCGCGTACTAAAAGCTACCCAGCCACTTTCATGTCCGTACAAGTCCTTCGGGCAGAAAATCGGTCCCTATGATGCGAGCTACGCGCTGCAAAACGCACTATAGAGCGTCTGGAACAGGCAAATGAACGTAGGAACAGGGAGATTGCTCAACTTATTTCTGTGCACCACACAGAGAAAATGTTCAAGCTGAACAGTCTGAAAGCCCGCATGAACGAGCTCATGCGACTTCACCAACAGCTAATCAGAAGGATCGACGAGCAAGAGAACCGTGTGACGATGGCCCCCGCCGAGGAGAACAAAGTCCACGGTTTTGCGCTTACAATCAACCCGCTAATGGAGTAGGGGGCCCACGAGATTCGCTTTATCGCCGGTCAAGAGAAATACGTCACAAGACAAGCGGCCGCTGCCGTTGGGGTGCTCTTTGACTTCACGGAAACTGACAACCCAATCGACTTGTGTCCAAATTTCCAGCGTCGCGCAAACGCTCGGCTTCGTGCTCGTGTGGGAGCATATTTTCGAGATCATCCGGTAAGCCCTTATTGTGTACGAACTACTCTATATCATACTGTAGTTAACTTATTCTGTATTAACTGTTAGAGCATCAAGCGGCACCTCCACACATCGTGTTTCGCTGCTGTCGCTCCAAGTGGGTCGTCAATACACCCTTCCCCCTCGAAGTGGTCACCGAAATCCTAACTGAGCTTCTGGAAGAAACCAATGTTAGCCTACGCTTAGTAGCTATGTACGGTGAAGCGCACAGACAAATACAGGATTTTATCCGGGCTCAGCGTTTTCAGCTGCACCCTTAATGCAAGTGCTTCATCGTGAAACTGCTATGTACAAGGCTAGAAAGTGTTAGCCTAGTATTCAATTCATTTCAGTAAAAGACGATATTTTGCTAGTGATATTACTAGCTGAAGGCAGGGTGACGCATGGCCTGGTATGCCTATAACATGTCATTTCGTCAAATACCACACCGCATAAGTAAGTTCCACCTTGAATTTTGCCGCTGGGGCGGCTTGATCGCATCCACAGAGGCCGATATCCACATAAATTGCAACACACCAATGATAAGAAGCGTGGCGGATAAGGACATAGCGAAGTCCAGTTTCACCAGGTCCCTCCAGTTAACACAGTGCTTCCCAAATCTGAAGGTCTCCTTCCACGGTAGTAACTGCATCATCCCTAATTGTCTCAGGAAATACAATCATGTCATCAAGAATGGT
The DNA here is from genome assembly GCF_000247585.1 of Phytophthora nicotianae INRA-310. Classification (NCBI taxonomy): domain Eukaryota; phylum Oomycota; class Peronosporomycetes; order Peronosporales; family Peronosporaceae; genus Phytophthora; species Phytophthora nicotianae. The sequence continues at coordinate 1,538,985 of NW_008648996.1, read as the reverse complement.
GGCAGCCACGATGATGAGTCACAAAACTGCAGTAATGACGAGGGAGATTCATTAAAGTACACTCTGCCACGGAAATAAGATGCAACACCAATTCGCATTTGTTGCAAGCTTTTCCCTGAGACACGTTACCGCAATCCAATGTAGAAGTAGTAAATACCCGATCAACAGAGCTGCAAACATGTTGTCATGCTTGATCGCCTTTGCATTCCTCATCACGCCGGTTACGTTTCCCGGAGCGAAAGCGACTTCTTTTAGCAGCAGCAGTGGAGAGTTGGGATCTATTTTTCCAACGATCATGTCAAATTTGCGCACAACCCAGCGTGTTTCCTTCGGAAATTCGACGCACTTTGTTGCACAATCTACCCTTCCACCCCATTCTTCACTGCATGTGGAACACACGTAAGTAGTTTCTGCCTTTTTTTCCAGTCCCAAGCACAGAGAACACTTTGCACAGGAATTGGCGCAACTTCTATAGATTAGAATACCTCTCAGTAACTTGCTCCACTCTGTGGGGCGCGATCACCAGCGGCTTTGCCACCAGGGCTTCGGCAAGTAGATTACTCTCAAAGTGGACGCTTGTAGTCCTAGGAGTTCGTTATGGAGACGGCGCATGTACTTCGCGTGAGTAGTTGGTTTTTCTCCTTTTCGCTTCAGTATGATTTTGTGAACAATAAATCCGTTCGTTATGACCATATCCACTAAGCCAAGGAAAAGCTGCTTGTAGTACTTCCTCAACGCCACCGACTTTTGAATAGAGTATATTTGCAGTCTGATCTGATCGTGCACGTCCACTTCCCCCCATTTCCGAAAGGTAGTCTGTCACAAGCGTGGGGCATGGGACCACAGATATACTGCCATTTTTCTCTGTACGGTGTACGGATGTCGGCCGTGTTCCACATCCGGTTGCAAGCATATTTACCGGCCGAGAGTCCATCCATGACAGCGCCACTAGTTCTGGATGACTTGTGCATTGGGCGATGCGGTATGATCCTCGTGCAATGTGCATCGGTCGTTTCTTTTGCGAGTACTGGATAGACTTGCACCAGCCCAGTTTGTTTGTTCGCACCGTTCCAACGTGGTATAATCCAATGCTCAACAGCTTAAGTAACAGAGCGACCCAGGAATAATAGTTGTCGGTCATAACTAGTCGCTTCTCGTTTTGCCCACACAGCACTTTCGATAGATTTCGAACATGACGGACCAACATTCCCTTTAGCCACTTGCTCTTTGCCACAGTACGCTTCAACCCTACACAATAGCAATTCGAGAATGTCAATTACAAGTCGTTTCAAAAACAAACAACACAAACGGCTTCCTTGCCTCGCACAGTACGCCGTAATAGAACAGCATATCAGATATAATTTGATACCCCCAGTTCCTCGGTTTTTCCTTGTTGTAGATTCTTGGGGGGTTGTACTTGCTCTTGTTTGGTACCATATGTTAGAGACCGCAACGTCTTTTGAGACGATCTGAGAAGTTGAAGACTTCTTTTGAAACTTAGCTAGCAGAGTGATGGTAGAAATGCAGCGATTCCGCACTCGGCGGACATGCCTTCAGTCCGAAAGTTTCCTTTTGAGTAACAAGTTGTTTGTGAGTGCGTTTCGATCCGACTCCGACACCATACCTTCATCAAACGAGATAGTACGAGCGAGCCGGTACCCGCGGCGAAACGTTGTTTCGGATCTTCCTAGCCTTGTCGTGAAGAACGTCAGGGTTCCGTTGTCATTAAAATGAATAAACCGGATAATATCTTCGTATCGCGAGCGCTTCACGTAGCGGCCCCATGTGCCATGAGGTACAGATCCGTCCTCAGTAGTGGACCAGTGCTTTGCCACACCATCCCGCATCAGGCACAACGAGCTAGAGATTAACAGGCCAATCGCATGGACCAGCTCGTGGGACCGAACTGGAGCGCAGCGTCTGAGCCCTTCTTTAATATCGGCTGACGACGGGACGCTGACACTTGGGTCACGTTGCTGTGCTCAAAGCAATTTATTTCGTCTGTCTTCAGCCAGTGTGGGGATCAATTGCTCTCAATACCGATTTGTTTCAGTTGCGATCCTTATGCACAGTGCCTTCGGGAGAAAATAAAAATAATCCAAGCGGTGAATCTGCAATGCTGACCTTGTTGGTCCCCACGAGCCTGTGTAGTAGTCGCTAGGGGCATCCGAGCAGCAGTTGATCTACAAATTATGACAGAAGTACAGTTAGTTACCAAACAACAGAATCAGATGAAAATCATGTGATCACTTTCCTGAATGATCCTCATCAAAAAGCTTCCAACCACCACTCGCAATGCTGCAAAGTGTATTGTCTGGAACATCGAATGATACATCCACGTCACCATCTTCGCTGTCACTCGAATCCACCTCGTTGACGTAACACATTGGTTCTGGTAATTCCATTTCGTCATCCGATTCGTCGTTCGATGCTTCCTCCGATCCGTAACCACAAGCGAGATCTTCTGGGGACAGATTTATGTCATCATCACTGACAGGAGGGAAAGCTCGATAGTTCGCATCGCGTTCAAAACGGTTTCAGCTTCGAATGCAGTGACCGCATCGGCTACAGCACCATCAGGTTCGCTGGCCTCACGTCTTGGTGCAGCTGGCTGCGTGTCAGTCTATTCTGTACTAATCACTGAACTTGCAGATGCCTCGGCGCTATTCAAGTGTGCCATCACCTCGCCCTCCCCTGTACACAAGTTCTTCATCAGTCACGAATAGTTATATGTGCGAAGCTGTACACACTAGTTACATACCTTCAGAATAATCGATGCCGTGAGTAAGATGAGATAGTCGTCCACCTTTTCCAGGCACCAAAAAGTTGGTGTTGTGTTTGCAAGGAATTGGCTTTCGTTTCTTCCATCCATGTCGAGACAACTGCCTCCATTCTCCCTTACGGAGCCCAGAACATCTTATTGCAGGTGACAGCACGGTCGCCGGCGGTGTTACCCTCTCCGCCAGCTCGGATTCTGGTACCTTCGTGCTGTGCTGCGTACTTACTGGCGACGGATCCTCTACGGCTACTGTTATGGCCAGTAAGACCCGGTCTCTGCTAGACCGCGCAACCCTTGTGCGCCTTGCCAACCGATCATTACATTCGACAACTGGCGATCCGGTGGTTGGTACTGTTGGCACCGATATGGCCGTGACAGCAGGTCTTGTCGTCGCCGTGACCGTGGCTGTGCTGGCCGTCAACGAACCGATGATCGTACTAGCCGGTTCTACCGTGCTTACTGTAGGCGTTGCTGTCACCGTAATGACCTAGGCGGCTAATCCTGCCGTCGCCGCTGATGTGGCCGGGTTTATTGTTGGCGCTGCAATTGCCGTCATGCCTGTGCCAACCGGCCCCGTTATAGCTTTTACTGTCGCCTTGCTGGCCGTCGGCGAGCCGGTGGCCGTACTAGCCAATCCTGTCGACACATACTACCTGTAGTTGCTGCAGTAACCGCAAGTCCTGCCGTCACCTCTACTGTGGCTGATTTCACTGTCAGCGCAGCAGTCGCAGTCATGCCAGTGCCAACCGGTCCCGTAATCGTCTTTGCCGCCTTGCTGGCCGTCGGCGAACTTGTGGCCGCACTAGCCAGACTTGCCGTAACTGCACCAGTGGCCGTGCTAGCTGTAGTCTCTGCAGTTACCGGACCTGTTAGAACCAAAGCCGTGTCCGCGCTGCCTGTCGTTGCCAGTGTCGGGGACATGGCCTCTGCTGCGACAGTATAACTCGTCTTCCTTGATGGCACGTCTAGTTCACTCCGTTTCGTCAGGTGGTAAGTATTCTTCCATCTTTTTTAATATCTACTACAGTACTGAATTTCAGTAAACTACTTTTTGTGTAGAATAAACCGTTTTCAGTGCTCTCTAAAACACAACAAAAAGAAGTAGAAGATGTATTGTTTGCCGTATCGGTACGTAAATGGCCCAGGTTAATTAAATTCATTTTCATTTTTACTAGCCAAATAGATGCCGTCCATGACACCAGTCGCCTTACCGGACGAGTGCACGACGTAGTACACTTTGGTGTCTATAAGGCTTCATGTCTTCGAGAGAGGGTTGGCAGGCGAACCACGGTGGCCTTGTAAGAAGTATGTTTGAAGATCTTTTACTTGTTGCGTTCAGCGGCATCCTTCAGCGTCTTTTCCGAGTAACATTGAACTCGCCACCGCTGCCGTTTCCGTATTAGATTTGGGACGCATCGATCGACAGCACGATCTGTGTAACGTCGGCAAAAGTCAGCAGCCCATCACCATTCACGCCGCCGACCGGAATACATCTAAGAGGTGGCACTCCCGTCGCATTTGTTCGAGTTTCCACTCGGCTTTCACCAACCGGAGCAACTGATGAATATTCAATACTGGTTCCCCAGTCGCTGGTTTCACTGGTGTTATAGTTGGTGGCAATACTGCAGTTGATATGCCCTGAGATGCAATCTCAGCCAAGTTTTCATACAGCGCAACTACGTTTGGCTTGCGCATATCTTGAAAGCAGATTTGCGCGATCTCTTGCGCCGGACCGACCGAAATCATCCAATTCGTTTTGTCTGGAACGCCGAGTCGAACAAAACGCGACCTCTTTTAGGCGCCAGGAGGCATTTTCTGAGTCTGAAATTTGCCACAGCTCGACATAACGTCATTCGCAGACGATGGGGTTGCTGGGTGGCCCGCCATTGTCAGGGTTCCAACCAAGGCTTCTGAGATGAGGCACTCGAGGAATTCCAATTAGTTCCTGAGCCCACCTCATCAAAGCCGAATCGAACAAAGTACTCGACTCGCAGATGCTGATCACGATAAGTCTTCATGAGGCACGAGAAAGCCAGCAGATGCATGGCCGCGATGCCTGGCAGCCCGTAGCTGTGTAGGAAAGACTGATATACGATTTGAGAGATCGATAGAATCCTCCCACTACTTCGTACTTCGTGGCGTAACGTAGGGCAGTCGTTGCTGCTGAGCCTTGCGTCGATTTGAAGTGAGCAGTTCACTGTAGGCATCTGCAATGATTTTAAGCACGTTTGCAATGTGACTTCTCCGCGAGCTGAATAAGCTGGTCTGTACTCGTTCGCCACGACGGATGAGCCCGGAGATGGCACGAGGCATAGCCACACTGCTAATCTTATGGTATCTCTCCTTCTTGTTCTTAGCCCCTCCAGCACCGCTGGTACCCATTGCGTGCTTACCAAGTAGTGCATTCAGCGTTAGTGGGGCTATTTGAGCCGGTGGTGAACGGCGAAAGAGAACTTTCACGGCGAACTGAAGCTGTGTCGTGAGAAACTTCCAACGGTTCGACTACATCAGGCGCTTCCAGTTCAAGCTCGAAGCCGCGCTGTCCGTCGTCAAGGACATGACCGCTGCGGCGACCATATCACTTGTATCCCTCGATGGCGACTTATGTTTCTGTCACCAGTCCCCAGCCAATAAACCTCCGGCTTTGTGAAGTCGAGGTTCCAGGCATCCTTCAATACTGACGGGTTTTGAGGTTCCATGATGGAAGAGTTAAATTTTGGGCTCATAACCTATTGGAATGTAGTAGGTAGCTGGATTGTTTTCAAGTAAGCTTTGGTGGTTCGGGGCTACGCCTCTTCATCCTCTGGTGCGATCAGATCCTGAAACAGCCTAAATAGTACCTATTTCAACTATAATAGCCCTCAGATACTCTGACCTATATATATCTTAATAGCTAGAGCCCTGGCTTATGAAAGGGGGCATTTTGCGACCTTCCATCTCTTAACAACTTGATTTGTAGAGTATTAAAATATTGGTGAATTTTCCGCGTTCACGACAGGGTTAAGATTGTGAACTTTTCCCGTACACCGCTGACCAACGTGTTGGATCCCGTCGGCAGCGATACGCCTGCTTATAGGCGAAATAGCAGCCAGTAACCCGCCAAACGCCTTCATATCTCTCATACTTGGGCTTAATTTGCATGTTCCGTGTTAAAGCAGCTTCACCATCCCCGCCCTAAAATCACTGGAGATGAGGCAACCATTAACCCTTTCGATACCATATTCTGAATGATACAGAATACAATTTGCCCGATTTGGTCAGGACTTATCATCCCGGATTTTGATAATAGCAAGCTATTTCGCATATGAGGTTTTATAACGAATGTCGTTACAGCAACCTAAAGAAACCTGATTTACGACAACACGACAGAAAATGTGGCAACCTTAGGGCTTATCGCAACCTCTTTCCCGGTAATCTATTATAAATTACGAGTGCCACGTGGCGTCCGTCACCAGACTTACTCTAAATTTAGAGATATCACAATCATGTGTGCCACATGCATATTTGTGCTCCACACAGATAAGCAGATGTCTGCTACACAGAATTCACACTTGTCAAAACTTCAGAGATCTTACACTACGATGGACCAGAAAACGCTGGCACGAGAGTTGGTGCGCGCGAGACTTGCAGAGCTTGTTAAGATGAAAGCCATGATTGAGAAGATGCACAG
>NW_008648996.1:1529389-1532436 GCF_000247585.1 Phytophthora nicotianae INRA-310 | reverse complement strand
GTGAATTTTCCGCGTTCACGACAGGGTTAAGATTGTGAACTTTTCCCGTACACCGCTGACCAACGTGTTGGATCCCGTCGGCAGCGATACGCCTGCTTATAGGCGAAATAGCAGCCAGTAACCCGCCAAACGCCTTCATATCTCTCATACTTGGGCTTAATTTGCATGTTCCGTGTTAAAGCAGCTTCACCATCCCCGCCCTAAAATCACTGGAGATGAGGCAACCATTAACCCTTTCGATACCATATTCTGAATGATACAGAATACAATTTGCCCGATTTGGTCAGGACTTATCATTCGGATTTTGATAATAGCAAGCTATTTCGCATATGAGGTTTTATAACCAACAGAATTGTGCAAAGTCTAAACAACTTTATTTTAGAGAGTACCAAATGCGATTTGTATAAAACTCAAAGACTACCTTGCTTGGAAAATCAGCGTCCGGGCCATGCTGGAGGCTGCGAACGTGTGGAACATAGTGACGGGCGCGTGCAGAATTGGCATCCTAGGCGTCAGGACGAATTCATCTGTCGAGATAAACGCGCTCTGCAACTCTTGATAAACTTGCTAGACAATGCTACAGTGAAGCTGTTGGGAAATACGACCGGTCTTGGTTAGTGTTCGAACATCTGGAACGACTATATGCTGGAACAAGTACCGTCAGTACTGCGAAATCTCGACGGGAGTTCATCTCGCTTAGTTGCGAAGACGGATCGGACATGCAAGCACACGTAAATCAACTGGAAGATAAAGCAGCAGTTCTGTTGCAGAGACCAATCGATGACGACGAAACGTGCTTACAGATGTTAGAATAACTGCCACGTTCGTGGGCTAGCATTATGATTGCGTGTCAAAACCAGGAAGGACTGAGTTGACAATCGCTACAAGCAAAGCTACTGCTTGAGTACGCCAACAGAAAGGGTTTGAGGAACGCCTCCAGAGTGGCTGCAGCTCACGTAGCGGAGACCGTAATTGATCAAGCACTGACTGTCTCAAGCAAAGGAGCAAATGAAGCAGTTCAAAGACATATCAGGCGGTCTCGGCTCGGTAAGTTGAGGGATCACGAGCAGAACTACCACCCGCGTCGGCAACCACATGATAAGGGCGTCACTTGCTACTATTGTCACGAGGAAGGCCATGTTCGACGAGAACGTCCAATGGAGGCAAGGCACAATGAGGAACGCAACAAGACGGAATCCGCTAAAAACGCAAGTGAAAATGTGACAATTAACAAGAATATGATAAATGGGCATCCGTTGAAATAGTATCAAAAGTTGCTGGAGCCGCACTTAACTCGAGCGACAGCGTACAAGCACGCGGAATGCCGCCCGTAACAAGAATATTAAACGAGCAGCGCCCGCAACCCAAAACCATATACCACCTCATAGCATGCAGTCGCTACAGTCGTTAAACGACCCAGTGTTTGAATGCCATAATTGCGATACTATAGTCGCAACTCAAAACCAGCTCACGAGTGAGCAACATCGTTCGGCAATGGGGGTAATGGTAATGAAGGTACACCAAGGATATAGTCTGGGTGCTAAGGAGCGCAGCGGATCTAGTTGAAAGGTTTGTGGTGGCCCACTGAAGACCACAACGCCATAGAGTCAAGACGCCATGATAGCATAGATTAGAAGGCATTTTGACGTCCACCACGTGCACTCACGTGTCGAAACTTTCCTACAATCGTGTCTAATGCACAATATGTAAAGTATAGCAAGCTTATTCAATGACAGTAGGCTGATACCTATCGAACGAACGCGCGCAATGGTTCCTCACGTTTTGACTTCTTGTCACTTGGAGATAGTCCGAAGGGGATCAATACCTACTTGTCTTGAATAACGAAGCAATGCATTTTACCGAGCTTACATCCTATACCAATCCGGCTAGCACGGCGGTGATCGACGCGATGCTTGCTGGATATATCAGGTTTGTGCTGCTACTTCCATGTTGGATTAGTGATGAGGACCACATCTTAAGAACGGTGGGATGACGTAAGTGTACCGAAGGTCTACGGCATGGCACGATTACACCGTGATCAATAGCCCGTGGACCAATGGGGTTATGGAGCGGGCACATGACGGTATTATTCAAAATCTTCGTGTGCTTTACCTAGCGTACAAGGTAGGCATACATGACTGGACATTTTTCGTACACGGTATCCTTGTTGGGTAATCACAGGGCACAGCAGAAATTGAAATGCCGAGATGGTAAAGCATAAAGTTATAAAACCACCGTTCCAATATAGCCAACTTTAGCTATATTGAACCAGAAGTCTGAAGAAATATATTGGTCCGATTGCAATACTTTCCTGAACAATTCAGTACGTAATTGCAGAAAACTGCACTACACATTGTGGCCGTCGGTGATATTGCAAAATTGTGTTTCAGAACGAAGCGTAATACATAATATGCTCTTAATGACAATATCGTGGGAACTACCAGAGCCACTAGACAAAAATGCTAACCCTACTAGACAGTACCAAAAAATGTGGCACACGTGTTAGTAGTAGTAGACATAAATAGATTACCATAAAACATTTAATTTAATTTCGCAAAATTTATCTCTAGCCTCTACAAGTGACGTCGACCGTATCCCACTTAAAAACTGTATTGATTGAATATCTCTTCTTCAGCATCAACGCCACGAGTATGTAAATGTTCGAGTACTTCATCAGGCCCTAGGATCTATGAATACAGGAGCTGTAAGTAAGCAGCTGTGGCCTAATGGAATTCTGGACGCTGTTGCGTCCGATCTTTCGAAGGATGACAAAAGTCTTGGTGTTCCAGAGATTCCAAGTCCTTTCTTGTGTGCTTACCATTATTTTTTTGTTGTTCGCGCATCGTGTTTTGATGTCAGGCTCAAATACCATTGCACAAGGTGGTTCGGGCTTTGTAAATCTATCAATCGTCCAATGAGCGTGAAAATCGGATTTTTGTAGAGACTTTCCCTCCTGTTGAAGCTGTAGAAGGCGGTGAGGGCACTACAACCCTGTCGAATGGGTGAACATTTTGCTGCATACGTTAGTGATGGGCCAAGTAGCACTG
>NW_008648996.1:1527069-1529289 GCF_000247585.1 Phytophthora nicotianae INRA-310 | reverse complement strand
GATTAGAAGGCATTTTGACGTCCACCACGTGCACTCACGTGTCGAAACTTTCCTACAATCGTGTCTAATGCACAATATGTAAAGTATAGCAAGCTTATTCAATGGCAGTAGGCTGATACCTATCGAACGAACGAGCGCAATGGTTCCTTACGTTTTGACTTCTTGTGACTTGGAGATAGTCCGAAGGTGATCAATACCTACTTGTCTTGAATAACGAAGCAATGCATTTTACTGTGCTTACATCCTATACCAATCCGGCTAGCACGGCGGTGATCGACGCGATGCTTGCTGGATATATCAGGTTTGTGCTGCTACTTCCATGTTGGATTAGTGATGAGGACCACATCTTAAGAACGGTGGGATGACGTAAGTGTACCGAAGGTCTACGGCATGGCACGATTACACCGTGATCAATAGCCCGTGGACCAATGGGGTTATGGAGCGGGCACATGACGGTATTATTCAAAATCTTCGTGTGCTTTACCTAGCGTACAAGGTAGGCATACATGACTGGACATTTTTCGTACACGGTATCCTTGTTGGGTAATCACAGGGCACAGCAGAAATTGAAATGCCGAGATGGTAAAGCATAAAGTTATAAAACCACCGTTCCAATATAGCCAACTTTAGCTATATTGAACCAGAAGTCTGAAGAAATATATTGGTCCGATTGCAATACTTTCCTGAACAATTCAGTACGTAATTGCAGAAAACTGCACTACACATTGTGGCCGTCGGTGATATTGCAAAATTGTGTTTCAGAACGAAGCGTAATACATAATATGCTCTTAATGACAATATCGTGGGAACTACCAGAGCCACTAGACAAAAATGCTAACCCTACTAGACAGTACCAAAAAATGTGGCACACGTGTTAGTAGTAGTAGACATAAATAGATTACCATAAAACATTTAATTTAATTTCGCAAAATTTATCTCTAGCCTCTACAAGTGACGTCGACCGTATCCCACTTAAAAACTGTATTGATTGAATATCTCTTCTTCAGCATCAACGCCACGAGTATGTAAATGTTCGAGTACTTCATCAGGCCCTAGGATCTATGAATACAGGAGCTGTAAGTAAGCAGCTGTGGCCTAATGGAATTCTGGACGCTGTTGCGTCCGATCTTTCGAAGGATGACAAAAGTCTTGGTGTTCCAGAGATTCCAAGTCCTTTCTTGTGTGCTTACCATTATTTTTTTGTTGTTCGCGCATCGTGTTTTGATGTCAGGCTCAAATACCATTGCACAAGGTGGTTCGGGCTTTGTAAATCTATCAATCGTCCAATGAGCGTGAAAATCGGATTTTTGTAGAGACTTTCCCTCCTGTTGAAGCTGTAGAAGGCGGTGAGGGCACTACAACCCTGTCGAATGGGTGAACATTTTGCTGCATACGTTAGTGATGGGCCAAGTAGCACTGTCCAAGCATCCGAGTAAAGAGTACCGATATATGGTTTTAACGACATCAGCGAAAAGAGGTCCACGTGGAGCCCTGACACTTTCATCCGATACAGCATCTCGATGATCGTTAATGGAATTTTGCAAACACAATTGCATTGCGTTATACATTTTAAGTAAGTCACCTCTGGATAATAACCAACCTTTTAGGGCTGCGTGGTAACCCTCAACGCGTGAAGTTGCATATATATCGATGTGAGAATGGCGATCGGCCCAGGAACGCACGAAACGCACCTTCCACACGTCTAACCACACCCTGTCTTCATACTGTGTCTCTCTTGGCCTTTGCTGATGCAGTTGTTATTGAAATATTTCATATTCATCTGCTGTTGATGCTTGAGTAAGTAATCGAAAGGTTTCACAAAATTTTGTCGATCTTAACTGAATCTTCAACTTTGTTTTTCCTCCGTTCTTTTAGATTGTTTTTTTAAGACGAGATATTGTGGACTGCACCTATTTGATCTTCGAATCGAACGGCAACAATACCGATTGGCCTGAGGCGATCGGCCTCATTTTTGGTATTAGAAGGCCTGGGTTATGTAGTGTCGGCTCGGGGATTTCTAATCTCACAAAATCGCTGGGTTTGAGTATTTGCTGTAAGAGTGTCGTCACTTTGAGTTTTGCGAGCATGTTTTCTAACATCCATGAGAATATGCCAACACACAATATAACAGGAACTCCGGGAAAAACAGTTTCCAACGCATTCATCAAAGCGGTATCACAGTCTGCTATATTCACCTGAGGATACGAAATCTCCTCAAGG
>NW_008648996.1:1523940-1526269 GCF_000247585.1 Phytophthora nicotianae INRA-310 | reverse complement strand
CTGTATCCTCATAGCCTGCTGAATGGTACGATGTATAGTCGCCTGCACGTAACGTCTTCTTGCCAAACTCAGCAGTGAAATCCTTTACAGCAGGTATTTTGTGAGCTTTCATTGTGACAGCACCCAAGGATCTTCGGCGAATTGGAGCGAGATGCTTGACTGACAGTTCAAGTGCGAGAAGGCGTAATCTATTTATCTACTGCTACCAACACATGTGTCATTTGTTTTGGTACTGTCTAGCGGGGTTAGCATTTTTGTCTAGTGGCTCTAATAGTTCTCCAATATCGTCAGTAGGATATGCGGATAGCAAGCGTGAATATTCGGAGCCAAAAAAAAAAATGGCCGAGCGTAATGAACAATCTGAACAGCACCAGTATGTTCCTAGGACTTCGAGCTAGGGCTAAGGCGTGCAATTAAATATCAATACCAGATACAAGCGTTGCGCAGGCGCCGAGTGCAGGATCCGATGGAGCTTGTCTTGAGGGGGAATGGACTGCCCTCTTTGGGTGGGATCGTGTATATCTTTACTTTTAAATGTTATATTGCTTGAAATTTATATTGCAATACATACAGCGTGAACCCTGCAATCCAAATCCTAATTGCATCAAACACTTTAGTGCAATTCATACTGCGATTTACAGATGAAGCTAAAATTGCCAGCGAATACAGACCGCTGGATCAAAATTCGTTCAAATACAGACTTTTTGTCTTCTGGTGGCGATTATGAATTAAAAACAAAATGCGTTATATTTATAAACACAATTAATATTTGAAATTTCAGAGCTTCCCCGTGCCAGCCACGGCGTTAGTGTCCTTTGCTCTTCTAAAATGTCACCATACTGAATTTGACACGATAAAACAACATTATCTTTCGGTAATCTCTTTAAATGCGCGCATCATTCACTGTATGTTGGAAATCTCCGATGGGAAAGCTGTGATCCTCAGTAAGAAACCTAACGCGATGGTCCGGAGCATCAAATAGAAATTGCTCGTGTCTGTACTTGATAGCATGGCCAGTCACGCGTAATTATGGTTCAAAGGCCCTGTGTGTACTTTCAAGTCCTTTGAGCTCGAGAATATATTATAATACGTCATCGCTCGCTGCTCGTCAACTCGAAGCACTGGTTATTTTACCATGGCCACATGCTAGTCACAGAAATGTCGAGAAGCGTTAACACCATTGCCAACCTAGTGAGCGTTCACCGAACATTCGAGACGACCGATCGTTATGGAACAACAGGTTGCGGTCGCGTGGCTGTGTCAGTTTTGGGGATCTGTCTATGCAGCATTCAAACAGAAGAATTACTTGAAGCAAGGTGTCGACTGCTTCATTTGGGTTCTTTTAAGCACATAAACTAGAAGCCGCATTGGAGGAACCTCGTCGCAAGAAATCTCGTTCACCGAGATTGCACCAAAACGTAGCGAAGCTGTTATGGGCCCATGCGACGAGCTAACTGCCGCTCCCATATACGACAGTGACCGCGCAGTATGCCGCAGCGTTTCTTTTACGAAAAATTGGATATCATTGTGAGGCCATTGCGTAAATTCATGGTCACTTGTCGAGATGGAATCTTCTGCATGGACTCCCCATGAAGTACGCAGATTTAGTTGTGGAATTGCGATTGCATTAATTACTTAGTTCTGGCCTAGGATGAATTGCTTCGAACTGCTATAGGCTGCCATGGGGTACGCCGATGGGACTTCATTGCTGCGATAATCCCAAATCGATCCGAAGCCGCGTGTTCGAAGCGCTGGGAAGAGCTCCAGAATCGGTCGACCCCGTTGAACCGACGGTCGTGGCGGGCATTAGAAGACAAAGCGTTACGTTCCACGGTAGGTTGCCATGGAGCGAGTCAGTGGTCCATCGTAGCTTCTTATTTACCTGGTCGGACTGCGAAGCAATGCCGTGATCGATGGTGTAACCAATTAGACCCTTCTATTAACCGCGGAGCTTGGACAGCTACAGAAGACGCAACTTTGGCAACCTTGCAGAGAAACTTTGGAAATGCGTGGTCGCGGATTGCTGCTAGTTTGCCTGGACGCACGGACAACGCTGTCAAGAATCGGTGGAACTCGGCTCAGTTTCGTACTCGCAATCGTGGAATGGAGACTGTGGACGCAGCCAAATTCCAAGATAGCTCGGCGCTGTCACCCCCGCAAGAAGTGCTTGAAATCGACGAAGAGGATTTAGCGAATATAGAGGCCTCAGTATCCCCAGCACTCTATTCGTATTCAACATTCTGTCCAGACGAAGGTGAACGTTGGGACTTCTGGGGTTTTATCGCTGAAATTCTGAGTGATAATGATCAAGATGACGAAGCCATTCTGT
>NW_008648996.1:1522028-1523840 GCF_000247585.1 Phytophthora nicotianae INRA-310 | reverse complement strand
CTATAACCCTCTTCAATTCAGTGAGCGCCCACGTGTAGTCGTCACCAGTCTCAGTACGGATGAAACTCTGCGCTTAATGAATCGTAGTGTTCATACCCGTCACGCCAACCATGTTCAAAAGTGGCATATCGAACGCATTTGTCTTATAAGTGCAGTCCATAAAGACAACATCAGAGTTTTCCTTAAAGATAGCAACCGCTTCCCGGGGAGCAAAGAAAAGATGGGTATGTCGTTGAGAATAATCAGCTTAATAGCCATAATTTCTTGCAAAGTTGTTGAGCAACTGTTTAGCACGCTCTGGAGACAAAAACGCTTGTGCGGGAACTTGAAACAAATACCTATTGGATTGCGTATGTACGGAAGAAGACACTCGAGAAACAGACCGTTCATTCACTGCTGCTGTAGATGAACGAACAGATTGAGGACAGGGCGTTTCTTGGGCACTAGCCATACCAGTATCAGAGTTGGAGCCCAAACCAGAGAATATATCACCATTGCCCATGTTGTCTTTACTCCAGTCTTCCAAAACGTTTTGTGTATCTCTTGCTGTTTAATCATGCCATTTTTTTCTGAGAGATCGCGAATTGCTTCTGCGAACTGCTCGCGACGTGTTGGAGCGGAAATTGAACTTTTAACGAGTTCGAGAGCGCGAATGTTGCGTGGCTGCCGTTGCCCTTGAGCGTCTTTGTCTGATCTAACCTTCCATCTTGTAATCAGTAACTCTCCTGTGTCGAGTGTTTAAAAGTACCGATCATCATCAAGGTCAATGGTGAGTATCCGATCGTGAACCATGTTGACACCTCTGTCTGTATCCTCATAGCCTGCTGAATGGTACGATGTATAGTCGCCTGCACGTAACGTCTTCTTGCCAAACTCAGCAGTGAAATCCTTTACAGCAGGTATTTTGTGAGCTTTCATTGTGACAGCACCCAAGGATCTTCGGCGAATTGGAGCGAGATGCTTGACTGACAGTTCAAGTGCGAGAAGGCGTAATCTATTTATCTACTGCTACCAACACATGTGTCATTTGTTTTGGTACTGTCTAGCGGGGTTAGCATTTTTGTCTAGTGGCTCTAATAGTTCTCCAATATCGTCAGTAGGATATGCGGATAGCAAGCGTGAATATTCGGAGCCAAAAAAAAAAATGGCCGAGCGTAATGAACAATCTGAACAGCACCAGTATGTTCCTAGGACTTCGAGCTAGGGCTAAGGCGTGCAATTAAATATCAATACCAGATACAAGCGTTGCGCAGGCGCCGAGTGCAGGATCCGATGGAGCTTGTCTTGAGGGGGAATGGACTGCCCTCTTTGGGTGGGATCGTGTATATCTTTACTTTTAAATGTTATATTGCTTGAAATTTATATTGCAATACATACAGCGTGAACCCTGCAATCCAAATCCTAATTGCATCAAACACTTTAGTGCAATTCATACTGCGATTTACAGATGAAGCTAAAATTGCCAGCGAATACAGACCGCTGGATCAAAATTCGTTCAAATACAGACTTTTTGTCTTCTGGTGGCGATTATGAATTAAAAACAAAATGCGTTATATTTATAAACACAATTAATATTTGAAATTTCAGAGCTTCCCCGTGCCAGCCACGGCGTTAGTGTCCTTTGCTCTTCTAAAATGTCACCATACTGAATTTGACACGATAAAACAACATTATCTTTCGGTAATCTCTTTAAATGCGCGCATCATTCACTGTATGTTGGAAATCTCCGATGGGAAAGCTGTGATCCTCAGTAAGAAACCTAACGCGATGGTCCGGAGCATCAAATAGAAATTGCTCGTGTCTGTACTTGAT
>NW_008648996.1:1500760-1520468 GCF_000247585.1 Phytophthora nicotianae INRA-310 | reverse complement strand
ATTAAAATCGTCAGAAACTGCCATTATTAAATAATAAATTAACAATATAATTACAGTAATGGCAGTTTCAGACAATCTTAATCAAAACTTGTACTTGAAGTTTAATATACACTATCGATCCGGAAACATTTCATTTTATTCACATGTCTATAGTCAGCAGTCGAGTCCCGGGAAAATACCCAGTTATCTATGGTTTACGTTAACAGATTTTCTCACACGATCTAGCAAAAATCGACACTTTTCGGTGGTCAACCATGATTTGTTACTTTCGCTATCATGAATATGGTAGAGCAGCGTTGTGTACATATAATTGGCGATAATCTAAGAATAGTAGTTGTGTTGGGCCTTGAAACACTCGTAGTTTTCAAGTTACTGCGAGTAAGAAAATTCGTACTTAAAAGCGTGGAATGGCTTCTTTCCGTTCCAATTTTAGCTATTGACCAATAGGAATCGGCGAAAAGCAACAATCTGACAATATTGAGCGCACCTCCGGAAACCTCACCTTGTGCATTGGATAACAGTCGCAAAAAGTCTGTCTTAGCGTATGATGCACAGTTTCGTGAAAATTCGAGTTAAACACGAAATTATCTTGAACAATAAGTTTTGTAGAATGGAGACGCTAATATTTCGCACTTCACTTGTTTTTTTTTTCAATAAATCTCGATCACAGTGGCAAATCACCAGGTCAAAGTTGAGACAAGTACGATCTGACGATAACAAAAAGCTCCAGGTCAGGACTTTCACCGGAATTGGTTACCGAGCCGGCGTCTCCTTTATAAGCCTGCTTATTTTCACTCTCGCCACACTATCAGCCTGCAACCTCTTCCCTTCCCTTACTGCCCACTGAAGCATTTGTAGCTATTGGATGAAGTATGAACCAGTGTCTGCAGTGTACAACGGAGTTAAACTGGCGTTCATACCAGACTATTCGAAATGTAAGTTTTATAAAAAAAATTAAAGTCTTATCGATAAAATACGATATTATTGTGAATATCCGAGTATTTCAGCTGCGAATCAGTTAGATCCGAAAATAGCGCGGCTTAGACTAATTATGCGCTTTTATTGCGAAAACTCAATTGTTCGCTGCATATAGTGCTGTACCGTATATATCACAGATATCCAAACTACACACCCATAATTCGCGAAAATCTCACTTTTTGCGACTGTGACCTATTGTTAAAACATTAATTTGTGCTACCGGCCTTTTTCGCTTGAGAGGTATCTGTGCCCTCTCCACCAGTACACTTACTACTGCCACTCGTCTTTTGCTTTGCTCGTCGACCAGCGGCGACTTTCTTGATGTTAAACTTGGTCACATGAGCTACCAACATCACGCGATTTTCCGCAGCTGAAAAAGTTTGTCGTTTGCGTGAATACCCAAAGTAAAAAACTGTTAGTACCACAATTATCGCCGAAAACACAATGATCTCTATCCCGCCGTTATCTTGGAAGGCAACCACTGCAATAATTGCTAAAACCCAAACAACCATGGAGTAAGCAGCTCCAGCAATTCCCCACGGGCTCCGAAACTCCGAGCTTTTGATGTTGCGATAGTTTCGTTTGAGTGAAATGTAGCCGATGCATTGGCCTGTATACGACATAAACGCCGATAATACACAGATCCGGAACAGATGATCCCCCACCGCAGGGACGAAATAGGAAATAATACAGAGTGCATAGCTGAGTGCTGATCCGGCTAGGAAAGCACCATAGGGCGTCTCGTTTTCCTTCGTTGTCTTGGATAAAAAATGTGGTAGAAGACGAGACATTGCCATAGCAGCAATAAGTTTGCCGTAACACCACATAAACCCGAAAGCTGTAGCGTAAGTGGCCGGTAGTGATAAAATGGTAGCAGTGTGATGTGAAATATTGAACATGAGTGTAAATCCCCTGTTGAACGGAACGAGTTCGCTTGGTAGCGTAGCCAATCCAGGTGGTAAGGACGCCGTCACGAAAAAAATCACCAAACCAGTGCAAAATAGTGTCACGACGCACGAAACTTGAGCAATCGGAACAACTTTCTTAGGCTGGACCACCTGGTCACTTGACATATTTAATGCTTCCACGCCCACGAAGAACCACGCCGCTAACGGAAATGCTTTCATAAATCCTGAAACCCCGTCAACGAATTCGAAATTTGGATCGGCGCCGTATTTCCCGAAATTCACAAAAGCGAACGATCCCAAGCAGTAGATCACAACGATCATAAGTGAAATGGTACCGATCCCGAGATTAAATATCCAGAATGCACGACCTCCTTTGATTTGGATGACAAGCGCGCTGGCATAAAAAAGAGTCCATAACAATGGCGAAAGGAACTCTAACCAGGGAACGGCATCGACGATGAGATCAACAAATGAAATGGTGGATGTCGAGACGTACGCGATGTACTCGAGAGCTTCACAACATCCGATTATGAAGGCCGGATAAAATCCAAGTGTGCATCGTGCCAAACCATAGGCGCCTCCCGCGAATGGCAGCGCGCCTGTGATTTCTGCTGTACAGCAGCAAAATGTGATGTACGCACTAGCAATCAGCAAATAGCCGAAAAGGAAACTGTAAATTCCAGCGTTAACGCCTTCGTTCCAGCAAAAATACTGCCCACCGATCACAGTGGTGATCCCGAGCATATAGATATCCATTTTCCCGTGTCTGTACTTGATCGTGTGGTAAACTGAGGGCCCAGAGGCGGTTCGAGAGGTTTCTTTCTCTCCATTTGGCAGAATTTGCGCAGGAAGAGGCTGAACTGATGCCGATTTCTTGTATATATTGAGGATTTTCATTTCAGCTTAGCGATGGTTGATGAGAGCGCCTAAGCACTTTCTGGAGTGAGTCAGCAATGTGGATCATCTCTGTCTAAGTATAAATTAGTAGGTATGAGAACGGGCCGTTCTCCACCAACACAAGTTGTTTTTTTGTGGTGCTATTTCTGACGAACTGAAACTTCCGAGGACGAGTACTGTAGTTATTACGTTAAGTGTTCTTATTTCAAAGAAAAGTTCTTAATCTAAAAGGTGATTCCTTCGCTTTCGTAATAACCACATAGTAGTTTACGTCAAATCGTCGGCATCCGACCCTTATCTTTTATTGGAAATGGTTAATTCCGCATCCGCATTTGACTGAACTTCACTAAACTTAGCCTTTCCATCAACATCTATTAAGAAATCGTAAGGCGTTACCGCCTACGATAACTGTGACGGGGTCACACAGCACCTTGCGCTGAGGAAGTAGGCTTCCTCTAGAGTATACAAACTCTAAGTGAACGACCGTTCACGTGTCCCTGGTCTGAGGGGACGAAGTACTCAGTTGAGAGTACGACTAAGACTATACGTAAACTTAACTCAGTTTTTTAATACAAACTATAAGTTACCTATAATGAAGCTATGTAGATATGCAATGATTGGCTCCTAGAGCCCCTGGTATCATGTACCAGGTATTACAAGAGTGACTGGTCACTCTTCATGAAACTTGGGTACACTTGGGGTTGTACCCCGTTACAATAACTACAGCCTCCCATTGGCTGGATCAATTCAGAAAACGCATCGAACGTAGGCACAATGAGTGGTGGAAGTTCGCAACCCACGGTTGGTACAGCAAGCGATGTAGAGGCAGTACGCGATGCCTGCGTGTCGAAGCACACCAGAGTGAAGTATAAGAGTAGTCTGAACGGTATCAAGAGATGGATTGTGGAGGATCTATCCAAGTAAGATGCTAACACCGGCAGATTCTTTGACGAGCACGACGAACTTGTTCTAACGGAGTTTACTATGATTCCTAGTCTATGTGGTGAGGTCAATATGATGGGAATATTACAGGTATGACTCGCTAGTCTGGTTCAACACGCTCACAATCTACAAACGCATTTACCAACTGACCACACTCTACTTTCAACGCAAGTAATACGAAATCCAGTGGTGCTTCAAAGTTACCGCAAAATCTCACAGCTGGCGAGTCTCCGAGGATGCAACCCACTGAAATACCGCCTTATATCGAGTTGTATAAAAACCTTGACAAACAACAGGAATCCATTAACTTTTTGCCAGAAAAGTTGGAAAAAAGGTTGGAGCACGTGCTGGAAAGCAAGGGTGTTGTAGCTGGGAATATTACGCGAGAGTTATTATGCGAAGAAATTCAACAGAAGTCAGTCTTCAACGTAATTTACTAACTCGTGACGCTGTAGCTACTACTGCACCAAAACGCTCGTATTTTACATGGGGTGGAAAGTTTCACCTTCTTCCCAGAGAATTTAACTTTCCCCCATTTGACCCCCTATGCTTCAGTGGTTTGGGAATCCAATCCTCGGTTACCCTCCGTATAGAGGGATACCGTCTGATGATTTAGAAACACCTCAGAAGAAAGTAACGCTATCTTTGTGGTCAATCATGATGGGGCACATCACGACCGGAATTGAAGCACACTTGGGCACTCCAATGCCTACAGTCGTCGATGAACCCCACCCTATCAAGTTGTTTAACATAGGATATAAGGTACTTTGACTAAAGCCGAGCAAACGAAAGCGTAGAACAGGACAGCTGAAGCTGTCAACAGTACTCTGACTCGTCTGACAAAATGACCAAGATCAGGAAAGAGATCACCAACCAACCTCCAAACCACGAATACGGCCAAGATGCGCAAGCGATGGTGTTCACTCTGCTCGCGATGACGTAGTAGAAGCACCCAAACAGGTAAACAGTATTTGAATCTTAGCAATACATGATTAAGCTTTTGATTAAGGTTTTCAACCAATCACATCACATCATCATACCGTCACAGAATGCCTCTTGCGTTTTCTCAAGTCAATTGAATATTATATTTATCTATCTATCTGGGTAAAAAACGCAACTCCAAGATCATTAATCGGTTGGTTTTATTATTGAATATTAAACCAGGATAGAATATGTGCAATTATGGTGTACTAGTGAAAGGATTCATTATGCTATGGTCCAGTACTTCTGCCACTTCTGCCGGATCTAAGAGACCTAATCGATTTGATAGGCTTTCCGATTGCTGCGACTTGACTGGGGCGTCTTCCATCTGAAGCTTCGCTGTTGCCTTTCGTATGGTGGCTACTATTTGTGGCGCTTGCACTTTGGTTCTTCTGGCGCCGAGCAGCTGCAACTTTTTTAATGTTGAATTTAGTCACGTGGGCGACCAACATGACCCGGTTCTCTTGAGGAGAAAAAGTCTGGCGCTTCCGTGCGTATCCAAAGTAGAAGAGCGTCAAGAGTGCAACGACAGTCAAAAACACAAAGGTCTCGACACTGCCGTTCCCCTGGAATGCAACGATCCCCACAATACTTAGCACCCACACCAGCATTGAATACAGAGCTCCCCACGATCCGAATGGACTGCGAAACTCGGAACTCTTGATGTTGCGGTAATTGTGTTTAAGGGAGATGTAGCCGATACATTGACCAGTGTACGACATGAAGCCTGAGAGGATACAAATGTTGAAGAGATACTGTCCGATCGATGGAGCCCAATACACCACTAGACATAGAGCGTAGCTCACAATCGTTCCAGCAATTAGAGCAGCGTAAGGAGTGTCATTCTGTATCGTTGTTTTGTTTAGAAATGAAGGCAGTAACTTAGACGTTGCCATTGCCACTATCAGTTTTCCATAGCACCACATGAATCCAAACGCGGTGGCGTAAGTGGCTGGTAGTGATAACACAGTCGCAGCCTTGCGAGGAATATCCAATAGCAGTGTGAATCCATTGTTAAAAGGGACTAGCTCGGTCGGTAGAGACTTCAATCCAGGTGGCAATGATACCGTGACAAAGTACACAAATATTCCAGTCACGAATAGTGTCAAGACGCATCCGACTTGAGCAATGGGGACTATATGCTTCGCCTGTTCGACTTCATCACTGGCCATTGGTAAAGCTTCCACTCCAACGAAAAACCAGGCAGCAAGAGGGAGGGCCTTCATAAACCCCTGGAATCCATCCGCAAACTCTAAATCAGAGTCAATAGCGTATTTTGCAAAACTGACGAACGGGAGTGAGCCAATGCAGTAGAGAACGACAATCAACAACGAGGTAACTCCAAGCACGAGATTGAAGATCCAGAATGCTCGACCACCTCTGATGTGGAATACCAACGCACTAATGTAAAAGAGACCCCATAATAAAGGACGAAATGGCTTCATCTCCGGTGCAGCCTCGACGACAAGATCGACGAATGCGATAGTTGAAGCAGAGACGTACGCGATGTACTCGAGTGCTTCGCAACACCCAATCATGAAGGCAGGATAGAATCCGAGTGTACAACGCGCGAGTCCATAAGCACCGCCTGCAAACGGTAAGGCGCCAGTGATTTCAGCCGTACAACAACACAGAGTGATGTACGCACTTCCAATGAGAAGGTAAGCGATGAAAAAACTCCAGAGACCAGCAGAGATGCCTGCATTCCAACAGAAATACTGCCCACCGACGACAATCGTGATGCCAAGCATGAAGATGTCCCATTTCCCAGGTTTGTAGCTCACTGCAGTGTGTTTAGCGACTGGACCGATGGAGCTGGCAGTTCGAGTTGTGGTCTGTTTGAGCAGTGTGGACGACTCAGGAGGTGACCGTGTCGGGTTTGACTGCACTCGCACAGACCGGATAGACTGTTGCGTCGGAGCAATAGACACCTTGGTCATTCTGTTGACTTACTCCCCTTGCCGATCGCTGAATGCTTCGAGCTCCAAAACCAAGAATATAATGAGCCGACAAGGTAACAACCTGGACGTGCGATGATGTATACACCTTCAAAATAGGTTGCTCTCATGCCTGGTCTCCAGTTAGAGCACGCTTATCCAATGTGATCGATTTTTAAAGATCGAATTAACTGTCAATTACAGTGCAGGTCGTAAATGCAATCCATCAGGAGAAATCCCACCTCTGAGGGTCCTTACTTATTCCTCAAAGGTGGAAGCTCATAGAGCTTCTCAACACGAAAAAAATTGAGCACCACTGTCCAGGCCGAGCAGATCGCTCAGGGCCCAGAGAGTTGGCGAAGTTCTATGAAATAGAGATGCGACTCCCGTTAAATCCGCTCTAAGTTAACTCTAACCTAATTCCGAGTCGCCAGAGACTCCATGTACTTCTTCTGCAGCTCGAACGCCACGAGGGTGATGCCAAACAGCGGCGCCTGCACCATCATACGCGGCCCTGCGCCCTTCATAAGCGCCATGGGGCCGTTGGCAGACACGATTTTCCGGACACAGTCGACCATGCCAGTGTATGGAGATCCCTTCATCTGGAGTCGTGTCTTGATCACGTCAGCTGGTGTGCAGATCGCAGCAGCGCCAGCGCCGGCCACAGCTCCAGCCGTCACAATAGACAGCACCGAGTTCTTACCCGTGGCCTTGTCTGCCCAGGCGTCACGAAGCGTAGCGTAGGACGGGAAGAAGAGGATAGCGTACGGAACATCGCGCATGAAGCACACGCCTGCTCCCTTGTACACGCCGCGGATTCCTAAACTCCTTGCGATCTCCAACGCCGTTTGTCGTTCTGCAACTGGCAGCGACGTCTGCATTTGCAAGCGGATCTTGACGATCTCAACCTACACAACGTTTACAGTCTCAGTTAGCTAAAGTACTTTAAAAGACACCGTATAATTTCCAACCACTTCGTACCGGGTTAGTGATGATGGATTGCGCACAACCAGCACCGGCACCAGCCAGCGCTTGCTTGGTCAGTGACAGGTTACCGTCAGCGTCGGCGAAGTATTCTCGGAGCTGCTCGTTGACTGCAAGTTTGATGGCCTTTTCGGGGAGAACTCCCATGAGTGTAGGGGGCAGACCACGGTACAAACCGCGCAGTCCGTCGGTGGCCACAATGTGCTTGAAGCATTGCACAGGTCCGGAGAACGCCATGCGTCCACCCGTGCGTGTTTGGCCCTGCAGATGCGTCTTGACGATGTCCATGGGGAAGGTGGCGACCATTCCGACAGCTCCTGCCATACCGCCCACAGCGAGTTTCAGGTGGAGCGGGATTGCAGTGGGCGCCTGCATGGTCTTGGAGCTAGATGCAGCCTCCCGGGAGGGCAGCGAGCGCACTTTGAGCGGAGAAATGTGACGGAGTGTAGCCGAAGACGTCATTCTGGATTTATAGGCGACGGGAGGAAGGAGATGACGCTTCGAAGCCGAAAAAACAGGAATGAGGCAGTGCAATGGCACTTGCGCGCATGGTGGCGAGCGGATTGAGCGCTGGGGCGCACACAGCGACGACCTCCAGAACGCACGCTGCACCTGGTGCAAGATGCTTCAATTGCTACCAGCCGTTTTATTCTGCTTGGGGGTTTCGTTGCTACGTTTAGCAAAGCTAAAAAAGTAAATGTGGGGAAAGTTGAGAAGGTTATTGTGACTATATTGGGTAATATAAGGATTTTTGAGAGGGTGTACGTGTAGTTTTAGATAAATGATTCGGCTCATCTTTTTTTGTGAGACAGCGGTTGGGGACAGCCGTTGGGGACACTTTTGCTCGCCAGTCATGAGCCGTTGCACTGTGCGTATTTTGACTTGTTTTGGCAGTCAGACGCACAGTTTGGCGGGAGCGAGGCATATCCTGGATGCACAATCGGTGCTGCTCAGCTTTTTCGTGTTTGCTTGGGGACCAATTTCGTGGTTGCGCATTCGAGATAGACTCAACTCGGTTGCTGCTTGGTGCGAGCTGGTGCCGGTAGTTGAGAATTTACAAGTGAATATATTTTCTCCTGGCACTTGGTAGCTACAAGTATACTCTCAACTTCCGAGTCGCTGCTCCAACGCTCTCGCTTGCCACCCGAAAGAATGTTCTAGTGGCTTAGAGAGAGCGGAGATTACAGATACTGCTCATGCGCTTAACGATGCTTTGAAGAAGCCCCGCAGTTGCCAGAGACAGACCCAGTCTTGAAGTGTGCATCACTTCAGTTTTTAACACTACCTTTGCATGGAAACGCGCTGTCAAACGGTTACTTGGTTTTACTATGTGGCCACTTGTAAATATTTCCATTAATCAATCTGTGGACGAACGCGGAGTTGATGTACTTGCTGATAGGAAGACCTTCTCGATTTCTACAAGATTCGACGTATCAAAGGAGTCCGCCTCGACACGAGGCTCGAGGTGGAGTGGTGGTGGGTAATTGGAAGGAGCGAGAGGCTGAGCTTCGTCAGGTCACAGCTGTGTCCGGGTAGTAAGGGTGCTCGACTGACTGTACTTGTACGCTAGCTTCGCGGTACAATATCCAAGGCTGTGTATGTGCGTGCGTGTAAAATTCAGGCTGGGGTATACCCCTGAGCGCATGCAGCCATGAGATTCCATCGCGTTCTTATCTGCAACGCCAGTATCCCACGATAGCGGATGCAGCCATCGTGCTTAGCAGCATTTTCAGCGGATCAGTCTATCCGCTGGATTGTACCTATAGATCAAGCGAAAATCGAAATCCGGCAACTAAAATAATGTTTGTGACTCCGACGAGACAGGATAGTGCTGTCGAAGCTCGTAGGAATGGAAAGGTGATGAAGGCTTGTTGGACAGTTGTCCAACATTCCCTTTGTGGCAAGTTTCTGTGGCCTCATCGTTGTGATCGAGGCTTGCAAATGTCTGTCACTTTGGCAGGCATCACCCGTTAAGCATCCTTATCCGCCAAATATTTACTCGCCTATTTAAAATGGTTGGTAGCTTGGATACTAGTATTTGCAAAATAATCCTGTACAGCTATTGTGAAGCATTTGTTTAAACCACGCCACCGTGAATTTGATAGTTGCTTGATAAAAGGATACCCAACGGTAGTTTTTTTTTGCTTGTAGCCTCGCAAGTGTATTCACTGAGTTTAACATGTTCAAAGCCTAAGCCTTTCAGAACATCAAGTGAGCTTGATGGTGTAAATATTTTCCCCTCTCTACGTAGTAGGTAAATGCTGATCTAAACTCAGCAAGCTTCGTCTTCCGTGCGTGGTAAGGAGTCTAAACTGGCGGTAGGAGACGGACAAGGCATTGGTCTTGGCGAGATAAGGGTATCGTCCTGCACCACGTGCTTCTCCATGAACTCGATGAATCGGTCCCCGTAGAAATCCGGATTCACGGACGAGATCTGTTTGCGGTTGTGACGCAGACCCTTGATAAACGTCTCTGCGATCTTGCGTGTGTTATACTGCTGCAAGATGTCGATGATGCCCAAGAAATACACGAATCCGTTCTTACGGCCGTGACGGTCGCGTCCATAGATGCCTCCTTCATCCTTACAGAACACAGATTCCGAGTACTCTGCATACGCCGTCGTGTCCAGTAGACGAGGAGATAACGGAGCCATACTAGACCCTGAGCCTCTGGGCGTCGACGGCAACGATCCAAATGAGCCACGGTTGGCTGGAGAAAAGTCTCCGAAGGCGCTGCCAAAGCTAAAACCTCCATCACTACTCGTCTCCGAGTCGTTGTCCGAGTCCAGATCCAGACTCAAGCGGCCTTCACTGCCCGTCGGAGTGTTCGGAGGAGACAGAGCGAGTCGTGTCTGAATGGAAGAGCGAACTGGAGGAGGCTGCAGTTGAATGTCACTGTCCGGCATTGACGTGGACCGAAATGGGCGCGGCGGGGGAGCAGATACGAGCTCGGGTTCTGAACGTGCAGGGGAAGCAGGTAACGACTTGGAGCTGCCTCCTTGCTCCGACGTGACACTGTCTGAGCTATCACTAGTGGGTGTGCCTGTATACAGGTCATTCTGTAGCTCACATCCGGAGTCATGCACACCGATGAGAAGACTGTAATCCATGATTTTCATCTGCTTTAGAAACTCGACATCTTTGCGCAGTTGAACGAGGAAAATCGCACGTCGAGCCATCCCCATCTGCAAGTGGAATCCTTTGTCCAGTAGATCGTTGTCTTTCAACACGCCAGCGCTGCCTCGCTCGTGCTCTTTAGGAGACGCGTGACGTCCCACACGCGAGCCTTTCAAGTCGAACCGCGCGTGGATATCCAAGGGCGTATCGAAGACACTGGCCATGATGACGAAATGCATCTTCCGTCTCAAGTGGTGCATCTTGACGCGATGCATGCCGTAGAACCGCGTGATCAACGTGTTGGGGTTCTCCATCACGAACTTGTAGTAGTGAGGCAAGATACGACGCAGGAACTTGGACTCATCTTTGGTCTGCGTCTTGATCATGAACCTCCCGTCGTGCGAGTAGAAGAAAAACTGGCCAGACTTGGAGTTGGACATGAACTCGATGAAGTTAAAGTCTCCGCTCAGAGTCAACATGTAGTCGGCCAGGTCGATCCCGAAGCGACGACGCACTTGACGGAACACGTCGGGCGAGTAGTCCTTGAACTTGAATGGATGTTGCAGCTGCGAGTTGGCCGGGAAGATCTTGTTGTCCACCACCATAAAGTCGTCCATGGTCAGTCGCTGCTTGAACGGCTTCTGCAGTCCAGCAGAGTCTCGGATGCCGCACATCATGCCGTAAGTGAGTGCGTATTGTTCGTGCTGGAGGTTGATGACGTTCCCCTCGGGCGCCTTGAAACTGCGCTCGACGTTCTGGTATCTCGCGTGGCTTGTTTTGGTCTTCCCGATGCGCATGCGCTTCTCTAAAATGGCCAAATTCGTTGCCTTGTCGAACGTTTTGGACGGCGGCGACGTCTCTGGCGCGTCGGAATTCTCGGTCGTTGTAGTCATATCGAGCGTCGTGGACGTCGTGGAGACCGACGTGGTGCTGGCTGTGATCATCGAGCTGCTGGTTGCCCTCCCATCGCTCTCATTGAACGTCGGGCTGCCTTGAGACGACGGAGTTCTGGGTCTTCGGCGGTCAGGAGATGGAGCTTTGACTGCGATGTCCTTGACGTTGTCAACGAGCTCACAGCCAGAAGCTGGCACGACAACTTCGAGAGGCATGACGACGTGCTCGAATACACCGCAGAGTCGGCAGATTCCTGAATGGCTGCAGCGTCCTCGAGGCTGGTGGAGAAATCGCGAGGACGAGGCTGAAGCCAGCCGCGCACATCAACGGTAGTCACCGGCCACCACATGGCCTTGAACATCCATTTTCAGCACCAAAGTCGCTATTTGCAGCGTCATGCGCCACTAAAAGCCCATCAGAGACGCGTATTTTCAGCATCAACAGGAGCTTTAATTGGTGAGCGACTGAAGGATCAGAACGCTCTAGAAGCCACCTCAACGTACCTTGATGTGTAGTCAAAAATTGACTAAGCGAGCATGAGCTGAACGCTCAGCGTGTTGGACAATGGGGTGTGTGTGTCATTTTTGTGAGGGTTTTCTACATGTACTCCAGCATCCTGGTGCCTGTCTACGATTTCCTAGCCCGATTTATGGCTAGTAGAGAGAGCTCTGAGCAGCTTAGACGGTGGCCTGGCCGCCGCGCTGCTCGATCAGCAGTTTCCAGAACTCGTGGGTCTCGGCCACTGTGGCCTCCGCGAAGTCGCGACCCATGCACTTGTCGTCGTAGCCGTACTTGTTGACCTGCGGCAGCTTGTAGTCGCGCAGCCAGTCGTGGATGGCCGTGATGCAGCCAGGCATGTGCGCTTCAATGTCCGCCACGTCGTTGATGAGCGGGGCGTAGTGGTCCTCCACGTTGATGCAAATAACCTTCCAGTCCGTCTCATTGTCGTCAATCAAGGCGAGAACGCCCAGGATCTTGACCTGCACGATGGAGCCCGTACGCCACTGCTTCGTTCCGATTTCCACGACATCAATCGGGTCATTGTCACCCACACAACCCGTGCCTTCCGTCACATGGGACGGATCCTCCCACGTCTGGGGCATAGCGCCGTAGTTAAACATCATCTCTCCCCAGCCATATTCGCGCAGCTTGCCGTTCTTCGTGTCCTGCTTAATGGGGTTGAACGGCTCACCCGTGGCGATCTCCATTTTCTTACGCGTCCACTTAGGGATCTCGCAGATAAAGTTGACAGTTCCGTCGGGATTGTACAGCGGAATGTCGTGCCACGGCGAGATCTGCTGACGTTCGCCATTGGGTCCCGTGTGGTAGAAGTTGACGCGGAACTCGAAGCTCGGGAAGGCGCCCACAGCCTCCGTCTCGATGTTTCCCACCTCAGGGTTGGCGATACGAGCCTTGAGGAATTTGAACTTGGCCTGGTAGCGACGCATGGCTTCCGTCTGGTTGTCTGCCGCGTGGTCGTCGTTCCACCACTTCATGAACGAGTTAAAGTCGATCTGGCCAGTGGCAGATTTGCTGTGCATGTACGAGATGGCTTCACGCGCATCTTCGTTGGAGATAGGCTCTCCTAGCTTCGCGTGGAGGTCCAGGAGATCGTCTTCGCTGATGAAGCCGTTGCCCTGCACGTCGAAGAGGTTGAAGATGGCGCGCATACGCTCCATCTCCTGCGGCTCCATGTTGAGCTCCGTGCCATCGTCCAGTACCGAGCCACGACGTGTACGCGCAGCCGAGATCTCGGCACCGTATTTCTTCTCAGCCTGTTCGTACGAGGCCAACTCGGCCTTGAGTGTAGTCACTTCACTACGCAGATCCTCGAGCTCGACGGCCATGGACAGCACGTCCGGGTCCTCCTCACGCCACGAGTCGCTGCGTTTGGAGCGGAAACTCGCGCCCTTGGGCGAAGACGAAGGAGACGAGGCCACAGGACGCGTGTACTCGACCTTCTCGCCGTCCTTTTTGTCGGGCGCATTGTCGATACACTGCTGCATGACGTCGATCCATTTCTGCTGCTCCTCGGACGAGTCCGTGTACACACGGAAGCAGTTGTCGGCGGGCGTGTAGAACTGGAAGCCGTTGGGCTTGCCGTCCCACGCGTGTACTGAGCTGAAGGGGATTTTGCCGCGGATTGCGCGCTTCTCAAAGTCCTCGAGGGACAGGAAGTACACGATCTGCAACTCGCCGGCGTAAATGACGCAGTAGCGCTTCTTCCAGAGCAGCGAGTTGCGCTCCGGCTTCTTGTATAGGACGCCAGCGATCAACACTTCGCGGTTGTCGACGGCGTGCGCCTTGGACTGTTTGAGGAAGTTGGCGAACGACGCGATAGTGGACGCCATGACGACAGAGTGATGGTCTTGAGCTCGAGCCTGCAAATCGGGGAATGAAGGGGAGGATCCATTGGAGACTGGCCACGTAGGCGGCGAATCCCAAAATTGCAAGTAATTTTGGGCAGAAATTGGGATGGCGTCCTGGTTATGTGAGATCACAGGAAATAACGGACCAATCACGGAATTTTTACATTCCCTATGCAGTCCGTCGAACAATAAAATTCAGCAACTTTGTGTTGATTTAACTCCGGGAATTGCGATAAATCGTGAATTCGGTGGCGATGCAGAGCCAAGTTGCAATAGAGCTTGCGCTGTGGCGTTGAGGTGGGCGGACGTCGATCTTGTCGATAAAACCAAGCAGAGTGTCGTCGCCTCGACTCTTTTCGATCGGACAGCAATGTGGTCAGAGACACGACGAGCAGCGAAATGGCCACGTCACGGAATCTTGGCTCGCGGCAAACAGAATCTCTCCCATGATGCAGAGGACTGCCAAACGCTGCACTTGAGAAATATCGCCGGTCAACTGTAGTCGCCCGCCACCACTGAGCCAACGTTGGCGGCAGGGTTCGTCATAGCAATTGCGTGTCATTAATCCAGCGAGCCATCTGTCGCCAAGTACGTCAGCAGCGCAGAACCGGTGCGAGTTAACGGCGATCTTCAGCTTCACAAGTCTCAGACAATGCCGCCAGATGAGTAGGGGGAAGTGGGTAAGACTCTCGTGGCCGTGCTCCGTTCTTGTTTTCGGTGAATTTAAGTTATTTAGCGGTGCTAACGACAATATTCACGCTGCAGAGCTATTGATAGGATACTCGAAGACGGGGCGAAAATCTTTGATATTCATGTCGTTGGACTGAAATATCTCACGTAAACTTTGCGCTCGACCTGAACTTCCTCAGCGGCCATGGTCGGTATCAAAGTGCGGCCTTCTGCGTCGCACGATCAACCACGGCGCCAAACTGTCATCTCTCAAGTTTCTGGAGTTTACCACAAGACAAAAAGCTGCTGGAATCAGTTTCAGATCGGCCATCGAGAATGCTACTCCATCGAGCGAATGTTGGCTCTACGAGACTATTACGAGCAAACGTCGCTGCTCCGAGTCATTTTGGTGTGTTTACTCACTCCTTTGCCTGCTTTTACCGTCGCGATACTTATTGAATGCATCCCGTTGGCTTCTCCATCCGATGGCTGGCGAGCCAATTACGCATTCTACATTCGACTCTTCCTCTCCAGTTTCCCCATGGCAATAGGCGGCGTACTACAGGTGAAGCAGGTCATTCCTCCGGGTATTATTTCCACCAAAGCGACGATAGGAATTGGAATCGGCACTGCTTCAGGCTACGTGGTCTGTGCCCTGTCGTTGGCAGCTTGGTGGGAATTCCCCGTACCTTTTGGCTACGTCGTGATGGTAGGTCCATTCGTGTTCTTCTTCATGATGAGTTTTGGTCTCGCTATCAGACTATTTGCAATGAACTCGGCACTACGTCAGCAGATTATCCCTCAATTGTCTGTGCTGGCTACTCAGGGTCTTCTGGCGGGATGTTACCCTCCTTATTTTGCAGCTTTTCGCCAGTTGTCTGGACTCCAGCAGACAGCTTTTGTCCTCGTGATGCCGTTCATCAAGACGCTAAACAAGCAGTACACTGCCAGGCGGTGTGCACACTTGCAAGAGTACATCGGGCCCATGATCATTTTCTCCGTTGACGTGTGCAACGTATTGTACACCGTCATCTGCATGCAGACCGCAGTCTCCTCACTCACGACTTTGTTCATGGTCATCTCCGACATTTTCTTCATCATAATTGCGATTCACTCGGTTTACTACCCCAACAACCGGTCGTTGCTTAAAGACAAGAACTATCTTCAAACACTCCCAGGAATGATGCTCCAAGTCTATCGAAGCGTTGACAGCTTTGAAGATCCAATTCGCGTGTGTGCCCCGTTTTCATTACCACTATTCGGGGATAGCAAACAGCTCATATCGGAGCTGTGTAATGAATCGAAAAATGCGGCCCCCAGTACTACCGCCAGCTATTCAATCAGCAGTGTCGTGCCTGTTGCATTTCGAAGACAGTCAAGTTTATCGGACATCCGCTACTTTGCCAGAAACCTCAAAGACGATGCAGACTTGACACCAGCATTCGTATCGTCTAAGCGAAGAGCATCGATCACCTCTGTCCCAATGTCGCGGCCTCCGAACGTCGAAGTATCTCGACGCTGTGTGTCATTGGTCGCAGCAACGTCAGAGCGAGTTCTGTCTCCCATATTCGACCGTCACTTACGCTCTAAGAATGCAGTACAGGAGATTCAAGACGCTCTCCGAGTGTTGTTTCACTCTGAATATATCATGCTGAGCGAATACGTCGAGTGTGTGTTGCCGGTCCTGTATGCAACATATCTTGCCATTCTCCACCACCTCCCGACAGCCGAATACTATCCGCATATGCGGTCTGTAACAACCGACAAGCTAATAGTGATACTTGAGAACATGGCGCTCTACGGGCTTGTGGAGTTAGCGTCGTTTATTGGAGTTGGTCTGCTGTTAAAGCGGAAGTTGGGCTTCTCGCCACTGTATCAAGTGGCATTCGTTCTGGAAACACAAGCACAGACCTTGCAGAGCTTGTTGTTCGTGTGGGTTCTGTGTGTCCTGCAGTTCACCTTGGTGCACAATGGTAAGTTTACCGCTCTTGCTGATCTACAACATCGTACTCATTGTATGTTGCGTTGTGGTGAAGGTGTTGATCTTGATGCTCCGTTTAAGTAGGCGCATGTCTTTAGGGTCCTCCGTCGGTAAAGTTACGTGGTCTCATACAGTATTACTGTCGGTTGTTGACGAATAGCTAACATGAAACAACAATTGGTATGAAGCAATTGTAGTTTGGTTAAGATGTGCTCGAATCCGTTCGTGGCATTCCGAGAACCTCCACCACACCTTTTCGTAGAGTGAATCGAGAGTGGCTATGTTGGGAAATACACCATCAAGAATAGCGCGCTCATACCGCCGCGTATTCTACGTCACTTCTCTCTTTCCTTACAGATCGAGCTGTCTGCACTTGCGTTCTGGAAAGATGGGTTTAAGCTCCAAGGTGCATCCGGTTGCGCTGGAAAAACCACAGCTTGTTGTTGTTGCTGTGGATACTTTTGATCGGGCCATTCAAGCTGCTGGAGACTACTGGAACCGCCTCCAAGTTGGTCACAGGGGACGATACTCAGTTCAACGTCTTCTCTCATTGCGAGACTATTGCGAGCGCACATCCCCAATACGCGTTTTCTTGGTGTGTACAATGTCACTCGTCCCATCGTTCATTATGGCCATGTTGGTGGAATGTATTCCTCTTAAACCTCCAGACGAGGGATGGAAAGCAAACTACGCGTTTTGGATCAGACTGTACGTGTCGTCTTTACCAACAGCCTTTGGAGCTGTATTTCAAGTCAAAGAAGTGATTGAGCCTGGGGTGATCTCTAGAACGGGTGTCCTGATCACTGGCATCGGCTCGTGCACCTGCTACGTGGCCTTGACAATGTTAATTGCAGTTGTGTGGAAGTTTCCCATCCCATTCGGCTACGTGCTGACTGTGGCTCCATTTGTTTTTTTCTACATGGTTTTCTTCATCTTAAGTATCGGACCTGGCGTTCTACGTAAGTCTCCAAAGTTGCGGCATCAACTCAAATCTCAGATGACGGTAATTGCAGCTCAAGGTGTTCTTGCCATTGCGTATCCCACTTTCAGTGCCGTTTTCAACCAGCTTTCCGCGACTCAGCAGTCGATCTTCATTTTTGTGCTGCCACTGATCAAATTTGTAGTGAAACAAGTGATCGCCAAGGCGTCAGCTCACCTCCGAGAATGTGTTGGATTGATCGTCGTGTTTTCCGTGGATGTGTGCAATGTCTTGTACGTTGTCGTTTGTATGCAGACTGCCATCTCTCCAGTAACTACGACGGTGATGATCACCTCGGATGCCTTTTTCGTGATATTAGCGCTTCGATCTATCTACTATCAACTAGATTCCACCCAAGGACGACTGCAGTCTATGAATTCATCCAAAGTGAACTATCTGGACGACTTGCTGGTGCTAATGCGAGACATCTTTCGAGAGACGAATGGAACACCTGTACCAATTCGAGTCTGCGCTCCGCTTGCATTACCGATGTCAATCGAAAGCACGAGATATCTGAACGATATTCTGAAATCTAGAAGAAGAAATGCCCACGATGTGGAGTCTTTCACTTTTTTACCGATCGCACCAACAGCTACGACTAGTACACAGTCCATGCGGTGTTCTTTAGATCGACAACATGATCAAGGAGAGCTGGACTGGGCAGTTCTTAATGCAACATTAGCACAAGTCACTACCACCAACAGTCAACGCGTACTCCCTGCTCGACATTCAACGGACAAATTAGTGTCAGGACCTCAGCTACCAATGACCGTACCAAGTAGAACGTCAACTCAGCGAACCGAGCCTCGATCCAAGCGCCGTATAACTGTTACCTCATCAGGACAAGACACTTCAGTACAAGACGTTCAAAACGCTCTACAGACGCTCTTTCACTCCGAATATGTCGTCATGGGCGAGTACATTGAGTGCGCCATCCCAGTCTTGTATTCGGTGTATCTTACGTTCCTGTACCATCTCCCGACAGCGGCATATTACCCGCATACACGCTGTTTAACCCCAGAAAAGTTTGCAAGAGCTGTGATGAACCTCCTTCTTTACTCGTTAGTAGAGTTCGCGTCGTTTACCGGCCTATCAATTGTACTGAGGCGCAAGTTTGGGTTCTCACCGTTGTACCAACTTGCGTTTGTGCTCGAGACTCAAGTAGCCACGCTACAAGGCCATCTCTTCCTGTGGATTTCGGTCATTTTGCAGATGACTCTGGTACATAATGGTAAGCTTAGCTATGACATATCATTGCGCTTCATATTGACATGGGGCTTGTACTTATAGGCGTGGATCTGGAGGCTCCGTTCAAATAATAATGGCAGATTAAGGAAAGTAAAAATCATCAGGTCCTGCAGCGGCTTTTTGACTTATCCTCCCCCCAGTGACTGGCGGAAATGTTTTTCAGAGCTAAGGGAGGGGGTCGGTTGATGTTTCATTTTCTGAGATAGAGTATCCAGTAATTTCCATAAATTCACGAAGTGGGATACAAATTTATAGGAATACAGCACAGTGATGGCCATGAGCATCGGTACCTGTGGTATGCTAATGATTTACAAATGTTACCTGTGTCGTCGCTCTTTCGATTAAGTCCGTCTGTTATTGTACAGAATGTTGCTCGAAAATTCATATACCCGCCTGAAATGTTATCTTTGGTTCCAAACCAAATATGTAAGGGAAATTTTGCATAGAAATATTTGGCAAAGTTGAACAAACTGCTTCAGAGACAACCAAACTATTTTTTTGTTGTTGCCACGGCTTCTAGTTGTGGTTTCGAGGAGCTGCTGTAGTAGCTTGAGGAGCAAATGCGCCGACAAAAGACTCCAAGCATTTAAAAGTTAAGTAAATGAAAATTTGCTAAATTTCAGAGGTTTTCGGGCGAAGCACGACTTTGAATCTGAAGAAATACTATTGTTATAATATTATCGGACTATCTTCATTGTATAAACTTCAAAGTATATTGTATATTCAAATCAATCATTTATCCATAAGACGGCTGTATTACGCCCAAAAATAGTCTCTTGGTAAATGTCGACATCCTGAAGGCAATCACGACTATCGTTTCC
Source organism: Phytophthora nicotianae INRA-310 (assembly GCF_000247585.1). Taxonomy (NCBI): domain Eukaryota; phylum Oomycota; class Peronosporomycetes; order Peronosporales; family Peronosporaceae; genus Phytophthora; species Phytophthora nicotianae. The sequence goes on along the minus strand of NW_008648996.1, from coordinate 1,500,764 downwards.
TCGT
>NW_008648996.1:1484077-1500660 GCF_000247585.1 Phytophthora nicotianae INRA-310 | reverse complement strand
GGCAAAAGGAGCAGGAATCTGAACGTACACCTATGTTGTATAAGCAACTATCAATGTGTACCACGGCACATACAACCAGTGATTCCTAAAACACTATTTAGATGTAGGAAGCAAATATTACAACAATAATAATGGTGCCGTGAAGCAAAAACAGGTAAATAAGTAGTGTTTATTGTGTAAGCGGAATAATACATAATGTACTCAACATCTTTGATATCGCAATAATAGACCTAGCCTCAGTTAAAAAGTTTACTGGGCGCGCAGGAGCAGTAGTTGGTTGATGAATGAAGATTTGAAATATTTTATTCATAGGCGAGATATAAAGAGGTCGACGAGGGATACTCAATAGTGGAATGTAGTTTTTCCAAATGCCAGAACTGCATTATTCGCTTGAAAATGCAACATGTGGACGACGCCACTGTTTTTTAGGAAGCCCTGCATACTATATCATCTACAAGAACCTGGATCGACTTAAGCGCCCGACCTTATGTTGAACAGAGGCAGGCACAGGAAACCGTAGAGAAGGTCAGACGCAAGAAGAGGGGCTGGTAGAAGAAAACGAGGCCGACGTGGGAGCCGAGTGAAAGGGGGAAGCAGGAGAAACCCACGCGCTAGAAGGGGAGGTGGTGGGGACGAACGAAGATATACTTGATGGAATGTATCTGACTTTGTAGACTTGTCCGAAACCTTCTCTAACAATAGGCGATGATCAACATTCAGTATTGTAGTTATACAATAGTTGACTACTACAATAACAACAAAAATTAGACTGGGAAAACTTTTAGGTATGGGCAGCCCTAAAAGGATTAATTCCACGGTACTGCGTAACTCGCTCGATGTTATCCCGCTTAAAATTCTGCCGACCTCAGACATGTAAGCTGAACGTTGAGCAAAAGTAGCATGTTAAAAATATAAATTGGCGTCAGGATGTCCGTATCTGACAGTTAAGAGCTATCGCTCGCGAACTCTCGCAGGATTGCTAGCCACGCAATTTCTCTTTGTGTGCGTGTAGAAGTCTAACCCGTTTGGACTCGTGAGGACTTAATATCTGTCGTGCATCCGGCGGGGCATTTCGTGAGCCAAAGGAGAAGAATGACTACTCTGTCGTTTCTAAAGGTTTGTTCATTCAATCGGTAACGTCACCGAATTAAAACAGTCTAAACTAGCCCGTAAGGCAGCCTAAACGCAGATAATTAAATCTCCAAGAGGAAGTACCTTGAGAAAACTAGCAGATAGAATTTTTTGTGACATCCGTTCATCATTGCATTTTTTTCTGTCGGTTTGACCCAGTTTTACCCTTACAGATTGTATCACTCTGCGAGCCGTTGAAGTTTGCGAACTTCGCGTGCTTTATTTGCGAAGCTAGCATTGGCACTCAAAGATCAATACAAGGCTAACTTAAAGAATGGTCTACTAGTACTAGCCGCAGAATCACCGCATAATTAATAGCAAAATGGTTGGAAGTGGCTACGAGAACTCCCGTTCAGACTCATCAGCACCAGAGTCGAGCAGTGTAGGCAAGAGCGGCGACAGCAAGAAAGGCGCTTGTAGCTTAGAGTGCAGATTCAAAAGTGAGCAGTGTATTGTGTTGCATCGGGGAAGACCGCAGTCAGAAACCCCCTTCCAGTTACCAGTGACTACTACGGCCCACAACGTGGACGAGAGCTGGCCAACCATGGTCACGATCCTTCCTGGGCATCTCCGCAGAGTGTTTCCTGGATCTCTCGTTGTCTCTCATAGTCACAACCATTCACAAGTCACCCACGACCAAATACAAACTACCATATCAAGACATTCAACTGGAATGACACCAACTCCAACGGTTCGTCAACACATGTCGACACCGTTGAAGTCTCTTAGTGGCAAGTTGAGATTACAAAAAAAAATTATCTAGAACCGAACACCTCTAAAAACTACGCGCTTGATCTATTTCGTCGCTTCATTTGGGGCTGATTTGACCCGTGAACAACCTACGAGATATTGCTAAAATGTACAGCAGTAAAGATCCCATGTATATTTTGGAAAAATATCATGTCATACCCGATCATGTAGACTTATAATGTTTCCTGTAATCTGATTCGAGCAATTACCACACGGGGTTGGCCCCTCGAATGAAGTTTGGGACTTGTGCTGCATGTCAAAAGTTGTTGGACTGTCATTCTTCAAGGAGTGTGGCCAATTGAAGTCGTTTTTCTCTCTTTTATATAGTTTGTACCCCATAGTAGCTTGCTGTTGCGGGACGTTTTAATTGTTACGGATATAGTCCAATTAAATCGATGTTACTATACTACTGTATATCTAGAGGCTCCCAACGGCATTAGTAGACGACAAAGAATCACACGCGCAGATATTGCCTATCGATTGTATAGTGGTATCATCTGCAACTATTAAACGCGTTGCAATTACTTCTACTAGATCGTCTTCGACTTAGCTTGGAATACACTTCTGTTTACGTAACGATAGATACTAGAAATCGATATTAGAGATTCAGTCACGTGCGTAGTTGAATGTACTTAGTACAACATTATCTGTTAGTAAACCCCTTATTCTGCAGGCTCCACCAAGGCCATAGCGGACCAAATGGACAGCAACATGTCTATACTCGTTTGGTGCTACACTTTTTTTGTGAAAGCTATTGTGGGTTCTAGTCGAAGTTTCCAAGGTGGGTTGAACGGACCGAGCAAAACCGATTAATCACTAGAGTTCACTAAACATCACATATCGTACGAAATCGGACTTAAATGGAGCAGCTTGGTGCCATCTTTGCCTTATCGAACTTCGATTATGAAGAGGTGGGCTTTCAGACGCGTCAAAATGCCGGTCATTTAGATGTTTCTTAAGGAGGGGTGGAGCTCTTGCTTGGGAAAATACGTCGTCAAGAAACTTAAGAAGTCGGTGATCTGGTAAAACTTAAATATCCAGGGAGATTGTTTCATGCAAGCTTGATAAAGTTTGTGGGTGTCCGACGCCTAACCGTACCTAATCTTCTTCTATTCTACTGTTGCTGAATGACCATGCCACTACAGTTAATTTATCCCAGACCACAAGAGAAACCCGTACATAGTACTCCGTACGACATTAAACCATCTCCCAAGCAAATAAAAATACAGCTCCATCGTCGGTCTAATTGACCTAACTCTCAATACAAAACTTCATGTGCTTCTGGTACTTCTCAGTTCTTTCTTCGATAATAACCTGTAACATAACAGATAACGATAAAACACTGCACACACAATACCAAGTTTTTTTTTGTTAAGAACACGCACTTGCTAGACAATAGCAAGAGCCCAGCTTTTTTATTATCCTTTATGTTTGAGATACGCCTGGTACGCAGCCTTGAACTGGCTGATCGCCTTTTCACTCAAACCCTCACGCGTCATGTAGGCTACAGCGTCGTCGACAGACATCCACCCAGTCTTCCAGTTTTCAAACATGGTTCTCAGGCGCTCGGGTTGGTTCCTCATTCTCTGGAATTGTTCAGGCAAACCGTGAAAGATGTCGTCCAGAAAGTTGAGATCAAACTTGTGGTAGAAGCCGCCGCGTTCTTCTTCTGCCGCATCGTCGTTGGTGGTCGTCTTGATTGATCTCAGCGACCTCAATTCAGCAGCATTCCCCGTGGACACAGCGCTGGCGCACGAAACGAGGACGGTCACAGTTAAAAAGAGAAGAAGGGGGGACGCATTCTTGACCTTGAATTTGACAAATGAAGGACTTGAGGTCTTGTAGGTGAATTGAGAACTGAGCACCGGAGTCGACTGGTACGTGTACATTCGCGGTCACGGTCTCGAATTTTTAAGTATTGTTGATGGTCGTGACAAGATCACAACCGTTGTGATTTACTGGCGAATGATGTCGCATGCCGGTGCTTTAGATTTGAAATACGATGCCTAACCATCTAAATTTTTTTTTTGTTAGTGCACACATTAGCTTTCTAGAATAAAGCAGCAAATTTCGGGGGCGATTCGTTTTGATATCGCGACTACACCAGCACAGTAATACCTACAAGTAATCAGCCCTATTGGCATTGCTTCGTGAAGCAACTTACTGGTAGTATAGAATGGCTAACCATTAGCGTCAATAAGAACCAACAGAAATATCAAAATAACAAGTTGGAGTTCCTGTGAAAGCGACATCATCTCTTTTTCGTGATGTTGAACAAGTACACATTCTTTGCGGTAATGGATTGATATGTGGCTCCTCAATTGGTTCAATCTCGACTCAGATGCTGTGGTGGATCCTTTTTCCGAATCCACGGTCACATTCCGTTTGAATCATCGTATGCTAATGCCGAACGTGTACTTGTTGTCAACGATCCACGCGAGTGGTGTGTGATCGATGAAACGGCCACGGTTTCTTTTTTTACAAAAATGTAGATTGCTATATTTTGTACTGTAGCTTGATAGTATGATTGAAACCTACTTCAAAACTACAAATATCAGTGACATCACCGAAAATGATGAAAGCTAGCGTAGTGTGCATGATCTTGTGCATCTTCGTTCTTTTTTTAAAAAAAAAATCAGTTTTTTTTGTTTATAGTGAAGTATTCAGATAGTGCATGATCGCGAAAAAAAACAATTCAGTGTAAGGTGCTACTCTACCTTTACTTTACGGCAACGATCTTACATAAAAATTCAAGTTTAGTTTTCTTTTGTTTTCAGTAAAGGATTATTGCAGATTTGACGCCATATGTACATTGGTCAAGCGGAGTAAAACTGAGAATTATAGCGATTTGCTCGGTAAGGTTTGAGACTATGCTTCAATTTGAAATCTTCAAAACCTCTAATCCACGCAATGTGCGAGAATTTCGAGTATGTGTAGACGTTCGCTTGAAATCTATCTGCGTGGTAGTACATACTGTACTGGCATGGGGGCATGGTCGCGGGGATTGGTGGTTGAAGCTCGAGCCCTCACAAAGACCCTGAGCTCTTTCGCATCGTCTGACAAAAAGTGTGAAATTTTGTTCTCTCACAATCCTAAAATAAAGTCGTGCATGTTCGTTAGCATAAAATCAAATGATGTATTTTTGCTAATGAAGACTGAATACACTAAGTACGGAAGAAAAGGCAATAAGATGTACTTGTTGTGGCCAATATTATAGAAGCCACCGCTATGTTTTATATATATCAACAAACATTCGATCCAGGGTAATGCGTGTACTACGGTACATGTCCTGATTTGGTTCGTTGTCTGTACGTGTATGTAAGCATGGTATTTGACGAAAACGGACCGTCTAACTGCAGACAGTGCGTCGATGCACCCAACACGAGGGCAAACACATCTCCAAAATAATTACAGTACTTTAACGAAGAGACGTTTGCTGCTCGCCGAGTCTTGAAATTTTCGCTTCGGCGCGAGACATGGACCACTATTGGTGCTGATCCGCGCAGGAAAGTCCTTATCTACGAGTGAAAGCTGTTGTTATCGTAAACAATTTGGTTTGTTGGATTTCGTGGTGGTGGGGAATTTTCTCCGACTCTCTAGTCGTCATTATCGTTCAGCCGGTTCACTCTACTATAGCAGTCTATCCTATACATATTAGAATCAACACAAGATCCCCAGCTCCTCAAGAGACAAAAAGACTTCGCATTATTCAGCTCGTCCAAATGCGGGGATAGATCACCGCTGCTCTCAACACAGTGGCCACCACAAGGGTGAAATCGATTATAAGCATAACGGACGCACTCCCCACGAGATATAGGAAATCGTCCTCGGACCTGCTCAGGAAATTTCATCATGATTCTCCCGTGAGAGGACGCAAGTGTTGTCGTCCTGCAGAATAGCTGATCTTAAGCTGCGTCGAAGAAGAAATCTTGGCTTTAGAGTCGTTGCTGCGGTCTAAGTATCCGGAAACCTATGCATACTTCTCTCTCGGTACATCAGACAGATTTACTGTGAAAAGGTGGCCTTCTATTTTGTTTTAATCGGTAAACCAGGTAGAGATACACGACGTAGTCATATTTTAATATCAAAATAGACTGTCTTGTTGCACTCGTCTCAAAATACCCAGTGGTGCTGGAATCACTGTCTCAACCTCCTCCCACAACAATGAACCGTCGAGTGAGCGATGGATCTTGCTCTTCATCTCCGATTAAAAGCGAGTGTTGGATGTCTCGGCTTTCAGAAGCTTGGTATACGGTCACAGCATCCTGGAATCGTTGTCAAATTGGCCACCAGAGCGAATATTCTGTGGAGCGTGTATTGGCGTTGTATGACTATCATGAACGAACATCAACCTGGCGAGCAGTGGCTGTTTGTATCATCACTCCAATTCCTGCTATGGCCGCAGCTCTAGCAATCGACTGTATCACGTTACAACCACCCTCAGATGGATGGGAAGCTAATTGTTTGCTCTGGATTCGGATGTTTCTAGCTATGTTTATTGTCTCCATCGGTTTGGTCTTACAAGTCAAAGGCGTTATTGCCAAAAACACACTTTCGAACGTCGCTGCGCTAGGTGTCTGCTTGTGTGCAGCCTCGGCATATGTTGCGGTATCAATCGCAATAGCGGTGCTCATCAAGTTTCCGATTCCATTTCGTTACGTCCTAAATGGTTGGACCATACATCGCAATGTTTTCCATTATCACTGTTTTCTTCATTGGACTACCGATGTTGGCGAGATCCCCTCAACTAATGAGCCAATTAAAGTCGCAGGTGATGATCATTATCACTCAAGGTCTCGTAGCGGTGGCGTATCCGATCTTCAGTGCAGTATTTTTTCGTCTGTCGGGGACTCAGCAAACGATTTTTGTCTTTGTGATGCCCCTGATAAAGTTCGCTACGAAGCAAATTATCGCAAAAACAGTGACAAATCTTCATGAATATGTTGATCTTATCGTGGTATTTTCCGTGGACGTTTTCAACGTTTATTACATCGCAATTTGCATGCAAGCCACCGCCTCGACTCTCACGACTTTGATCATTATTGCGTCCGACAGTGTCCATATTGTATTAGCTCTTCGCGATATATTTCGGCGACAATTCGCAGTACAACCAATTACCAAGTCGCAGATTCAGTCAAATTCAGGGTATTTGGTAGGGGTAGAGCTTTCCATACAAACGATACTTCAAGATTCAACCAAAACGTTGCGGAGCATTCGTATTCTGGCGCCATTTAGACTTCAGCTTTCGAGTGAAAAATTGGGTCTGGTACGAGAATTAGTGGCAGCAAAATCAGCCCTAGGCATAAAAAATCACATTAAGGACTCAATAAATTCAAGGGAGGCCAGTGAAACCAATCAGGTACGCAGCGTAGATCCCACGGCCACAACAATTCGGAAATTCACAAGTATAAACTCTCGAGAAGATGCGGTTCGAGCTGCGTTGCAGACACTTTTCCACTCCGAATACGTGCTTATGGCCGAGTACATTGAGTTTATACTGCCGATCTGTATTCTTTGTATCTGTCAGCTCTGTATCATCTTCCAGTAGCAGCTTATTATCCACACACTTCATCAATGAGCGAGAACAAGCTGAAGGCAACAGTGGCGAGTATCCTGATTTTTGCGGTAATTGAGCTTGTGGCCTTTATCGGATTGCTGGTGCTATTCAAGCGCAAATTTGGGTACTCGCCTCTGCACCAACTAGCATTTGTATTTGAGATGCAGTTTTGCACTGTTCAGGGACACCTGATTGTGTGGAATTTTATATTTTACATCTTACGTTGGCACATTATGGTACGACGCAGTGTTGAACACAAGTTGCAAGGTACCGAAGTGACTAACGCTTTCTATAATGTTTGCAGATGTTGACTTTAACGCTTCATTTTAGTAGTTGATCGTTTGATTTTGCTCTGGTGCTCCTAAGTATTCATTCCAACCCGTGGGTGTTGTTACTAGGCAGATCTAATCTAGAATTCTTTTCGATAATGTTCGTTTTACATCACTAGATCGCAGATGTAATGAAGCTGTCAACGGAATATCCCGCTATCACTGGAAACTGATTGCTCAAACACGATAAAAAAATTGGTTTTTTTGTGGTGAGTCTTGTTTTGAATTCCCACCACTGATAATGTTTGGATTGGAAGCTTTATCGCAAGACAACCTCCTTAGAATAGAAACAAAAAAAATAGATTGTCCGTAGTTGGACACTAGCTAAAGGCTGACTACTCACCTTGCCATGTCACCGCGGCGCAGAGTTCAGCCCGTGCTGACGTACCACACAGCCAAGGAACCATTAAGCAGATCCAACAGCTTAGTCCATTCGTTGGTAGGAATTTACAGCAATATTGCCGCCTCTTGGAGACGAATTCAGATTGGACATCGAGAGCATTATTCCGTCGAACGTGTACTCGCTTTCCGTGACTATTGTGATCGTACTTCCCTTTTCCGAGCGTTTGCTGTATGCATTCTAACCCCTGTACCAGCTGCCAGTGCAATGCTCTTGATCGAGTGCATCCCGTTAAAAGACCCTGAATTAGGCTGGAGGACAAGTTGGACGATGTTCGTCCGTGTGTTTATCACAGCGATTTTCGTTGGAGGTGGCATCGTTTTTCTCACAAGAGCGATCATCGAAGAAGGTAAAATATCACTATCTCGCGCCATTGGTATCACCATTATTGCGGCAACTCTGTACACTGGACTCGGCTGTTTACTGGCCTCAATGTGGAGGTTCCCCATCCCATTTGGAATCGTCTTGTTAGTTTGCCCTTTTGTGTCGATTATCGTTAATCTCATCGTACTTAGTATCGATCGGAACGAACTCAAAACGAACCAGAAGCTGCGGAAACAACTAATTGGACACATTATCGGATCATCTGCCCAATCGCTACTAGTAGTGGCATACCCGACGTTCAACGCTGTATTTCTTCAGCTGTCAGGGCTGGAGCAGGCGGTGTTTATGCTCGTTCTACCAGTGATCAAATTCATCACGAAACAAATTATCGCCAAAGTTGCAACATATCTACAAGACTATATCGGTACTGTCATCATCTTCTCGGTGGATGTTTTCAATGTTTTGTACGTGGCTATTTGTATGCAGACAGCTAGATCGTTGCTTACGACAGTGTTAGTGATGTCGACCGATGTCTTTCACATTATCCTCGCTCTCCGAAGTATTTACAACCACACTAACTGGATTCGACAGCAAAATGAAGACAAAGAGAATTACATCGATAGACTACTATCATATCTGGATAAGTTTAAGCCAACGACGACGCCATACACTGGCCCAATTCGACTGCTGATGCCATACAAACTACCGCTCTCTGATACCAGCAAAGACTTCTTACTTGCTCTGGACCAGAAATGGAGCTCTACAACTCCAACGGCGAATACTCAGCAAGAAATGGCATGTATAACTAGTCCGACACTAGCATTTGGGCCATCAACGCAGCTCGTTCCAAGTCAACTGGCAAGCCAAAATCTTAGCGTGCCGGTACTTTCTAATTCGCAACGTTCGACTCATAGATCGATTGGAGTAACAGTGTCTCGTGGGAGACTTGAGAGGTCCATTCAAGAGGGACTAAAAGTACTATTCCATTGTGAATACGTTATCCTGTCCGAGTACATCGAGTGCATGCTTCCTATAGTATACGCTGGATATCTTGCTGGCCTTTACCACCTCCCCACCGCTGCGTACTATCCCTTTACAAAGTCTCTCACTCCTGCGAAGCTGACGTCAACTCTTATCCAACTGGTCATGTATGGATCGCTCGAATTTGTGTCATTCGTAGGGTTGCACGTGATGCTCAGAAAGAGGCTGGGATTCTCTCCAGTATATCAACTCGCGTTTGTACTGGAAACCCACGCTGTTATACTTCAAAGTCTACTCTTTATCTGGATCCTCTTCATTGTTCAGTTGACGCTGGTGCATGCAGGTAATCAACAAAATGCTGTGATGGTATATAACTACTTACACTTTCCTTGCGTGTTGCGTTGCAGGAGTTGATTTCAACGCACCGTTTCAGTAATGATGCACGTCTGGTATAACTGCAGCCAGCGAGTTTTAGTTCCGGTAAAATTACACATGATTAGAACATCCAACGAGCACAATTGAAATGTTATCGTAGTTTCTTCTTGCCACTGTTGTGCAGATTCATTAACCGCGGCCGCAACAAATTAATTACGGTATTTTGTACGATTTTTCGCAGAAAGTTGTGCAAGATCCCTGTATGGTGATCAAAACGACGTAGCCAAGCAAATAACTTTGGCTGAACAAATTGGAAACTCCGAGCTCTGCAATTGCTAGAACCATTCAAATACCTCTGAGTTTTGTGTTTAGCAGCAACCTACAGTTCAGCCAATATGCTTTAAAATATTCTTCTGTTTCAGCACCTGCAGCTTGGTTACTATTCTCCGTTTGCTTCGTCGTTGCTGACAATATACTACATTTATCAGCTCCGTGCAAGGTGCAACAAGACATAGAATCGAAGGGGAACGCTCCTAAAACGTTTCTTTTATTCGTGCTTTAGGTGTTCCTGGCGATCTTTTTGTTCTTTTTGGTCCTCTTCCATTCTATATTTGTGACTCATTCCGTCAATCGAAATGACCTGAAAAGGCCATGTGAACGGATAGCATCCTAATCGTCACGTTAGCAAGAGGATTACAGTTATCGAGGTGTTATGATTGTTTTACGCAACTTTGTCGCGTGTTTCAAATGCCTGACACTCTTCCTTCAGGATTGTCCCGCGACTCAAATTCTTAAATTTGCCACATTATCTGATCTTGAATATTTTTTTTTGTATTTAAGAAATACTATTTATTACAAATAGAATAAATCGTCGATTATCATAAAGAAAGAGAAAAAAAATCGCATTTATTATAAATAAAAAGTATAGAATTTCGGCTAAAAAACAGTCACACTTGCTTAGAATCTGAATAAGCAAAATCTGTGCAGAAAGTTGGTGTGAGGAAGACTCGTCACCTTCGATCATTGATATCATCACCAACGACATTGAGCCGCATGAATGGCATCAACTCAATTCTACAGATGTTATCCAGTTCCAACCAAGACTCGGAAAAAAATGGCATAGCAATCAAGTATCACCGTTTTGTATTACTAAAATAATGGAATATTTTAATGTCCATAAAAATGGACCATACAAAAGCAAGTCCAATACTTCAGTATATGTTATTAGTGATATTGTTCCACTTAAATAAAATAAATTATTGATATCAAATGAAAATTACAGGCAATAAGAGTTGACCACGTCAAGGTCGGATTCTTTTAGTTAGTAGGTAACTATGACGATCAATTGTCTATTTCAAATCCTAGACAGGTGCACACGGCATCGATTATGTGGTCTATCATAATTTTTTACAGTTCGCAGCGATAAGCGTGGTGACCGCTTGAAGTTGAAAAAAAATGTTTGAGGAGTAGCAGAATAATAAGTGATTAAATTATTTAACAATTGGTAAACTAGCAGTTTAGTTCTGCAACAAGTACTTCGAGCGAAATGCGTTCGCTTGGATTGACTTTGAGCATGCGATCCACAAGATTCATAGTGTATGACGAGGCCTTCACTCCCCAAGACTTGAAGACTGGTACTACGCCACTGCGCTTAAACGCTAGAAAGGAAGCTTCTTTCCGCGATGCGATCGGGATAAGCGGCGAGCCAGTCAACAAGATGAACCACATGATGCCCAGCGACCAAATATCTGCCTTGACTGGGTCATATGCTTCCCCTGCCACAACCTCTGGGGCCATGTAGTATTCTTTGCCAACCCGCTCAGTACACCGAGTCTTTGTATCCACGGACAATCCAAAGTCCGAGATCTTGCACTCGCCCTGGTTGATCAACACGTTCTCGAGTGAGAGATCTCGGTGTGCGATGCTGAGTACTCGATGCAGGTAGTCGACTCCACTGAAGATCTGTCTCATGGTGTTGATAGTCTGCCGTTCGTCCATTGCTCCGCTCCCAGTGGTGCTAGCGAGGTGCGTGTAGAGGTCTCCGTCTGTACAGAATTCTCCAACGAGATAGAGGCATCGGTTCTCCTGGAAATGGAAGTAGGAAGCAACCACGTTGCGGTGGCCCCCGTTCTTGGCTAGAAGGTCAGCGACACGACTTTCCTGGATTGGATCATCCATAATACGAGATGCTCCACATCGATTCTGGACGTCAAGCGCACGAGAGAGTGACATGCACTTGACAGCGACAATACGTCGTTTACCAAAGGGGAGCGCTGGGAAGTTCGCCTTCGACGGGTGTAGTTCGCACTCGAGGACCTCGCCATACATCGCGTTGCCGATCTTCCGACGAAATCGGAGCTGTGAAGTGGACATCGGTATTACTTGAGCCGGAAGAATCGGTTATGCGAGAGCACTTTGAAGAGTTCTGGGCCAGAACTTCAGGTGTAAGAAATGCGGCCTAGACCAGCACGTTGACCTCTCGACAAAACTTGTTAGCGCACGCCGGTTGCGGCAGCAACGCTACCGTTGAAGGTTTCACTGATGAAATTTCACTTGTCTGACGTGTGTCAAGAAGTGCACATATTCCATCCCAGAACAGTTCAGCTCGCGCTGGTAAGAACGCTTGTCAACAGAAATACGCTCGGTCCTCAATCACCTCTGAGCTGTATCGCCTCGAGGCTTATCAGAGAAAATCAGAGATCGACCGAGCCATAAAAATATGTCAAAAGTCCGAAAATATGTTCACCCACTGTGGTCGTCGCACATGGTAGCAAGACAATTGTAGATTTCTTATCCTCATCACCTTCAATTAACGGTGTTTCACGCAGAAGCTGTAAAATGAGCTCCCATGTTTTATGAGCTCCCACGTTTCTGTCACACGCTCATCCTCAAAACTTAATTAAAGTTTCTCCCCTGACATAAAAACAGATCAAGTCCACTGTCTATTCTTTCTGATGCGTACGTCGAAAAAAAAAAAAAGTAGCTATCTATCATGAGGGCGCCTCATATCATCTACAGAAGGCTCGAACTAAACTCCAGAAAACCCCTCATGCTAAATCGACTGGATGGTTTGGTTGGGAGCTCACTTGGTGGTTGCTAAGGTTGCTCATAAGTTACTACGCATGAGCTGTGATTCATAAGTCATATGTAGTAAGAATTTTGTTGGACGTTGTCGGAATCGTACTTTTACAGATGGGACGCATAATCAAAGTAAGACAGCAAAGGCAGTCGATTGGAGAAGCTAAAAGCGATGAATACCAATAAACAGTAGTTTTATTACCGCTCAGCTCTTTCGGCTCAACTCATCTCGTGAACGGACTTTGGCTCGGAAACAGTCTACCGAATACTTCTCTGGCCCGCTTCAAAATGACGCTTTCATACATTTACTGATAACTTTAAAGCCTGACCTCGGCAGAAGGCGGTAAGCACACCATCGAAAAGCCCCCGGTTTAGCGCACCTGATCATATGTTTTTGTTGCACTAGCAACAGATACGGATGAGCACCATGCGCTCAAACTCTCCGCAGTTTGAATCCCATGAGGTATTTTTACGCAGTTCAATCAATATTTAGCGATATTACACCTAATTTTAAGGACGATTAAGTTAGACGATTAGCTTCCATAGGATGTACCGTGCACGCAGAAACGAATTAGAGGCTCTAAAATTTGGACGCAAAGAGGACGAGGTTTATTTCTAAAATCCGGGGCATAATGGTGAGCCACCAATTAAAATTAACCAATCAGAAGAGAGATAATAATTAACCTAATATTTATGCTTTCCAAAACATGAAATTAGCTATTGAACTTAATTATGAATCGAAAAGCTGGCTGTACCCTTCTAATACGGCATCGGTTGCAACTTTCACCGACATAGGCATCTTGCCATTGACTGCTACGTGTTTGCTCACCACAACGCATAACTGCTTCCATCACTTTCTGTAAAGTGACGTGAGTGGGATATAAGAGTTTGCGGAATAAGCGTTCACCAGTGTCAGAATTAGTGGTCGGGAGACAAGCATGAGAACTTGTCAATTTTTATCCAATAAAAACAATTTACTCGGTTATGTGCGATTTATTAAAAAAAATAAATAAATAAAAAGCAATCGTCATTTTGAAGCGGGCCAGAGAAGTACTCGATAAAGTCGGACAGCTATCCTACAACCTACAACCGTCCGACTACAGTCTATCATCCGTCCAGCTAACTCCATAGAATCTGCCGTTTACAGTCCGACACCGCGATCGATGGTTCGCTAATAGCTCAAAACAGTCCGACACCGCGATCGATAGTTCGCTAATAGCTCAAAACATTACAGCTCACGGATTCTTAGTGGAACTGGTAAAGGGCAACCACATCCACGAAACACCATAATTCCATAGCTCAAAATTCTTTATATTACTCGTTCAACGTTAACATGGCCTTTCACTCGATAATTTAACGTAACTATAGTCTAAGTTGCTGACTCACTTTTGATGAATTGACCAATATCTTCTCTTAGCATCCTCATTTGTTGCTTGCATACTCTATATTTTCTCGGTTTTATTGTGTGTTTGTGATCAAGAAAAAACATATATCGTGTTCTCATTAATTGTGCTCGTTTTTTATTCCTATTCGGAGCAGGGATCGGATTTGAACAGACTCATTATGTGACCGAAATGTAATGCCAGAACAAAAACAAATTCTTCGATGAGCCTTTAACATTTAGCATTGGCATCATTACGTCGTATGACGTGTATTCCTTGTGCATGTAAAGTTCGGTATATATTTGACATGTTATTTGCCTGACAAGTAGTAGGCACACGTAACAAAACTACACCTACTTGGATCTATGTCTCGCACCTATTACCTATCTACTAGTTAGGGAACGCCACCTTTTTCGGCCAAGTGTACTTTTCGCGACGGTGTGGCGACTTGGCACGGTTGGACGGGATGCCTTGAAGGGCTTGTACATGGTGACGGGCGAGAGCTTCGATTCCTGCCGCAAACACCGGAACGCTTGGGTGGGGAACAAACGTGTCATTCAGCTCTTGGTTGAAACGCTCAAGCGAGTATTGATTCTAGCAACTACTTGTTTGTTAATGTCATCTATCTTCCACAAGTCGGGTCATACCGACCACCCATTGGTGATTGACGTAGCTCCAAAAGTTTTCCCACTTGTGGTAGGATGCGTCAAGCCCTCACTCCGCACTTTTCTCGGATCATCTTCCGCATGTAACAAGTCCCTTGGATGGCCACTTTGTCCTTGTCTACGACAGCTAAGACGTCCACACTACCTGGCGCCATTGCAATCTTCTATCCAGGGTGTAGGAATACGAAGCTTCTTCACTTGACGGCCCAACGCCTGCTTGAAGAGGAAAAGGCATCTACCCACCCTCGCGTCGGGAAACTGTGTCCATAGAGGCTATGTCAATCCAGCATCGAAGTAGCCGATCACCGTAGAAGGGCTCAACTTCTGGTTTGTAACTTGGATGACACACTCTATCACATTCTAGTGCGTGTTATACTCTCTAGAGCTGCATAACACGTATAGTACTGTGACCTTAATCACTGCGGGTTTTCCTGGTGTAGAATCACCACTACAAATGCAAGACCGGACACGTACTCCCTTCCAGCGCCGAAGGCAGGACAGGTTCGCCAGACCTGCTGATGGGGAAAGATGGAGCAAGTCATTGATAGGACATACCGCGTGTCAGATAGTAATATGTAATGTAATAAATGCGCATCCAACATCAAATGCTCCCATTGAACACTTAGATTGAATTCTCTCCTCCCGGTTAATTTACCCAATACATACACGTACTCGGTTCGAGCATAGTATGCACACTTCAGACAAATGGCACTCCAATCCTTCATATGCAAGGCGAATGACGTTGTTCCTGCCGATATCAATGTCCTCCATACAGCTGCATAACCGCTGGCACGGTGCAAACGCCCTTAGAACCGGACAAGTATCACACTGCCCAGCTAGAAAGAAGCGACTCAGACTTACTCCTCGCCGCCACTCCACAGCAGCAGGTGTCTTTCACGAAGCACTTGAACGCTGCAGCATATACATGCTGCCTGCTGTTTGACACATTTAGCGCTATAGAGAATAGTCATAAAATAAATCCAACTCAGGCACCATCTTGCCCCTGAGAACTTTCACGGTTACGACTTGAGTGGCCGAACCGCCCACACAGTTTCCAGTGCACACTCGTATCCTACTCATTGAAGTGGAAATATAGACGATACAGCCACACGATATTCCCACCCATATGTAACCGGAACCTACACCGGCAGTCACGCAACGTGCGTCTTGGACCGGAAACGCTTCATACCTGCGTGAAGCCTTGTCCTGTACCTTGGGAGATGTTTTTTGCTTGGTGGGAAGTTGTAAACTGTATTGCATAAAGCAAACGCAAATAGGCCTATCACGTCGCACTCTTCTGTGGCTTCTCCTAGCACTACTTCAACCTGAAACCACTCTGAGCACTGTACAGCTTAATGGCTCTCCAAGCTTCGGTGCCTGGGTCGGTTCTGTCTTGCTTCCGATATCTTCACATTCTCGATTGCGACACTCGGCAGAGACGGTCTCTCTAGCAACAGCTGGCATATGTAGAAAGATCTCAGTGAGGCTTGCATTTGCCTCTAAAGATCAAGTTCTCAAGTAGAATACCTCCACGCGAGTTACTTGTATCCTGGTCCTGCTGCCGACGTGTCTCTCCGAGCGCTACACCATCGCAGCCGACTGCTCATCGAT
>NW_008648996.1:1482708-1483612 GCF_000247585.1 Phytophthora nicotianae INRA-310 | reverse complement strand
CTTGTATCCTGGTCCTGCTGCCGACGTGTCTCTCCGAGCGCTACACCATCGCAGCCGACTGCTCATCGATTCCAATTCCAGGCATATCGAGGCACGACAAAAGGTCATATGTGAGCTGGAGTGTCCAGCTGGAGTGTCCAGCTGGAGTGTCCATCGTTGACGACTGGAGTGTCCATCGTTGACGACTGGAGTGTCCATCGTTGACGGAAGTACAGCTAGCTAAGACGACGCCCGAAGCAAGAGGGTTTCAATTTGGTGCTGCACGTATCAATGATTGCGTTGAGCGCCTGCTAGAAAGACTGGACGGGGCGGGGACTCGATCGGCTGGTCCTGCAACGTCGCGCCCAAGTAGTAGTGATGTTTCGTATGCAACTTGAGTGAGTGGTGTGTGAGACGTGAGGTTGCGTGGTGCTGCTAAGGGCTGTGGAGCAGCTCGAACGCGTTGAAGAAGTTTAAGAACCACGAGAGGCTGCCAACAAAGCAGTGGGAAGGCGGTGATGTTTTTTCTGGTCTGTAGCGGGTCGTGTGCGAGTTGGTGTGTGTTGAGCGGGCGTATGGGTGGCGCTGTTAGGTGTGCAGCAGGACCGGGTTATGTGCAGTTGGTTTGCGGTGTGGGGGCGTGTGGAGAGCGCATTTTGTTGTTTTTGGCTTTGTGTTGGGTTAGCCCGTCAGTTTGCCCGAGTGGTCTAAGGGGTTACGTTCAGGTCGTAATGTTTTCGAACGCGTGGGTTCAAATCCCACAGCTGACATATCCTTTTGCTGGCGCACACAAGCGACTGCTGCAGCGTCTACAGCGCACACACGAGCTTCTTGTATCCTGGTCCTGCTGCCGACGTGTCTCTCCGAGCGCTACACCATCGCAGCCGACTGCTCATCGATTCCAATTCCAGGCATATCGAGGCAC
>NW_008648996.1:1448097-1482393 GCF_000247585.1 Phytophthora nicotianae INRA-310 | reverse complement strand
CCATCGCAGCCGACTGCTCATCGATTCCAATTCCAGGCATATCGAGGCACGACAAAAGGTCATATGTGAGCTGGAGTGTCCAGCTGGAGTGTCCAGCTGGAGTGTCCATCGTTGACGACTGGAGTGTCCATCGTTGACGACTGGAGTGTCCATCGTTGACGGAAGTACAGCTAGCTAAGACGACGCCCGAAGCAAGAGGGTTTCAATTTGGTGCAACACGAATCGGTGATGTCGTTGAGTGGGATGTGCACAAGAGTAACCTTTTTCATATCGAACTATCTGATAGTGGCTTAGATGTGCGCAAAATCCGTTGCTGTTGGTTTTTGCAAAGGAATGTAAGCGACTGTAATATAGCAGATCAGGTTCGCTAATTCTAGACCGATAATACTTCCTCCGGAATGAAAGGATTGAAAGATCTGTACGCAAATCGATCTCAATTTTCCAACATTACGCTCAATTCTAAGCCAATTGGTCAAAATAAAGCTTTGCGTTTCAGCCAGCGATTGTAGTAAACCGCGGTTCAATCCGACTTCTGTAGCCCGAGCAATGACCTGCCAAGCTGGTGACTTCCCTGAACAATGGCCTGCCAAGATGATGCACTCACATCACCATTTTCTTTTTCCTTCCGCTGCATCAAGATAACCGCTCCAAGCATGCTGAAAGTATGCTACAGCCAAACCTTACTGATGATCAACGCCATCGAATCCTGGACGATCTTTTAAAGCGGAGTGTGAGTGGCAAGTTGCTGCTGAACGTCCAAGCAAACGTCGCGAGAGAATTCAGCTTATCCGATGCCTCTATAGACAGGATATGAAGTCACTACCGTGAAACAGAAGCCAAAGTGGGTATTGGAGAGTGGAAGGGTTGTATCAAGCAGAAGTCGGGTAGAAAGACGAAAGACAGAGCCGAAATTGCTAGGATTCGAGCTGTCCCAGTTGAAGAGAGGAAGCCGTACCGGAGGCATGCCGACGCGGCTGGCATCTCTAAGCATCTAGTACAAGCGCTGATCCGTGAGGGTGTCCTCAAGGTGCATTCCACTCGCATTAAGCCATACCTATCGGGCGACAACAAGCATCGACGTATTGAACATGCGCCCACATTCATCGGTCCCACGACGCTCATGTTTGAGCCCATGTATGACATAGTGCACGTTGATGAGAAGTGGTTTCACGAAGACGACAATACACGCTCGTGCTTTATATTTGACGGCGAAACCGCTCTGCAGCGTAGCAGGTAGAGCAAAAATCACATTCTGAAGACGATGTTCCTCGCTGCAGCGGCACGTCCACGGTAATTACTCTGTAATCATATATTTTTAACAACAAATATTGCGTTATAACTGATATTTGTTTTTTTTTGTAGATGGGAATCACACAGGAAACAACAATGGGACGGTAAAATTGGGTTATGACCACTTACCGAGAAATATAAAGCACTTCATCGAAGCAAGTACCGTGCCCGTGGAGAGGTGAATTCGGAATATTGATTCTACCATTCGCGAAGTCTACAAAGGCTACCTGCTGGATTATGTTATACCAGCAGTCAAGTTGAAGTGGCCTTGTCAAAAGCGAAAGAATGTCATTTTGATTCAGCAAGACAACTTGAAGCCACATATTGCTCCAAGTGACCCCGACATCGTAGCCGCTGGGACAGCTGACGGCTGGAACATCCGACTATTCTTTCGCCCGGCTAATTCACCTGAGACTAACGCGCTGGATCTGGGCCTATTTGCTTCACTGCAGGCTCTCCAGCTTAAAAAAACAGTTTATGGCAACAAGACTTGCATTAAGGCTGTGGATGATGCATACAAGGCAATGAATGCAGATATTCTTGACCATATTTTTCTTACGCTGCAGAAATGCATGGAGTGCTCTCTCGGCAGCAACAAGTACAAAATACCTCATGTTGGTAAGGCAAGGCTTAGACGGGAAGTCAAACTACCTACAAGTCTTGAGTGCGACCGCGAGACTTACACTGGCGCTCTTGCCATCCTCAAGAAGGCAGGTAGACCATTCTTGTTTTAGTGACTTTATAGTGTATTTCCGTCTAAATCGATATTAGTTCTTGTATTGTCTTTACTGACTGCATGGAACTCCTTCACTGTCATACAACATTCTTCAATCATTTCATTCCGGAGGAAGTAGTTGAAATGCACCGCAAGACGGCCACATAATAATCGAAAGTCCTGACGGCGAAGTTCATGAGCAGCTGGGACAAATTTCGTCAAAGGTAACATGACAGGAAGCAACACTTGTTCTGCTGGAGCAATCAAGAACCTTCCAAGTGTTTTGATGAGCTCGAAGCGTCGAGAAAGCAGATAGACATGACAATAGCGGGAATAAGCATCCACAAACAATAGCGCGTACCGCTTTACTTGCGGCGAGGGTAGCCCCAGTGGACTGCAAATGTCGCTGTAAACGACGGAACTACACTCCATGACATCTGGGCGCGGTACGGAGGGAGTGAACTCCATCGCTTTGTACGCGTCACATGGCGCTTGACGGTTATGTGCTGTTGGTACGATACACAGGCCTGTCACTAGTGTGCAGCATCTGCTCCATAACCGGCGAGCTTGCATGTCCAAAACGACGGTGAGCGAGATCATTAGCAAGCCCAGGAAAACATAGAGGGCCAACTGAGACTTGTTCATAGTCTTTAGCACACACAGGCTGTTCACACTCTCATTCGTAATACTTAGATGACCACGCTTGATAGTAACCTTGCCAGGGACGGAGAGAAAAATGAATACCCTTCTTTGCCAGCTGCGTTACGGAGATCAGATTCTTGCAAAGTCCTGGAAGGTACTACAGCACATCACTTAACACCAACTGTTGTAAGCTTCCCCCGCTTGGGTGAATGTATCACTTAACGGTATCAACTCCCTCTATGTCAGCCATGGGCTTGTTGGTCACAGTTACGACGCCTCCACACGGTCGCAAATCTTCAAAGCTGTTCTTTGGAATGCTGATACACAACGAACAACCGCCGTCGATGATCCAGATAGAATTACTGCCAACACTTGCTGCTGTTGCTGTGGCTATTACCAAAGAACCTATGGAGACCTAAGTCACATACACGCCGCGATTGTCAGGGCTGAACGGCCACGTCCAGTACGCGTTTACCATAGAAGAAAAATCCGGATCTTTGAGGTATTCCTCTGTACCGTCACTGTCAATGATTGGTTCTGTGGATGTATCAAAAGCGACAGATTCTTCTGAGTCTGGGTTTCCCACAAGCCCTGTCAGTCCCCAGACGTCTGCAAGTGTAGTCGCCTGCGAAATTTGCTCACTAATTTCTGCCTTTGTCTCGTCAGTCAAGACTGCGCTAACACCAGGTAAAGCGGACTTTGCACTACCTGCTTTAGCTTCGGTGCGGTGGCATTTCCACAGCGGATATTCAGCCTTGACGCGTCCCATCTGGTGACAGTAGCGACCTCCATCATCTGTTCCACGCTCTCGCTTGCCGAGACCACTCTCTCTTCATTACTGGGTTCGTTGACCTTAATGACCATCTTCATTGTGATTGGCTGAGCGACGGCGGCCACCAGCCCGATGGCCTTTTTGGCGAGTCACTGCGTTTGCTTCTGGGTTGGTAACTTCTCTCACAGCTCCGACCACCGAGGTGTTGCCAACTGTATTACGTTGCGTGGCCTCCGCCACCACGTTAACCTCCATGGATGGCCAGGCAATGGGGGTCTCCTGAATGTAGTAAATGCTTTTAGTGGACTCCCACGAACTGGAAAAAAACCGCTAAGCAACTGGCAGACCCTTTCTGCATCGTCCACGGCCTAGCCTTGGTTTGCGAGCTGCCCAGCCAAAAATCTAAACTCGTTGATATGAGTCAACATGTCAGCACCGTCCTTGTACTTTAGTCGCACAAACTGATCTCAAAGTGTGCACAAATTACCTCATTTGCGACCTCGTACGTCTTTTCCCGGTGTTAAAAACTCTCGTAGGTAGCGCTTGCTACTCACAGCGACTACCATCTCGTCCGAAAGAGTCGTCACCAAGAAAGCTGCAGCCTCATGTTCGCGCGTCCAGAAGTACTATTCTTCCAGTGTCACGATGGTCCATAGTCCTATGGCTTGGAGCATCATCCTGATGCGGGCTTTCCACGCGGCATCGTTTTTGCCCGTGAAGTTTATGCCAGAAGTCCACTTCATTTGTTTCACAAGTTCACGCAGCGTCAGTGTCGAGGGAACCTTTTGGGGCATTTAAGCAGGTAGAGGTCAACATTAACGAGGGGAGCTGTCAAACTCCCTAGAAATGCGTGCTGTGATGTATTTGTCAAAATTTGTAAAAAATTATCTCAATCCAAATTGAGCTGCCGTATGAACAAGACACGGGAAGATCTCGTCGTGCAGCTTTCACGAATCTAACGTTAGCCTAAAGCTGTGTACTACCAACCATATTGTACATCACACACGCAAGCGCCTCCCAGCTTGTTAACCACACAAATTGTCCTGTAGTCTTCACGCACTGCAAACTTCAACAAAAGGCACGGGTGGGCAGTGAGTGATGCTCAGCTAGTTTACTGTCACAACACTGTGCTATCAAACACACAATTAGAAAAGCATCAAGTCCAAATAGGGACCCTAAACTGTCGGCAAAATTGCTAAAATACCAGAAAAAATAGACCAACATATGGGAAATAGTCCCGATTCATTTGCGATTTAGTCTTCAAATGTAACCGACATGCTCGACCTGTTTGTTAACGCCCTCAAAGCTGAGCCACCTTCCTTGGCCACCAAGTCGCCATGGACCCGCGCCGCGCCTACATGTACGCCCGCATTCCCGCCCTCTCTCTCCACCCACACTAATCCTCCCTCTGTGTCTACAGGGAGCTGGTGGCGCTGGACAAGCAGCTGCGGGATCTGCTGCGCGCCAACCCGCTCAACGCTCAGGATGCCAACGCGCTGCGTCGCCGGCTCATGGACGCCGCAACGCGCCTGGCGGATGCGCACCCGGCCTTTGCAGCTAACAAGGAGGTGGAGCAGGCGCTGTGGAAGCCCTGCTTCTATCGCCGCATTGAGGACTTCCGTCGACGCATTCGTAAGTATGCGACAGCAGCACAGACGGACCGCAACGTTCGCGAACACTTTGCGCGTGTGTCCAGCGAGTTCCAGCAGTTCCTGACCGAATCCGCAGCCTTCTACGCGCACTTAAGAGACGTATTCGCCTCGTGGCTGCAGACGTCTCAGGACGACATTGATGCCATCGTACGCTGTCGTCAGAGCTTGCACCACTGCTACGTGTTCCTAGGAGACTTGGCGCGCTATCGGGAGCTGCATAGCCAAAAGGCTAAGAAGAACTTTGCAGCAGCTGAAGCCTTGTACCATCGCGCGTTGGCTGTACTGCCGGAGAATGGCAATCCGCACAACCAATTGGCAGTATTGGCCACGTACGTGGAGGCGGAGACTGTGGCAGTGTACCGGTACTGCCGCAGTTTATTGACCTCGCAGCCGTTCACGACTGCGGAGGAGAATCTCGCCCTGCTCTTCGAACGCAGTCGCCAACGTCCATTGGCGGCTCCGATCACGTTTACATCGTCGTCTCCATCGTCGAAGGAGAAGTCGGCGTTCTTGAAGAGCTATTTGCACCGTCTGACACGGATGCATGGCATCTTGTTCGCGCTCTCATCGCCACGTGGATCGCCGACAGCTTCACGTAGCAACAGCGAGTCATCGATGCCAGTGTACCCGCGAGACATGGAGGCTGTACTGTTCAAGGACATGAGGACGTTGCTGCATGCAGGTGTAATCGGTGATGCGTTGCTGCTGAAGATCGTGGTGACGAACATTTTCTGCATCATTCGAGCCTCAGACTCGCGCTCACAAAGTTCCCCCCTCGAAGATGCGCTACGTCTCTCGATTCGAACGATTACGAGTGTTATGGAGTTCCTTTTGGACAACTTGGACATCAAACCGACGGCTGCAGCCAATGGGAAAGCGCCGAAGGATCCAGCACTCTCGGCATTTCGACTTGTAGGCCCTGTGACGGTGTTTTATGACTACCTGGAGCTGCATCCTGATATGCTGGAGCAACTAGAACAGCTTTTGGTGCATCGTCAGAAGAAACTCTATAGTGATGTGGCTACGAGTAACCAGGGAACTGGCGCAGATCAGTTCGCTTCGGTTTTTCTTGAAACTTTGACGAAACTGGTCAACCATGCTCGTGTTCGTGGACTATACGCTCCGTTGGTAGGGGGGGCAGGGCGAAATTCCGACGAGGTACCATCTGCTATAAGTGAGCAACAGCATTTACTGAAGGAGAGTCTCGAACTTCGAGGGTTTGCGCCACTGGAACAGGATGAAGTGAAGTCTACGTGGCAGGACGAATGGGCGCTGCAAACGTCTGCTACAGGAGCGAATAGTGCGTCACAGGTGACACCGTTGGCGGACGCTGAAGCCGCGAAAGTTCGTGCGTGGAAGTTGTATCATTTCGCGTGCTACTTGTGCAATGGCTACGAAGGAAATCCGCTGCTCTTCTGTGGTGCGTCGGGCCAGTTCACGACTTCACCGGTTGTTGGCAAGGAAAATACTCAACAGGATAATGGCACGCAACAAGCGTTTGCTTCATTAAACCTTGGATTTCTGTCGTCCGAGAGCAGCAATCAACAGCAGACGCAGCCACTCGGTAATGGTTACAGTGTTGGAACTGGCGTGGATGAGGACGACGATTTCGACGACGAAGTGATCGTGTTCCAGCCGTCGCCAGGGCTAAGAGGAATGTCGGAGAACCAGTCTACCAAGCTGTACGGGGGATACGCTCCTCCTTTGGATTCGCTAGCTGGTGGAAGTGCCTTCAGCCTTCGAGCTCTGAGTCCGATCTCACCTGCAGATGACCAGAAACACGCCAGCTTTAATCACCAAAGCAATGCATTTGGTGCTGGGAACGGTCATTTTGGTACGTCACTGGGTTATCCAAGTTTCAACACGTTTAACGATGCTGGGAGCTTTTCCAGCCAGTCTCTGCTATCTGGATGGGGAAACAGTACGACTGGCAACAACAATACCGGTATGTTGGGGAACAACCCCGGCCTAGGTCTCGGCATGCCATTCAGCGGACAGGGCACCGACTTTACCTCCGGAGGACCGCAGGGTCTTGGTTTAGGTAGCAACCGCGTCGACAATAGTCGACCCTTTGCCCCCATGGCGGACTTGGCTGCTGTAGAGCGCGAATCCGCTCTGTATCAGCAGAGAACTTCGAGCTTGAGCGCGTTTTTGGGCTCATCGACGCCATCGACTCAGACCGAGACGCAGGACCCGTCACCTCCGCGGATTCCGACACGCCCTCCTCCAGGTTTTGCAGCTGCTTCAATGGGAACTCATCAGCAGCCAAACTCGTTCTTCAACCCGTAGAGCTCGCCACATTTCGGCTGCTTTATCGATCTCGTTGATTCAACGAACACAAAAGAGAGGTGACTGGGTGACCGACTCTGGGCATCAACAACGAAGGTGGCAGATGTGATGCAGGTGAAGAAGCTGGGAGAGCGAATTCTCTTGAACGACCATGATACAAGTCGCTATGCAGCGAAATTATGGAGGTCGCTTGCCCCGAAACAGCACAAGACTACCTACCCTACCTCTCCATTATCAACTGGCATCTAAAAGACGAAGACGACGCGACCAAGAACAAACACCGACACCTGCAGTGAGAAAACGCATCACTAGCAGAGAACTTGCAGCTCTTTGACATTCAGCACAGATACCCACCCGTACGAACCGCTCGATAGGGAGCAATATTGTAGTCGTGGAATCGATAAAAGAAAAATAGGACAAAGCAAGTGAAAAATACCCAGAAAC
The DNA here is from genome assembly GCF_000247585.1 of Phytophthora nicotianae INRA-310. Lineage (NCBI taxonomy): Eukaryota > Oomycota > Peronosporomycetes > Peronosporales > Peronosporaceae > Phytophthora > Phytophthora nicotianae. Next base: position 1,474,589 of record NW_008648996.1, on the reverse strand, counting down.
TCTTGAAATTTGTTGCACCACCAGAATTTCGGCTAAGTACGAGTCTTTCCACCGCTCGTTTAACACACAGCACATTATCCGACATGGGAGCCACTGCCAGCAAGACCCCGGCGGCTGTCGCGTCGGCCTCGCGTAGCCGTGTGATCCGCACTAACGTGTCGCTGGAGCAGTTGGTCGCTCTGTCCCATGGCGCCGCCGCCGAGCTCCCGGCGCAGACCCAGGTAGCAGCCGTCGAGATGTCGGCGGCGCCAATCGACTCGCATGGTTCGCACGTGGAATTGATGGAGATGCAGACGCAAATGCTGGACGACGTTCAGAAAATCGAGGAGTTTGACCGCGTCAAGTTCCTTGAGGAGAGTACACGCGCCTTTGAGGCCACCGCCAGTAGCCACCGCCCACGATCATCGCAGCCTGTGCGACTTCCAACCGACAAGACCAACGCTGCGTCTTCCTCGGGCATCGGAGGCATAGACGAGGAGGAAATTCGCGGCCGCTTGACTTCGAGAGACCTACGGACGTTGTTGCGTCTCCACTACGAGAAGCCCCAGAGCTGGACACACGAGGTACTCGCAGACAAGTATGGACTCGACGTCGACACAATGCGCAGCATCCTCAGCAGCGTTGGTCCGCCCAACGTGCTGCCTCCAAAAGGAACATCCGAACACCCGCTCGGTGTGTGGTTCGACGCCCCCGGCCAATTACCCGCCCAGAGCGAGCAGCAACAGATCCGCTCGTAGACGTCGTACCGTAAAATGCCAATATTTTAGACACTACGTTACAATTTTCATCCAATCGTATTATTTTACATGAGTTTTCACCAATCGCTTAGCTGCAACCAGTGAATAATTGACTCAAACGGCGCATTTATCCAAATAGCTCGGAAATGGCTGGAAGCGCGACGACGCTGCCCTCGGCGCTGCCAGTGGCGGCCTCTCCGACCGAGGAGGAGGTTGCTAGCATGCACCACTTCATCGAGAATGCGCTGGACCTGCTGATCAAGGTGCAGTCACCTTATTAGCTGCACTCTAGCCCACAGTCTAACCACTTCTTCCGCAGGGCAATGCTAAGAGCTACCATTACCTCATCCAGCAGCTGACACTCGTGCCGCCGCCGATCGCCACGCGTCGTAAGATCTTCCGCGCTCTCCCGCGCTGCATCTCAACGATGGCACGTGAGCCTAAGGCTTACCGCGCGCTGTTGGACGTTTTGTTCAAGTTCGACCTGTTGGCAAGTGGCGACCCACTCGAGGTCGAGGACTACACAAGCTTCATCGTGCATCTAGTGTCCTCTAACACCGTCTATGTAGTACCCACACTACATATGCTGGTGCGTAACATGCGTCGTCCTCACGAAAAGGAGTTACCGCCAGACCTCCGAGCGCTCGCCCAGACAGAGCAGAACAAAGAGATGGAGGCGGCCAAAAAGCCCGCAAAAACGGGTGGAATCGCCATTGGAGGATCTTTTGGAGCCGATACAGTAGCGGCGCCGACGCCCGTGGTAGAACCAGTGCAGCAAGCCAAAGGACCGAGTCTGGACGAGCGTATTCAGGCTCGATTCGAAGCAGCCCACCAGACTCTGGAGCGTGTACTTACACTAGTGCCTACTGCAGCTAATGTACTGTTCCCAATTCTATGCGAACACTTCCCGCACAAGCGAATGGATGCACCGACTCAAGTTGCGTATCTGCGCAATGTGCTGCGTGTGACAGGGTATGTTAGTGGACTACGCGAGCGTGTGCTGGGATTGGTGCTTGACCAGTTAGTGGCTATTGACGTGGAGATCAAGCTGGACGAGAGTGAGGAGGATATGTTCACAATGGACGATTTCCTGGATGATGACATGTTGCCGCCTGACGACGCCTCGCGACAGGTGGACGAGATGGCCGATAAACTCGACCAAATGATGCTCGTCATGTTCGAACACATCGAGCAAAGCGCCGCATCCTCGTCGCCCGCATCGGTGTCCTCTGATTCTGTAGCTGCTAATGGAGATAAAGACGTGGACGTTCGCCAAGCAGCTGTGATCTTCAAGTACCTACTCAAGGTGTTCGAACACTCCATTCTGAACACGCATCGGTCCAAGTATCCGCAGTTCTTGCTGTTCTACGTGTGTCGAATGGATCCGCAGTTCCAGGACGTGTTCATCTCGCAGCTTCTTGCCACATCGCTGGACCCTCAGACGCCTCCAACCACACGTCAAAGCTGTGGTGCGTACCTGGCCAGTTTCCTTGCTCGAGCCAAGTACATTTCCGTGGCTTATCTTCAGAAGGCTCTGTATCACTTGTTGAAGTGGCTACATGATCAGATGGACATTTACGACGTAGCACATCAAGAACAACTGGAGAGAGAAGGTGAGACTGCTGCTGAACGAGACGAGCGATTGCTGGAGGAATCGGAGAAAATGCACACCACAGGCGAGCGTGGCTTCCAAGAAAGCATCTTTATTTCCTCACTGCAGACTGTATGCTACATGGTTTGTTTCCGTGGATTGGAGATCGCTACCAGTGACGATGGCGCCGGCTACGAATTCTTGCGCAGTCTTGGCTGGGAGCGGCTGTTGGTCACAAGCAGCGGCTACTGTCCACTGGCATATTGTCAACAAACAGTGGCAACAGAGTTCTTGAATCTGGTGGAGGCGTTCGATTTGGTCTCCGAGGAGTGTCTCGAACGTGTAGACCAAGCTATTGGCACAGTCTCGGCGTCGACGACCAAGTCAGCTAAGTCGATGGAGCGCTCAAAGAAACCAACAGCAGGATCAGCGTCTGCCTCCACGCTGCTTGGTCAACGTCAACCACTAGAGACGTTCTTCCCGTTCGATCCCTATCTCTTGCGTCGCTCATTCCGGTATATTGGTCCGTTGTATTTGTACTGGAAACACGCTGATCCGACATCAAGTGAGAACTGCGAGTTGCTGGAATCTGTCAAGGCCACGATCCGTCAGATGCAGGAGAACGCAGAAGACGAAGACGACGGTAGTGAAGAGGAAGAAGATCTCGTCGATGAAGACGTGAGTATGGCTGGAAGCGCACCCAACGCTTCGTATCGTGCTGACAGCTACATGGGCAGTCTCAGTCGGTCCTGCAACATGTCGGTTAGTTCGTCCTACGACGGCGAGGGCTTTGTCGATGAAGACCGCACACCAGTAAGACGTCAACTGCCGTCACGCACCATGTTTGATCCGTCTCCTGCTCTCTCAGCCAGTTCACCGCCATCGAGACTCCCTCCTCTTGGTGCTGCCGATGCCTTCACGCTCGGTGGATTTGACGACGAGGACGAAGACGAGGGATTTTAGGACACTAAAGAATTGAACGAATGGATTGCAATAAGCTATTTAGCCACACGACGGCGGTGTGTATACATAATGGGCAGACAGACCAACAAGGCCACAGTCAAGCTATGGCCATCGAGTTCTCAGCTGTCTACCGTCGACTGAGTTGTGCACGTAGCTGTTCGTTCTCGTCTTCGAGACGCACCAGCTTGGGCACCACTTCCGAGTCCACTTCTTCAATCTGGTTCTTCAAGTGGTGGTTCTCCTCTCGGAGACGCGAAACCTCTTCACGCAAGTACGTGTTGATGTCCAGCTGTTGCTCCAACGATGTCTTGGCCTCCAGCAGAGCATCCTCCACTTCCAACTGCTTGACGTGGGCCAGATCGGCTTGCTCCTGTACCATGCGATTGCAGTCGGCCATGATCCTCTCCACTTCCTCTTCTTTCTGAGAGATCTCCGTCTTCTTAGCCTCCAACGACGTCTCGTAGTTCGCGATCTGTTCATGACTGGCATTCACTTGTTCCTGGTGTTTGCGTAGCGCCTCCTCGTTCTTCTCCAGTTGAGCACGCAGTGTCTGCATCTCCAGCTCGAACTGGGCTTGTCCCTGCTGCTCGTTGTGCGTGGCTCGCAGCTTCTCCTGCTCGTTCAATAGCTCCGTGATCATCTGCTCGTCTGCAGCTCGTTGGCTCTTGATCGTCTGCAGCGCCGCGGTCTGCGAGCTGAGCTCCTGCTGCAGCTTCACGAGTCTCGTGTCGATGACGCGGCGACTGGCCAGCATGTCCTCGTGCTGCTGCACCTTGTTGTCGTTCTCGCGCGCCGTCTTGCGTTCATCTAGCATACCTGTGAGCTTGGAGATCTGGCCTTGTAGGATACTCTTCTGCTCGCGTTCTAGCTTGAGCGCGTGCTCGAATACGGTACCCGAACGCTTGGCGTCTTCCTCCTCTGTGAACGTGCGCGTGTAGGCCGTGAGCGGCGACCACTCGCCACACTGGCGCTTGGCTTCGTCCACCACACGCACTCGGAACACGTACGTCTGTATAGTAGTTATTCGTAAGAAAAAATAATAACACAATGAAGTTTAAGACGCACCGTGTTGGGCTTGAGTCCCTTGACGGGGAACATTTTGCCTGTGAAGAGCACTGAGTCATTCCACGAGTAATAGACGTAGCCGTGCTCACTGTGACTCTGCAGTGCAGAAGGAATGATAAATGTTAGATAAGAAATAGGATGGAGAAGACACTTGAGCGTAACCGACCGCTTGCAGCTTGTACTGCGCGTCTCCGTCATGCGGTGGTGACTGCACACGCAGCGTGATGGATTGATCCGTCTTGGCCACCACCTCGGGCGCAGGCATCGTTGGAAGCTCTGGCATGACGGTGAACTGCATGGTGACGTCAAGCTTCTTCACTCGGTGATCCTTCTTGGCTTGACTTTTGCAGAATGACGCAAAATGAACATGACCAAACTCAAATAGACCCAAACGGTGGACCCAAATCACAGATTGTGCTCAATTTCTCATGTTAAATGGGCATCTTATCATCAGTGCGTGCTGCCCTGGAATGCTCCTCCAGCAAAGACAGCATGCTAGTTTACCACGCTCGTATTATGCCATAAGTCCCAATTTACCAGCGCATGACACGGCTCTGAGAGGGGAAGTCCCAGACGAAGGGGCGGCCGGGCGTGGGCGGCAGGTTCTTGGCTTCGAGGTCCTCGAGAATGTCCTTCTCAGCATCTCCCTCCCACTCGAAACGCACATTGTGCGTGGAGGCGTGCTGCAGAATGAGCTTGTCGCGTGCCTCGTGGGTCGTGCTCATAGCCGAGCGGGTACCAGTGGGGTCGTAGCGTAACACAGCGGGGTTCTTGTTACCGGGAGAGCCGCGTTTAGCGTCCGCCGGGATCTCGGCGCGCTTCTCGACAGGGATGGACGGGTGCATGCCGACCTCGGTGGGGAACGGGAAGCGACGGATATCACGTGTGTAGTACTGGATATTGTAGATGCTTTCCTTGGAGTCGCTGGACGGCACAGACACACCCTCGGCCTGCTTGTCTGGCGACGGGTAGCGGTAGCCCTGGGACACAGCCGGCGACTGGTTCACCTGCTTGGTGCCCGTAGCCTCCGTGAAGACGAGCATCTTGCGGAGCTGCCAGCAATGATACAACGTTAGCATAGAAAGAAATGGGCTTCTTCCTAGCCAAACAAACGCATACGCACCTTGTTGCGCAGCTCCGCCGGCAGCAGGTTCTGGTACTCGAACTTGACAAAGGGCTTCCACGCTTCCTTGCCGCTCATGGTTGATGCTGTTCCTAGTTGTCCTGCTGTCCTGCACCCTCGGAAATGCGTCGGTGGCCGCACGATGATTTTCCACCAATCCCAATTACTCATTTTAATTTCATCCAATCCTATCATCTGATGTACAATACACCATTTCGCCTCAATCAATTCAACACATAATCCGCAACAGATCAGTGCCAACATGGCGGAGCGGCAGTACGCCGAGGCGCTGGCGGCGACCGAACAGGCGCAGAGCTTCGAACGGGCGGGTCAGGCGGCGAAGGCCGTCCCGTTCTTCCTGCAGGCGCTGCGCATCCTCAAGCGGCTCGCGGTGATCGAGTCGGCGGCGCAGCGTGCGCGGTTGCAACCCACAATCGCCGAGCTGACGACGCGTGTGTCGGAGCTGCAGAAGTCGAGCGACTACCTGCTTGCTCACGCCATGGAACAGCACGCAGCGGCCAGAGAGGCCGAGAAATCAGATTCTACCAAGACTGATATCGTCATAGACAGGTACATCGCCGCCGCGGAGACCTACATGCAGGCGCTGAACGCCCTACCGACGAGCGAAGTGGCGGCCAGAGCGGCGATTAAAGAGCAGCTCGAGTACGTCATCGATTATGTATCTCAGCTCAAGGCTCAGACCCAGACGACTCGGCATCAGATCCAGCAACAGGTTGAAGACAACAGCAACGACGTGGACGTCGCGGCGCTGCAGTGGCCAGAGCCGCCAATGCTACAGCACAAAACTGCACACGTCACGCCTGCGTACGCGTCGGCTGCGATGCCTGCAGCGAAACCAGCACCAGAAGTCGAGCAGACGAAGGAGGAGAAACCGGGGGCGGCGTATACACCACAGGAGCTGGACGTGCTACGTAGATCGTCGCAGATCAACGGCCATCTGTTCGTGCCGTGGCTGGATGATCTAGATGCGCAGGAGAAGTTTAGTTTGCCGGAGCCTTTTGAAGATCCAGACGGACACGTGCCATTGTCGGCCAAGCAGAAGAAGAAGGAGGCGACGTGGATGAGACCGAGCGACTATGCGGCAATATGCGGCCATGCACCTGTGATGATCGCACAGGGAGGAGTTAACCCATTGGTGGTGAAGCAGGATATCGTCACGGACTGTTCGTTTGTCGCGTCGCTATGTATTGCAGCAGCCTATGAGCAGAGATTCCAGAAGCATCTCATCACGAACATTATTTTCCCTGCCGATCCAAGGACGAAGCAGCCGGTGTATAATCCTTTCGGGAAGTACGTGGTCAAGTTGTGGGCAAACGGTGTGCCTCGCAAAGTCGTTATTGACGACTTGTTGCCGGTTAATGCTTCTTCCGGACAGCTTCTGTCAAGCTGCACCACTCGCAAGAACGAACTTTGGGTGAGTCTCATCGAAAAGGCTTATTTGAAGCTGAACGGAGGCTACGATTTCCCTGGAGGGAATTCAGGGATTGATCTGTTTGCTCTTACGGGGTGGATTCCGGAACGTGTTCCTGTTTCTGAACTTATTGACGCACCAAACAAGGAAGAACGACTGTGGGAACAGCTTAAAAGCGCGTTCCACTATGGAGATTGCATCATCACAATGTCCACTGGAGATATCACGAAGCAGGAGGCCAAAGCGATCGGACTCGTTCCCATGCACGTCTACGCTGTGCTCAATGTTTACGAGCTTAGCAATACTTCAGACTCGTCTCAAGAAGGCAAGAAGGTACGGTTACTGCAGGTGAAAAATCCATGGCGAAAGATGAGCTGGAAGGGGCCATACTCTCGTCACGACAAGACCCGATGGGATAGCGCTATTGGTGACGAGCTACGTGCATACCAGCGCCAGTTCTACGCATCCGAAGCGACTGAGTCAGAGGAAGCAAGTGGCCAGAAGGACGATGGCTTGTTCTGGATTGACTTTGAGTCGGTGAAGCAGTACTTCGAGAGTTTGTATATGAACTGGAACCCTGAACTCTTCCCGTACAAGGGAGTTTTCCACGAGCACTGGCCTGTTGAGCTAGGACCCGTGAACGATTCCCTCACTCTTGGATTTAACCCGCAGTACTCCCTCACATTCTGCAAAACCGCACCATCGCAAGAAGGAGCTACCGCCGCTGCTGGATCATGTACCGTGTGGGTTCTGCTGTCACGGCATGTAAGCCTCATCGAACGCGACACGGACTACTCGAATCAGCAGTTTTTAACACTACATGTTTATCGCGGCACACCTGGAAAGCGTGTGTTCTATAACCACCGCGCTGTATCACGAGGAATGTACAGCAACAACCCACACACACTCGTGAGCCTGGATCTGGATTTAGCAGATGACTCCGAGCGATGTTTCACGCTTGTGGCGTCGCAGTACGAGAAATTTGCAGCTCTCGACTACACACTATCAGTTTTTTCGACCCGCCCGTTTACGTGTGAGCCAAACCCGCAGTTTGTGACAAGAGCGCCGACATCTATAGTGATTCCGGGTGCCTGGGACTCGGCTTGTGCTGGTGGGCGCCCATTTTACTCAACGTTCATGAACAACCCACAGTTTCACTTGCAGCTGCAGAAGCCATGCCGATCGCTCTTCCTGTTTCTCGAGACCGAAGCCTTCTTCTCCCAAGATACGACCACCGCGAGTTTTCCGATCAATCTGCGTGCAGCATTGCACACACGTGAGCGAGTTTGTGGATTGCATGCTGCAGGAAATGACGAGGAACAACTGAAGGTGCTCAGTTCTGGTGAGTACCGTCCAGGATTTTGCTTCATTGAGGTAGACTCAGCTGTTTTGGCGTCCGGTTTACACGACGTTGTGCTGATCCCGTCCACCTTTGAGCAAGGCGTTCTGGGTAAGTTCACTCTGCGCGTTGTAAGTGATCCACCTGCAGGAGCCAGTATTGCTTACCGCCAGATCCCTGCTGAAGGCCACGGCATGGAGCTGACAAGGCTTCGAGGCAAGTGGGATATGCAGACCGGGTCAGCTGCAGGGTGTTCCAATTACGGCTGCTACACGTTCAATCCCAAATATTTGGTGCATGTCACGCAGGAATGCGATATCCTAGCTCGCTTGGTAGTCCTTGATCCGGAGGTAGATGCAGCAGCCGGGGAGTCTCCAACCGAAGAAGAGTCCTTGCCTCCTCCGTCTATAAACGTGTCCGTATTCGAGAGTACGTCGGAAGGAGATCTACTACTTTCAACAAATCCCAAACAAGCGTTTGCAGGCGCCACGTCGGCGGGAGGTGTGTATGTGAGCGGTGCGCCCAGTGGTGCCCTGGCAAAAGCTTCACGAAGGTTTCCTCCTGGTTGGTACATTGTACTTCCATCCACTTTTGAGCCCCAGGACTGGAGCTTCGAACTTCGCCTTTATGCATCTGCTCATGTTGACGCTCGTTTGCTTTAAATTCGAGGCAAGATCCAGCGAGACGACGATGACATTAAGTTTACTTCGCCATCAATACTTGTGCGATGGGACACATACTGCAACTTGGGACGTGCGGTTGCAACAGGGTTCAACTTGGTTCACTTGGAACATAGCGCTGCTGTATAAACATGATGACCGGAAGGCGAGTGCTGTATGCGTAATTGGCTTGCGCTCACGATTCAAGTCTCTGTACCGCGCCTCAAGTTGTACTACCAAAGGTTTTCAGTATTGTTCTTGGAGCCGTTCTGTGGCTGACTAAACGGCGGACGACTTGTATCAAAAACGCGCGAGATGTGGTATCTGCGACAGCGCGAGGACCTGCCTGCGGGCCAATATTGTTTGTTCATGGAGCCGTTCTGGCGGACTAAACGGCGGCCGACTTGTATCAAAAACGCGCGAGATGTGGTATCTGCGACAGCGTGAGGAAGGATCATACCCTGACCAAGGCGAACGCGAGTCATTGTCGGATTACTTTGCAACAATGACCAACTCCCTGATACGCCAATTCCCCGAAACACGCCAAAATGACGATAAACCTGACTCAACCGAGCTATCCGAGCCGGATCAGCGAGCAACAATTAACGCTCGCTATCGGCGGCAGCAACGTTACCTGGAGAAGAAGCGGCAATATGTTGATCATCTTGAGGCTTCTGTCAAGCGGCTCCGGTTGGATGTGGATCAGGAAATAGTTAATCTCCAGAGAGCCCGATTCTATGACGACCTATTGATTGGTACGCCAACTCAACGGAGCACAATGAAGGCGTTGGATGGTATTTCGTGTATGCACAAAACCATGAAGACATTCGAGTCAGGCGAACACGACGAACAGAGGAGATTTCTCGAATCAGCAATGCGCAGCGACGTCCTGTTCGGGGACTTTATTGGACGTGATCGTATACTCGAGCAGTGGTCGAATTTCGCACTTGTTTTTAACGATGCCCCACCCATGTTGGAGCACAACGAATTCAGAGTGATCTTCTTGGATCATGACGTGACAGTCGGGTGCGTGAGCGCACTGCTAGTCATTCGATTGACATGTCGGAGCTTGGCCATGGTTTTCCCTTATACCCTCACCAACACGAGTTTACGAGACAGACTACTGCAAAGTCCTACGCTATGGCTGCCGATGCATGTCTTATTTCAGTTTGACGAGCATGGTAAAGTCTGCCGCTATGACCCCACTATCGACTTCGTGGTTGGACTCTATGCAGTGATTCGAAACTACCGAGACGTGGCGAACATCTTGGAATCGGCCAATATCGACTCCTTTGGTCAAGTTCGTGGAGGTCTACCGGCAACTGCATCGAGTCAAACTGGAACCAACTGTTGCTGCTACCGCCATAGTTGCTTCGACCGCCGTAGCTGTGACCGAACCGAGACGGAGCTGAGTTGCCCTCGCTCCACCACCACACACGTCGACAAGCTCTCGGTGGCTTTTCTTCTTGCTAGTGACGAAGACACGCGACGTGCTGACACTGGTGGACAAACAACATCCTGAGGTTCACTTGGAGCTGTGTGTATTGCATCGGTAGCAATCGAGCACAAGCAGTTCGGGTGGCTGTTGAAGACGAAGGAATTTCGGACTCGTTGAAGACGCCATTAAAAGTCCAGAGCCAATCTTGAACATGCTGCGTGGTCACTGCCAATTACCAGTGGCAACTGCGTCACGCTTTTATTATTCTATCTTTTCGACGCCTAATACCTCCTTCAGGATATCGTACGCCGTTAAGCTGATGCCGGTAGATACAGGGCTCTGCACAGATATACAAAAGTTAGCAGAACCGTCCCAGGAGGGCCACACATCAATAGAAGGAGTTAATACATACCCGCATCCAGTTTACTGACACGCCCTTGAAAAGACCCCGCCAGCCTTCTCGTGCCAAAATAATTCGTGCAGTGGCAATGACACCCGTGTACTGAATTTTCCCTTTGGATCCTGATACGTAGCCGTCAGTCTGGATTCGTCTTCTAATAGTATCCATGGGGTATGTGCCTAACAACAAAACCAACAAGAACCCTGAGTTGCTTGCCGGTGTCCAATTCAAGCACGACACACGTACTCGTTTGTGCAATACACGCTGCAAAATACGAGCACACGAACTTGGTCAGCGGGTTCAGACTCAGCTCTGGCGCGTCTGCGCCGTACTTTCGCTCCAGCCGCCGACGCTGCAACTCAAGCGTCTACCAATACAAATTCAACACAACCTGTAAGTCATACACAGCTACAACTCATACACTAGTTATAAGCGCATACATACCCATATCTTGAAACGCTCATTGAGTGAGAATCCAATGCCTGTGTACGGTAAAGTGCCTAAGAGTGACGGCACAATTCCTCTTGAGAACGACCTCAATCCATCCACCTTGTACATCGTGACCACAGCTTCGTAAATACTGGTGTATCGCTGCTTGCCCATCTGTACCATATATCTCGCCCGTACGATATCCAGCGGATACGCCACCACTAACGACAGTCCTCCAGCCAGCGATCCGGCTGTGACCAACTGCAAATTACTAAGCTTGGGCATCTCGTCACTTCCCTCTCTCTCTGCTTTCCTATAATTGTATGCGTGGAATTTATTCCGGAAAAAGTCGAAACCTGAATGCTGCAGTCCCGCATAGGGAATAACCCTCAGAATATTGAGCATATTCCCTCGAAACAGCGCGTGAAATCCGTCCTGCACGTAGATATTCCTGGCCATCCTGGCGGCATTGCGAAAATTGAATTTCTCCTGATGGTTCACCTGGAATAGAATTTTCACTCGATCCAGTGGAGCCAACACCGACTTGGCGACGATACCTGCCATCCCCCCAGCAATAAACGACTTGGAAATTGTCATAATGGACCCTTTCTTCTCAGCCTCGTCAGCTGCATCTGCGTGGTTCAGCTTCATACTCGTCACTTTGTCCTCCTTTGCGTCCACATTGAAGGAATCATCCGGATGGAGTCCGTATCCGGCAATTGACGCCTCATAGTCCTCATAGTTGACTTTAACCCCACCTTCGTGCAACTTCCGCCTTTGCCGCAGCAACTGCATGATCTCGAGCGTCAGCGTTTCGTTCGGTGGTTCATCCTCTGGCTTGAGGTCTAGAAATAAATTGTCGTTCATGTCAAAGTCAATGGCTGCGATCTGAGCCGCCCATGAAGTATACACGGCTTGTACAGCCTGGGGACTCTGAGCTTTCCAGCGCATGACGTAATCGCAGAAAGCAGCGAAGTCCAGTCGCTCCTCCCTCTTTGCCATATCGTTTCTTAGGCGGCGGATAGTGTCTGCACTCGAGTCCAAACGCGCAATCTCGTCCGCTAGGGCTCCACGAGTGATCGTCCCATTCGCATCTGGCCGCAAGTCTGCGAAGAAGGCACGCATGATCTCCAGCACTTCAGGAGTCAGAGCGAAGTCCGGGTTGTACAGCTTGAGCGCCTGCAGCGCGTACGCCAGCTGGCGCCGCTGCCGCGCAGCCTCGGAATCCGCCTCCGTCATGCTACGGCGGATCGTAATGCGGACTGAACACGAAACGGAGGAATGCGACGGACAATTGTGGAGGTAAAAATCGATGTTTTGTAACAAGCTAAAGTACCTGATTTTGGTCGATTGTGTTTGCAATTTGACTGAAGTAGGGGTGTAAACTAGGCATTTGTAAAGGATAAAGTAATGGATAAGAATGATGAAGTTGGAGACGTTCATCTCATCAAATGTTGCATCAGAGCGGTAACTCTGCGTGACCAACATGTCAGCTTGAGCACAAGAAACGACCGCGCGGAGCTTCAGTACTTAAACGCAGCAGCTATTGCAGCAAATTAGGCGTTATTGTTTTTTTGAGCTGAAAAGGTCCTGTATTGGTGGCTACTAAAAAATGTGCTACGAAGTTACACGAAACACATACATTTAAAAAAAGGTGTCCAGCAATCTTGTGCGTTAGGAGTTCATTACAGGAGATCAGTGTTTTCAGCAGCACTATTACTTCCCAGCGCACGTTTACAACCAGCGTGAGTCTGGCGTTTAGTTCAGTTTGAGCATTATATGGCCACATTCAAGAAACAACTTCAAGATGTGCTAAATTTGAGCACGAAACGACGCGAATAAACATGGCTACATTCAAACTCCAAGAAGAGCTAACACAGTGTCTTACGATGGACGCATGCATCGCTCGAGGAGGGATCTCCCACGTTTTATCACAGGTAACAGCGTTGCCATAACTTAAACAGGAAGAGGAGGTTGTAGCATCCACTTGACTCTGCTCTCAACAGGCCCGAGCTTCGCTCAAAAACCCATCACGCCCATTCACACCGCAGTCTTCGAGTCGTCCGCTTTTCCACGGAGATGATTATCGTCCAGGATCGCGTCCAAGCTCTTCATACACAGCGGCAGAGCTCAATCAAATGGCTCAGCAGAGGACGCAGCAGCAACGAACGCCATTAGTACCAATGCCCACAAAACTTCCACCACGACCAAGTGGACTCAAGGCTCGACCTCTAGCAACGGTTAAGCCAATTGAAAAGTCTATATCAGCCTCATCTAGTAGCCTCAAGCTGGTACACGCCCCAATTCTGTCAGATGACGAGTCCGAAGTCGAGTTATCGACTGCTAGTGACGACATCCAAGCGACAGTGGGGACACAGTTTGATCCGGAGGCCTCTCTAAGTCTTCCCTCGAATGTAAGACTCTTCAACTTTGTACTACGTACTTGATCTAACGTTGCTGTTATAGGAGGAGCTGCTCCAATCTTACGACGGAATTGAGCGCTGTATCAGTGACTTACTTGGTCAAACAGAATCGCCACATTTTATCACCAAAGTTGGCCAATTGCGTGAATTAGTGGACAATTTTGTGGGTCTCAGCTCGTTTCTTCAAGCTGGCAACAAAATTCAAGACCCGGCAGAAGCCGCAACCGCGATTCTTTGCGTTCGGCTCTTCGACAAACTCTCCAACGTGCTGCTCGAAACCTGGGCGACTAATGCCGACTGCGTGTTGGAGCTTGCGCCTTCCCTTTTGGCTCTGTACAGTAGCTGCAGTGATGACAGCGATGGGACCAGTGCACAGATTATCAAACTGGGTAAGATCCTGTTTGTCCTCAGTAAGGACAGCGGTAACGATGGCAGTTTTTGCAACGTTCGCTATGTGGAGGCAATACTTCACGCTATTACCGACACTAGCAACCAGTCTTCAGGATGTCAGAACGACAAGAACACTAACGATAGTGATGACGCTGTAACCCTCTCTTCACAGCAGAAAATTCCCATGAAGGCATTGATTTACGCGACTGGAACACTGAAAAACATCTCGAATGCTGAGGACAAGATGACTCGCTTATTGGCAACTAACCGTGCGATTGCCATTCTAGGCGAGACCATGTTGTGGCGCTCTGAAGATGCAGCTACAAGCAAGGAGATCGCGCAGTTACTGATCCAAACTACCGGTATCCTACGCAATTTATCCGTCGCGAAAAGTAACCACAAACAATTCCTCGAAGCTCACATCCCTCTACGAGTGTGCGGAATGATCCCTGCATTCATATCCCACCAAGAACTTATGGTAAACATCTCGCGTATCTTGAGTAAACTCACGCTCCACGAGCTTCCACGAGCTCAAATCAACCAGAACGCCACCAATCTACACAACCTCATGACACTCATCGACCCTCGTCAAAACTCGTGGCTTTCAATCACGGATCAACAGCACTCAGACACGCGATTCCAAGACTTACTCTTCGTCCGCATCTTCTTCGTACTCGGCAATTTGTGTGCCGGTAACGATCAGAATCGGCGTTTGATCGCCACAAATTCCGGGATTTCAATTATACTGAAAGTGTTAAAGTTGTACACTGCTCGCTACTCGAACGCTCGGAACTCAGAGACCAAAGACGAGAAAGAAAAGCGTCGTTACACTGTAGACGGAGACCAGGCGATGGAAGTGTTGATCAAACTCGTCCGCGTGGTTGCAAACCTAGCAATCAACGCAGACGTGGGTGCTCAACTCAACGGATACGAAGCTCTGACACCTTTACTGGACATCCTGGAAGTATCACAACGAGTGGGAGATGAAGAGCTAATGCTGAATACCGTAAGCTGTATCACTAACGTGTCGTACTACAGCACAGCAACCGCCAGTGACTCGAAGGGATCAGCCCAAAGCAACGACTACTGCTTCATTGAAAGCAGCCGCGTTGTCATCACGCAGCTCCTGGCTCGAATTCTATTGGACAGGAACGAAGAAGCGGTGGTAGAAGCTGCCAGAGCTTACGGAAACTTGTCGCGGTTTAAAGATGTGTTGGAGTACATGGATGACCTCAAGGTGCTGGAATGTCTTGTCGTTCTGCTTAACCACAGCAACCGTGAAGTCGTATACACAGTGTGTGGCGTCTTGATGAACGCTGCTCTTGACCACAAGACGCGTCAGGCTTTACTATCTGTTCGTCCCATGGTTGACAACGATGACGTTGATGTCCGCAGTCTACTGGTTGGAATCGTCGAGTGTGCTGCGGTGGATGACCTGGATATGACACTCATCGCAAGTAAAGCGCTCTACAACCTGCTACTGTCCAAGGACATCAAGGCAGTAAGTGTGGAAATTTTCACTTCCGATGCGATGAATCTACGCCGAACTATTGAAGAAGTTCTAGGAGCTATCAGCGATAACCAGCCAGCAAAGAACGGAAGTAGCAAAGAAGACAGTGAACCAACAGAAGACAAGGATATAACCGACTCATCCAATAACCAGCAAGAGCTTCGTCTGGTACTGCCACAGCTACTGAGAAGTGTCAACTCGGTCATAAACGCGTTGTAATACCTTTATTCATATTACGTTCCTATACTTTTCTTTTTTACAACTATCGTTTCATGCTATTTTTTAAACGAATTTTCTGTTCAAGGAGGAGGACCGGAAAAAATAATTTCAACACTTGAGACCAGAATGGCTGGTCTGACCAGGCCATAGTTAGCCGAGCCGTGCGTTCTGGGCCGGAGGTAACGTCAAATGTACGTCTCGTCGTAAGAGTCCACGAGGCTGACGCGCTTCGATGAGGGTCCAACCAGATACACATCATGATCAAGAGCAAGCGGTGAATGCAAGTAAATGTGAAGAAGCATTTCTCTGGTTCGTAAATTTATGGCGTCAAAGCCAAATTGGACACCGGAGCGAGTACTCCGTCGAGCGTCTTCTGGCATTTCGAGACTATTACAAGCGCACCTCCATCACTCGTGTCGTCGCTATTTGTATCTTAACTCCAATTCCTGCAATTACAGTGACGCTTCTAATCGATTGCACTCCATTAAAATCCCCATCCGAGGGTTGGCAAGCAAATTACGCCTTCTGGTTCCGCTGGTTCTTGGCTCTAGTCGCCGTCTCGTTTGGTGTCGCTTTACAAGTCCGCGAAGCCATTTTACCAGGGGTCATCTCCAACACTGGAGCTGCTGTTATTACGTTGGGAACTTCCATTGTAGATGTATCTGTGGCGTTTGTTCTAGCAGTGTTGTGGCAATTCCCGATTCCGTTTGGATACATTTTAATGGTGGGACCGTATCTGCTGATTGTCTTGAGCTTTACGTTGCTGGTCATTGGAAGGCAGCGACTTAACGAGTCGCCAATTCTTCGCCAGCAGATCAAAGCGCAAGCCACGGTAATTTTTGCTCAAGGATCAGTGGCAATGGCGTATCCAATTTTCACTGCGATCTTCTATCGACTCTCAGGACCCCAGCAAACTGTATTCATCATCGTGATTCCCTTGTTCAAGCACATCACCAAAATTATTATTGCCAATGCAGCTGGAGGTCTTCATGAATACGTCGGTCCAATCGTGGTCTTCTCGGTCGATGTTTTTAACGTCTTCTACGTTGCAATTTGCATGCAAATATCAAAGACAATGCTCACAACTTTACTTATCATCGCCTCAGACGGCTTCCATGTGCTCGTCGCTCTTCGGGGTATTTTTCGCCAAGCTAACGTCATCACACCTGGAACATCATGCTCAATAAATTACGTGGAAGATTTACCAGTTATGCTACGCAAAGTATTCAAAACTCCAAAGACATTGGCGCATGGCTATCGAATTCGAGTGTCTGCACCATTTCCATTACCACTAGCGGACGAAAGTCGTGCGTTCTTAGAAAATATTTCAAGAAACCAACAGAAAATTCCAGCTTTGAATGCATCGCAAGTGCGTACAACCGGTCCCTCCAGACTTCTCACACTGATGCAGCCAGACACACTCCCGTCAGCTAAGGCCACTATGAAGAGTGTCACAACAAAAGAGGCTGCTTGTGACGCACTCCAGGCACTCTTTCATTCCGAATACCTCCTTATGACGGAGTATATCGAGTGTATCTTGCCACTTCTGTACGCAATATACTTACCGATTCTTTTTGAGCTACCAGCGGCTCCTTACTACCCACAAACAGCGTCATCGACCCCCGAGAAGTTGAGGAATGATGTTATCAACATTTTAATGTTCGGAGCGGTCGAGATGACCGGATTCGTTGGTCTTCTCTTCATTC
Organism: Phytophthora nicotianae INRA-310; assembly: GCF_000247585.1. Taxonomy (NCBI): domain Eukaryota; phylum Oomycota; class Peronosporomycetes; order Peronosporales; family Peronosporaceae; genus Phytophthora; species Phytophthora nicotianae. The sequence continues at coordinate 1,457,165 of NW_008648996.1, read as the reverse complement.
TCAAACGGAAATTTGGAATTTCCCCACTTTATCAACTCGCATTTGTACTAGAGACTCAGATGTGTACTGTACAAGGTCATCTCTTTGTATGGACTGTATTCATCTTACACATGCCGCTGATGCACTATGGTAAGCAAAATTGCTCATTTCACCTTAACTCTACTAATAACGTGTGTGTACACTTAGGAGTTAATTACGCCGTCCAATTCAACTATTGACCTTGACGGATAAAGCAGCAAATAACCCGGATATTGCCTAAAACACCGTGTTATTGGTCCACTGTCTACTTGACTGGACTAATGTAAACTGTGATGCACAGTAAGTCCGATGGAGAACTGCGCTTTGTCCTTTGAAGACATTCAGACAGAGATCTCAGTCTTTTCATCACCCGAGCTGCCCAGTAACAATGGAGTGGCTTCGTCCCCCACCTGCTTCGCTGGTTCCTGGTGCTTCGCATGCCAGATCGTGACGACCAGCGCCACTAGACTCAATGCCACCAACAAGCCGATGACGTTACCCAGAACACAATCCGACGTCATGTAGCCCTTCACAGTCTTCCCGTTCAGCTCGCCGTTGACATTGCAGCTCCCGTTGAACGCGAGTTTCTCCAAGATACCGGCTTCGATAGTCGCGACTACGAGTCCAATAATCGACAATCCGATTCCAATGTGATACGGAGCGATAGACGCACGAACGTTCTTCTCGGCACCAGGATAGAAAAACACAATAAAGCTGCCCAACCACTAAATAGAGAGGTGTCAGTAAGCAATAGAATCAATCACTAATCTACAATAAAAATGCACATACGTGGGCGGAGAACAGGATCAAGACACCGAGTCCGAGCCAACTGTGAAGACTGTAGAGATTGGTGATGCTATGCTCGTTGTGAAAGCGGAAGACAGCCACAGCGCCCAGTACTGCACTCAGGAAGCCCAGAGCATGCAGCGACAAGTGGATACGCTTGTTAACTGCGTGGCTGAAGGGCAATGAGATGTAAGCCAGTGCTGCTTGCATCGAGCAGAAGACGAAGCCGAAGCTCATGAGCAGCGGGTGCCAGTTAAACACACGTGCGTCTCCGTGACTCCATGAAAATCCTGACGTGTCTTTAGCAGTCACTATGCCGTCTGTCACTGCGTAGGCTGTGAGTCCACTCCCCATCCAATAGCCGACGAGAATCACCACCAGCACCGGCAGGCTCTTCAAAATAAATACAGAATGATGCACAGATGAGATATTAGACTTTTCAACTTCAACGGTTGAAGCTGCCGCGTGCTAAATTTCTTTGAGCGAGCTCTTCCGTGTCTAGTGATCTACGTTGTATACACGTACGTGGGCTAGAACGCGCGCGACGAGCTCCATCGTAGTCCAGATCTCAGACGTTCTGGTGGTCTTTTGAAGAATAGCGAAGAACGGTCGTGTCAATCAAGATCGCGGATGTGATTGGCTGTAATGATGTTGAGTACCTTGAAGATGCCAAATTAGCGTACACGTCAGATTATAAGCCCCACCCAAATAGAATCCCTTTCCCAAAATACATGTATAGATTCCGTTTGATAATACCCGACGATGACATTGTTTTTTTTTTTCGCAGTATGTACAGACATCTTTGGCTTATGCACGGCGGTAACTACCATTCGGATTCAGATTACATTGTGGGTGTCTACTTACCTAATCATATACATGTAGAAGTAGCTACAAAGAATTTATCTTAACGGTAAAAAGTAGCTAGAACTTGAGAAACATCTATCGAGACATCTGTAGGTATTTATTCCTGAAGATAAATAGTAGTGGCAGGCGAGTTGAGAACGAAGACCAGTTCCTGGTCTCTACGACTGAACAATGTCATCCTGCACGGCGAGGTTCGACCGTTTCCACAACAAATCCCCGTCACCGATGCCCAAAAGGCTGTTCTCAACTACAAGCCCCAACTCAAGATTGAGGACGGTTGTCACCCGTACCCGGCAGTCCAGAAGGATGGCGCTACTAGTGGTGGTCTCAGTTGGAGTGGTTCTCAAGACGGCGAATGCAAAGGTTGGATTCTCAAGTCTACGCTCGGACAACGTGGGTCAAGGACAAGTGGGCCATCATGTACGCCTGGTTTTTCCCTAAGGCGCGTGCTCCGTTCCCGGTCCTTCGTTTCCTCGGCCACCGCCACGGCTGGGAATACGCCATCGTGTGGCTAGACAAACCCAACGCTGATAACTCAACCATTCTCGGCGTGTCCGTATCAGCTGCAGCTGGTTGGGCGAAAGAAGCCCCTCCGCCGGAGAAGTACCTGGATGGCAACAGCTTGAAGGTGGCCTACTACTACAACCACATCTACGGCAACACCGCGGTGAAGTACACCGACGAGACAGGCGAGTTTCAAGACCTCATCACTTGGAACCAGCTCTCGGATCTCGCCCGGAGTTATCTAAACAATACAGATTGGGATGAGACGCCGCTCAATGCGGCACTACTTAAGATGCCGATGAAGGATGGCGTGTTCATGAAGAAACTCAAAAGTGCTTACCCATTTTAGAGAACCTGTGCGTGCAAAAGGTAGTCTTTTATAAGCCAATAATGTCCGAGTCTTATGAAGAAGATGCTAGATAATTTGCAGACAAAAAATGCGGAATCAGAAGTTATGACGGAACGACATTCGAAATCGTTCTAACAAGCGTTGAAGTGGCAAGTACCGTGAGTATCGAAATACTGCGCGAATTTCCAAACTTCTGGTTTACGGACAAAAATCTAACAAATTCTAGAAAGTACTAAAATAGACGTTCTGAAATAGTGGACTAACTTTTGTGCACTATATAATGGCTTCCTCATCATCTTTATGTCTACCACACGAATATCTCTTTTCATAAGTCATTCGTCACCATGTCGGCAGCCATCGAGCAGCGCAACCAGGACGCGACGGTGTACGTGGGCAACCTGGACGACCGCGTGACGGAGGAGCTTCTATGGGAGTTGATGCTCCAAGCCGGTAGTGTATGCAACGTACACATGCCTCGCGATAAGGTCACAGGCGCGCACCAGAACTATGGCTTCGTGGAATTCCGCACCGAGGAGTGCGCCGAGTACGCCGTCAAAGTGCTCAATATGATCCAACTGTATGGACGCGTGATCCGCGTGAAGAAGGCGTCGAATGACAGGAAGAATCTGGACGTGGGCGCCAACTTGTTTATTGGCAATTTGGACCCAGAAGTGGACGAGAAGTTGCTGTACGACACCTTTTCTGCCTTTGGAGGCATCGTCGAGACCCCCAAAATCATGCGTGACCCAGACACCAAGGCCAGTAAAGGGTTTGGATTCGTCAGCTTCGATTCATTCGAGGCTGCCGACTTGGCTATTGAGTGTATGCACGGCCAGTACCTTTGCAACCGACAGGTGGTAGTACAATATGCCTTCAAGAAGGACAGTCACAATGAACGCCACGGCTCGGAGGCTGAAAGGCTGTTGGCTCAGAGAAATCCCAATAAACTCAAGCCTCACACGATGTTCGCCTTTACAGCTGGAGCTGCTCCAGGAATGGACGCACCTCCTCCACCTCCACACTTTGACCAGAGTGCAATGGGGTATATGAGCATGGGAATGGTGCCACCGCCTCCACCACCAGCAGCGATGGGGATGGCCTATCCGCCTCCACCTCCTCCGACGGGTATGGTACCGCCTCCTCCACCAACGAGATAAAGAAGAGATGGTAGATAACAGCATAACGTTCAATGCTAAAAAAAATGCTCTTCTATTTTTTTAGAACGAATATTTTGGTAGAAGTCGCAGTCGGTTGCAGTAGGCTGTGGCCCTTCGGTTTTAGATCTTGTTTCAGTTAGTCTTTGCTGATGGCGTCGTCGAATCAAGAGGAGACTATTGAGTCGCCACGCGTGTACCTGATTGAGAGTTTATCGCTGGATGAGGGGAAGACGACGAGGAAACCAGCGCCACGTGGAGGCGCGACCTTGACGCGGGTATTTTGATGCTATACTGCAAAGTAACCGCATAGTATTAATCCTTAATCGGTGTTTAGATTGACGAAACAGGGGCAGTTTATTTGATCGCAGGTGCCAATCGAGAAGGAAAGAGCTTCGGCGACGTACATTGCTTTGATTTGGGTAAAACTTACAGTAACAACCAAGAGAATTAAATAAAAGTTTTGACTAATGCATTCTTCTATGTAGATACACGTAGATGGACAGTCATCAAGCCTTCGAGCGGTAGCTTACCACCGAGAAGTGGTCACTCTACAGTCCCTATTGGAGCTAAACTCTACATTTTTGGTGGTCTCGATGCTGCAAAAAGGGAAATCTACAACGACGTCCACATCTTCGATACACGGACGTCTACGTGGACTAAGGCTACAACCGAAGGTGATGCCCCTCTTCCGCGGAATGCACACGCCGCCATTGCGTTACCAGGTCGAAAGATGCTTGTCTACGGTGGATCCTCGCCTGAGTATGGCGCCTCCAACGATCTCTTTCTACTCCACGTACCAATTCATGATAATGAGCCTCTGCGATGGGAGAAATGCGCTGCTAAAGGTGAAATCCCTGAGGCTCGAGAACTCCATTATGCGCTGCATCTGTCCGAAACTAGAGTCTGCTTTGCAGGAGGTCGCAATTTCGACGGAAAAGTCTGTACAGACATGGCTACACTCGACTTAAGCAACTGGACGTGGCAACTCGTGCCAATCTGTGAATGGAATCGCTGCTCTTTAGCTGCTGGAGTTGTCAATAACGAGCTGATCGCCTTTGGAGGCTGGGACGGAAGACGAATCTGCGGAGACTGTTGTCGCTATTCCGATGATGAGGGGTCTTGGATACCGGTGACAGTGGGCTCTAAGGAGGCAGAGCCGTCTTCGTCGGAGGTTCCAGAGCGATTTGGACATTGTAGCACCACTGTGTGGATACAGGAGCCATCGAAAACAACCGAGAAGAGTCGACGCCAAGGACTCTTGGTTTTTGGGGGGATGAACGCAGAGAGCGACCTGAATGACCTCGTCCTAATCGCGCAAGCTGGAACGTAGTCTTTCTAGCAGAGAATACTTAAGACACTACCAAAGGCTCTGGCATTAATACAAGACACCTGTAGTTACAATCTTTCTTCTTTTTTTATTATTATTTTTTACATTAACCAAGAAGTATTGCCAATTAAGCCCAATAATGCAAAGCACCATGACGTGCACTTCATACGAAACACATTTTCGTTCCAAAGACCTTGAAAAACGACGAGATCGTCATGACCAAAGTGTTATCTCCCCGATATCCCCGACATTGGTGCATTCAGCGGGGTCTACGTTGCAACGGCCGTGCTTGACTATCTCATTGACTTTGCGGAATTGGTTGCCTTATGCAACTTCGTCATGACAAGAGCGGTACGTAGGCCTCCTTAAAAAAAAGCTCTCCAGCGACATGATACGGAGGCAAAGAGACACCGATATATGGGACGGTGCGTTCGTGTTGGCAACAATATTTCTTGTGTGATGTCCAAGTGAAGAGACTATGACAAGGCCAAAATTTCACCTTTCACTTGGGACGCTGAGTCCCAGATTTGACTTATTCAGTAAGCCACTTCCCTTTTATCATTCTTCTTTCAATGTCGTGGCGGCAACCAGCTCATCTTTTCGGCCCCAGCTCGAGTGATCGCGCCATGATGGTGGAGGTGCTGGAGCTTCTGGCTTCGGACAGCCCAAGTCAAGACAGATCGGCCTCGCCGACAACTAGCAGCGTCACCACTGACAGCCACAACTCCTCGATTACTGGGTCGAACCACAGCTCTGTGAGTGGAGACACCAATCATGGTGATAACGGCGACGTACAGGGCACTCTTCTGGATGTCGGTGACCAAACACGAAGCGGATCGTCTCATTTGGTGACCCTGCCGTCTAGCGGCGACAACTTTGAGGAAAAATACCCCGCAGGATACAGAACTGATGAGGAGCAGGAGCAAGCAACTCTAGGCTTCGTTCAGCGGATGCAGGACTCAATGTATGCACCTCTTGTCTCTATGCTGTCGTGTTGTTTGCGCTAATTTGACATCCTTTTCCTGAAAGGAGGGAGTGCCATGACTGTAGTATTGTAGCCTAGAATATTCTAACTAGTGTTGGCCTCATTGTCGCCAATGTGGCTCATCATTTCAGGTCCAGTTCACTTATGTCTTGTACAACTCGCCCAGCTGCAGCTCCACCATTTCCGATGGAGTCGAAGTCACCGCCTTATCAACGATCTCCATGGTCGCCACAGTTTGCGTAAATAATCTTCGCTATTACAACCGCCATGAGCGTCATTAACTCTATGGTTGGTTTATCCTTACATAGGAACGCAGGAATGCTTGGTTTCCTCGGTGGAGATCTGGGTTTAATTGGCTCTTCTGCAGCTGCGAGTGCCCCGAATCTGCCGCCACCTACTGCAGCGTTACCAGCGATACCGGCCCAGGTTGTAGCTCCTACCGCTACCGCTTTTGCCCCACAACAATCGACAGCACGGCGTTCTATGTCACCCCACCAACAACCAAGAGCATCCGTTTCTGTCGGAATGTCGAAGGTCTTACCGACTGGCCAACGGGTTCATGTTATGAACTCGGCCGAGTTTGATGAACTTCGTCGCAAACTGCGGATGCAAACGGCGTCGCGTCGCTATCGGAAGCGCAAAAAGGTGAGATATCGATGCTGGAATTGTTAACGCGAACTCGGAAGTGTAACAGAGATTTTTGGCGCAGCAAGAAGCTCGGCAGCAAAAGACCCAGATTCTGGAACTGCAGGCGGAGCTAGCACGTCTACAAGAGCTGGAAGCTCAGACGAAGCAATACCAGCAACGCTCAACCGAGTCGCTGGAGAGAGAGCTCAAAATTCACAAGGATGAAGCGGCTGACCTCTCGGATAAAGTTCAGGCCGCAGCACAGGAGGAACTGGACTGGGTGAGTTTTGTAAACTTCCTAGATCCTTGTGTTCTCATGACTTACGTGTTGTTTTTCGTTCTCAATCTACGCAGATCAATGCAATGAATAACATCCGAAAGTGAACAGATAGCACTCTTGACTCGGTAGCGTTAACAGTAAAACAAAAAAATCGATTTGGTAAAAAGAAGTTCAAGGATCTATATTACTAAAACGTCTCATGTTATTCGTCATGTGCACACAGTGAGACATTGAGCTGCAACTTCCTGTTCAGAGTTAACGACAATCCATCAGAGCGGTGCATCGGTACAAATGCAGCTTGTCCTCACTTCCGCTTTTGCTCTACCCACGCCTTCGCAACAATAATGCTTGAAATCCAGGACCTGTTGACGACCGATATCGATGTCTCCACGTTTCGGAGTAGCACCTCCCAGGACGCCACCTCTGGTCAGAGTGACAGACCATCGGACAGTATCAATCAGAGGGAAATTGGTCGTGACGAGGAACAAGGATACACGCGTGAAGTTTCTGGTCGCGGTCCAGGCGAAGACAAGTGTCAGCAGCAGGGAGACAAGCAGATTCTAGCTGCCAGCCAACAGATCTCACGAACAATGTATGCACACCTTGAGCACTATCGGTTTTTCATCTAACAACATTTTCTCCAACAGTAGTCCCAACATTCCGGTCTGATTTGATCGGTGCATGTATTCACTAATTTACTTCTGCTCTACACTAGCCCTGAAAAGGTAGCAAAATCTACATCTGCAACCTCTGACGCTCCGTCAAAAGTCTTTCGTTCTGGACAGCACGTGCACGTCCTGAACGACGATGAGCTCGCTGACCTGTGCCGCAGAATGGAAGCTCAAACAGCAACGCTGGGTCGTGCTATCCACCAAAAGGTTTGTGGTAAATTGACAATCCGCAAGAGGAGAAGGTTTAAAACACTGCACCTTGTCTTGCAGGAAAAAGTCCGCCAGCAGAAGACGCTAATCCAGCAACTCGAAGCGAAATTATCACGCCTACAAGGAGTCGAAGCCGAGATCAAGCAGTACGAGCGGCGCTCAGTGGAATCGCTGCGAGACGAGCTGGCACTGCACCAATATGAGATCGCTGATCTCTCGCGAAAGCTGGAGAATGCTGCTAAGAAGGAGGTCGATTGGGTACGTGGGTTGGACTCATTCTCTTAGACTTATCAATAACACTCTGTGACAATTTCTATAGATCAACACGATGGATGAAAGTTTGCGCAAGTAAAGACGCGTTGTCTTACCCCGTTGTCTCGTCTCGTTTCTAGTTGAAAATACGAGTTACTGCGCAGTAATCTGAAATTTAACAAACAAAACTACGAGCTGGCAGAATCTTGTCGCTGAATGCGGCGATTCCAGCAGCCATTTGAACGCGTTTGAATTCTAAAATGATGTAATATGCGTGGCCACTGGCGATCGTACTACTGAAAATATTAAACGTAATTTATTGGCGCCTACCTACTCTATAGAGCAAACAAGATAATAATGCCTGAGCAGGCTGTCCTAGAGAGATTGCTACGAGCCTCCTCGACACATTGCTGCATCGAGGCACCCGTGGACACTTGCCGTTGTTTTCACGTTCTTGGTCTTGAAAACGCGAGTGGTCTTGGTTGACCACATAGCTTGCACTCGATCAGAAGCATCAGCATGTTCTTCAAAGCGTTCTCGTCTCGATTCACAGTCATACCGTGACAGCCATTGTTGGTGCAATGGAGTACACTGTGGACCTTCAATGTACGCTCGACGCCATCCTTCTTGCATAGACGCTTGCTGTACTGATTCTTCATTTTGCAATGACACACCGAGTGAAGCTTGCTTGTTCGAAACTCGTCAATCGTTTCCACGCGACAGTGCTTCTTCAGCTCTCGTCGGAATGAGTTAACTGGACCCGCCGGACACTTTTTGATTAGCCCGCTCACGTCGGTGTTGCTCCAGTCACCGAAGCCAACAACCGTTCTCCTTCCCGCTTGAGCAGTCAACCTCTGACAAAGCTGACGCAGTTTCTTCTTCGCGAGAATGTAGCGGCGGAATCTCAGCTTGCGAAAAGGCTTGTGCATGCGAAAGTCCAGCAGTAAGTCCATACGAGGAGTCATGAACTTCACATAAGCTTCAAGTTGTTCGAGCGAGGCAGTCTTCTTTGTCGGCATGTTGCGCACAGCTTCGAGA
>NW_008648996.1:1443750-1447327 GCF_000247585.1 Phytophthora nicotianae INRA-310 | reverse complement strand
GCGTGGAGCTCCTGCAGCACGCCACGAGTTGTACAGCTTGACAGACGCTCGAAAGTGTTCATTGCCGAGCGGTCGTCCGCTTGAAACAGTCGACAGGCATTGATGAAAGAAGTTTTGCGTCAGCGGTTCAACGGGGAGTCGGAGATGACAAAGTCGGACGATGTGCGTGTTCGCAAGCACATACGCCTCTAAGACCATCTTGTTCATGTCTTTTAGCACCTCCTCCCACGGCAACATCTTGGATTGCTCGGTGCAGAACGACTTGAGCGAAATCTTGACAACACTTACGTCTTTGTCAGCGTTTGCTGCGCGTCGTGCAGCCACATCTTGGCGTCGTCGCTTTGTCTCTGTGGTCAGGTGTGAGAGCTCCAATGAGATGTCTTCGATTTTTCTCACTTGCGAGTTTGGTCCTGGGTCGTCTTCTGCGTCCAAGCGAGGACGCTTCGTCGCCATCGTGCAAATTGTCGAATGATATGCTAGCTCTCCTGCTTTGGCAACAAAGATGCAGTCTAAAACACTGAATTCAAGTATATTGTTATGCAGTCATCTATTGGCCGAAATAAGTATTCATTGCACTTGCAGTGTGTGAGTGATGCTCAGAGGTAATTGTAAAACTATTGCAAAGTAAAGCGCATACGTCTGCGAAGACGGTAGCGCAGGTGTGGAGCACTAGACCTTCAGGAGTATGGGTCAGAGATCATTTTGGTAATGGGTGGCGTAGCTGGCTGCTGTTGCGGTTAAATAAATCCGGTACTACTGTTGGTACTTATACAATGAATCATGATCCATGATCGCCCGTGCAGATGGTAACTATCCGTCGGGGACTCGCATCGATACATGCAGCAATGCGAGTGCTGGTCATGGGAAAGTCGTACGGGCACAAACCCATCGTGAGCTGTGCTGTAGAGGGCGAGTCAGTATTCAATTGGAGTGTCATCATGCGAATCAAGTTAGTACAGTATTTGAACAGTAACCTGTCCGCGAGATTCAATAAATAGTTGTTGCTGTACTGCAACAAGATTGTGCTCCGGGAATCCTATAGTAAACTAAATGTATCATAGTACGCATGTAACGTTATATTTTATAGGCGATAGCAATAACGAACCCACAGCATCGAATTTGTTTTCTTTTATGGTGGTGGCATGTACACCCGGTGATGAAGCGGGTATCGCAAACATTCATCAGTGCTTGTCGTTTCAGAAGATCTCAGCAAAGTGTATGCTTTGCACAATGGAAAATGAAGGCGACACACATTCGTGAATTCGATGTTGACTCTTTGCATTCCTTGGCGATATACATAAGAATTTGGAACAGTATTGTTAACTTGATTGAGCTTGAAGTGCAGACAGCAATCAGTGGGTAGAGAATGTTGGCCTCCGCTCAATACAAGCTATCTGAGTGCAAGCTCTACGTTCAATGGTCCCTCGTCAGAGTTCCAACGCAACAGCCTCATCCGATTCTTCCGAGTCCTCTCCATCCTGCAAAGGGCACGGCAAAAAGCGCCTCGAGATCTCTCGCCACGTCGGAATCCCGATGATTCGTCTACCAGCCACGAGGTCTTCCATGATAGAGAAGCAGCGAGTGTGACCCTTAACACCGAAATTGGCTCGGAAAAGGTCAGAATAGTCGTCAATGGGGCCAATGCACTCGCCGTGGTGAGCACACGCGATCATCTCCATTTGCTCATTTGCCGCCTTTTCATTGTAGCCGAGGATTTGTGCAGTCTCGAACAGGGCAATGTTGCATAGTTTCACCGAGTCATCGTCCTCCGTTCCATCGGAAATCGTCGGAAGTAGCGGATTTTTCGTTTTCTTCGCTGTAGCTGCTAGTTTTTCATCCCCAAGAAGCGATACTGCAGTCAAGGTATTGGCATCGTTGCAGTTCTCGTACTATTTCTTACTAAATAATTTCATAAAAACCTGCGTAAAAACTAGTAACGAACGCTCCAAGAACTGCATTTCCTACACTTGAACCGACGGCGTCTCTCGGTTTGGACGGACTCTTTAGAATCGTTTCCTACTGCATCGATGCCAACGTCAGGCATCGTCGGGCGTCCATCGACGCCTTGTGGTCTTCGCGGTGATCGAACGGCTTCGGCGTTGCAAGTGGCACCGTCGGTTGTCGAGTTTTCAGCTTTCGAGCGAGGATCCTGCTACGTCGCGACTTTCAGTGTCCGGAATGCCAGTGACCGAGTGTTGCGCTTCCGGTTGACTCCACCGCCACACGCTTCGCCATTCAAAGTGTTGCTACGAGGTCGAGACCTTGCGAGGACTGAGAACGCCACAGTCTCTTTACCACCGGGTCTTAGTAACAAGTACGAGGTTACTTTCGAAGTAGAAGGTGACGAAGAATCCGAGCCTGAAGTAGCCACCCCAGCTATCGTTCATGATGCCCTGCAGTTAAAGGGCGACGATGGTTCTTCTCTAGAAGTTCCGTTGATGGCCAGACGTGCATGCCCATTACTAGAAGTGGCGCCGCCGTTGTGTGAACTTGGTCTCGTGGTGCTGACTCAACGTTCGGCTCGTTGTGTTGAAGTGCAGAACTGCGGTGCACGACCAGGAAGATTTGTAGTTGAGGTGCTGGATGCGAGCGATAACTCAAGAGCTGCGATCACGGTATCGCCACAACGAGGGAAGCTTACCCCGCTAGAATCTGTGAATGTTAAAGTGGAAGTTCATGGACTGGAGACTGGAGACTTTCGAGGAATTGTTCGTGTTCGGATCTGGGAATTTCTAGATTATGAAGACAACGAGCATGTGAATACGAGTACACCACCGTCTGCTGAGAAGATTGTGGATGTTTCCGGTAGTGTGGTAGAACACACGGCAGAGCTGGTGTTACGTCAAGGACTGGAGCCTGTGCACTCGTTATTCTTTGGTTCATTATTTGCTGGTGAGACGCGTACGATCGAGACTTTGTTGAGGAATAATGGACCTCAACCTTTGTCGTTCAAGACTTCTATTAGTTTTGGAGGTGTAGCAGGAGCGGTAGAAGAAGATCGAGAAGCCTATGAACGACGTAAAGAACTCCGGATTTCTCCTGCTGATGGCTGTATCGATCCATTCAGGGAAGCACTCGTGGCTTTTATTTACCATCCACGAGCCAAAACACTCGAAGAAATCCAAAGAATCGAACGCAAACAAGGGGCTACAAACCCAGAAGATCGAGACTGTGCTGGGTCTTCAGACACTCTCGACTCCAGTTCTCCCTTCACGCTCTTACCAGCTCCAGCGCAACCTTTAACCGCTTTCGCATCTATCATCTGCGAGGACCTACAAGCCCAAAATTTGACGTTCGAAGTCTCAGCCAAGATGTTCATCCCACGATTGCAGCTCTCACCTACGCCTCTGGATTTTGGCGACGTTCGCTCGTATGATCGAGCAGATATTCTACTATCACTCAAGAATCTATCAGGTCTTCCAGTACGTTTCGAAGTGCCTAAAGGAGTGGCTCATTACTCCGTAAACCCACGCACTGGTCGCTTGGACGTCCTGCAGTCTCAGAGTCTCGTGGTCAGCTTCGCACCCACACAACTCGGCACTTTTAATAGTATTCTGACAATAAAGATCAACGATGG
>NW_008648996.1:1439342-1441480 GCF_000247585.1 Phytophthora nicotianae INRA-310 | reverse complement strand
ATCCGTAAAGTGCCCTACACGAAGCAATTGGTGCTAACTAACGACGACGAGCAGACTATACGATGGCAGATCGATACTACTCGACTAAGACAAGGCAACCTCATTCAATTCGCAGCTGGAGCGGCTGCTGTTGTGGCATCAGGAGCGAGTTCTGGGGCTGCTCTAGCCAAGAGAATTGCATCGGTTAACCCTTCAAGCAGTGCGATGTCCGTTGTCTTCCACGTCGCCCCTGATCGTGGCGAACTGGCACCAGGAGAGCAAGTGACAATTCGAGTGAGTTTCTTACCTTTGGATGCTGTAGAGTACGCCGACGATGAATTACCGCTCTTTGTCGACGATGAATTTTACGTGAATTTTAGCTTACGAGGCGAAGGAATTTATCCGCATTTATCATTCTCGACGAATCGAGTGGTGCTTCCTACAGTCCCGTTAGGAATGACTGCGAATGCTCAATTTCACGTTTACGCTACGGGCTACGATCATCTGGAACTTAATTGTCGAGTCCCGCTTGATACGTCGCGTGCACCGCTTACAGTTCTTTTCCCACGTGGGAAAACACTGAGTATGGCGTGTCCGAGTCTACCCGTTGAGTTACGGTTTTCCAGTACTTCTAGTGTGGCGTTTAATGCACGCGTTGAGTTCTTCGATGCTGATGGGAATTCCTTCGCGTTGCCAGTTGCTGGATGTGCAGAGAATTGTCTGTTTACGAACTATTCTTTCCTTCAAACGCATGGTCTAGCAGCAGAACTTAGTGAAGACTTCGGTGGCTCACCTCAACGAAAAGCGTCTTCTAAATCCGATCTAGAATCTGAAATCGTTTCAAAATCTAGTCTAGAATTCCAGTTCTACACTCACGCTTCAGGTCATTTCCCAGTATATCTGCTGTCCACCAAACAAGCTCAAGTGGAGATAGAAAAAGCCAAAGAAAACGCATCAGCGAGCGGGTTTGTGGTAGTCGATCCGTCCACGGATCATGAAGAGGAAGAGTCAAATTCCACTAGTTCTCTCCTTACTCAATCAACAACCAATGTACCGTTTTCAGAGGGAGAAATTCAGCTTGTGATGCAATATCTCAATGCGAATTTCCTTCGAACTCCAGTGGTGAAATTTCCCGAGGAATTTGCTGATAACGCTGGTCGTCCATTGTACGAGTTACTCGACATGATCTGCATCAAGAAGCCAGGGGGACCAGCCATTCCAAGTCTTGGAGGCGGTACCACCAAGAAAAAAACCGCAGAGGCCACGAATAGCGGCAGTAAAGCAACCGTTTACTCGAACTCGGTAGCTCAGGCTTCTAAAAAGGACCAACTGACTCAGCTCACGACTCAATTCATGGAGTTACTGCGTTTCCTTCGATCGTATGGAGCCATGGTGCACGATGTGTATCCAGAGCAATTATTATCTCAAGAATTTTACTTAAGAGCGTGTGAGAACCCTCAAGTTGATCCGGCACTTCTTTCTTCTCCATCGTACGCTTCACTGCCGTTTGTAGCGAGACGACAAGTACTTAAGAGTGAGTGGAAGGCAGTAAGTTCAGCAGCTTGGATGAAGGTGATTTACCAGGTTATCAAGTGCTTTTTACTGTCTCGGATCACGTGGAAAGGGTACCAAATGCAACTTCAAAGTGACGAAAACTCTAGTGGGGAAAATACAGCTCGAAGTGACAAAAGGAAAGGTGAAAAACACCCAAATTCCGCCGGACGAGCGTGTCAAGGCAGCAACGTTTACAGCGAAGCTGAGATGGTGTTGATTCAGTGGCTCTGCGATCGTGTACGAGCGCTTCATAAGCCTCAAAATGCACCTGTAGCGTCGTTAGGAGGAGCAATTTTAGAGACGCAACTGCTGGATATTGGACGAGATTTACGAGACGGACGCTGGTTCTTCCACCTCATCGCAGCTCACATCCCCACGCTCTCAGTGGATCAAAGTGCGTACCATTGTTTTCGGTGGATGCTAGAGGCCACCAGTCGACAGCGAAGACCTCCGTCTGGAGCTCAATTACAACATCAAGCAGTTTTGTTACAGCAGACACTTGGAGCTTTTGGACTGGACTTTGGAATGGATGTAGATCGTTTCCTACGGGGCTTTACGGGGAGAGAAATACTATTGTTATTGCTACACTTACAGCAGACACTACC
>NW_008648996.1:1435406-1437802 GCF_000247585.1 Phytophthora nicotianae INRA-310 | reverse complement strand
ATTTTCAGTAGTGGGAAGACTGATACGTCGACTACTAAACCTCCTGTATCAATGTTCTCCGGTCCACCAACACTTATGGTTCCTGCCAAGAGATCAGCGACTTATCCACTTACATTCACTCCGACGTGGATGTATCACGAGACCAGGACGTTTGTACTCTTAAATACATCGACACAGCAGCAGTTTGAGTTTGAACTTAGCGGTTACGGTGAAGAACCTTTAGCTCAAGACCACGTGGTGTTAACCTGCCAAGCTCGCACCAGTATCGTACACAACTTCAACGTATTCGCTCTTCCCGGGGGTGACGCGAATGCTGCTCAAATGTTTAAAGTGGAATCGGATTTACGAGACGTTGTTGGTGCTCCTACCATCGCTGTACCTGCTGGTGGCTTAAACCGTAGTGTCAAATATCCGCTGACCTTCAGTCCGTTAGTCAGTGGTTCGTACTTTGGCTCTGTCACCTTTACCAATGAAGCTACCAGTGAATATATCTGGTACACAGTGGAAGCCTCTGTTAGTCCCCCAGAACCAGAGACAACACTGGAGATGCGAGCTCCAGTACGCGGGGCAGTCGGTATCGAGATCGGATTGGCTAACCCTTTAGACAGCGAAACCACCTTCACTGTCGAGCTCCGTGGTCGTGGGTTACTTGGCCCTACTACCTTTACGCTTGAAGCACGACAATCCGGAGTCTACGAGCTGGTCTACTCTCCTCTATTGGTGATGAAGGACGCTGGAGAGGAAGGTGCTATTCTCTTTTCTAGTGACACTGTCGGACAGTTCTGGTACCGTTTAATCCTCGTAGCGGAGTCCGCTGATCCTCACGAACTCGACGATATGTCGTGTGCTGTAGGGGATGTCTGTACTCAGCCGCTGTGGCTTCAAAACCCCAGTGATCAAGAGCTACAACTCCAGTACCGTATCAGTAACACTCGCAATTTCTCCATCAAAGGGTCGAACAGTACGACAAATAATACCGTGAAGCGTGTGGCACTTCCTCCGTTTGGTCGTGCCAGTGTCGTGGTAGAGTACACGCCATCGTCACTCTCCGACTTTGAGAATACTAGTATCGTATTCTTCGAAAAGGACGTAGTGAGTGACTGGGAATTCACAGTTCGAGGTCGAGGACGAGCTCCTAGTGTTATGAAGCCTCTAGTAGTCACAGCACGAGTCAATGAGGCTGCATCGACGTTGTTTACATTCAAAAACCCCTTCGCAGCTCCACTTCGAGTCGACGTCAAGCTGGTTGCAGCGGAGAGTGAGAACTCTCCTCCAAGTCCCGTATTCGACATGCTACTGAAGAAACGCCACGTACTTCTCGAAAGCTTTGGATTACTCCAAGTACCAATTTCCTTCATACCCCGCGTAGTGAGTGAAACACGGGCAGAGCTTGTAATCCACGGCGGTGACGAGTATGCAGAGCTAGAGTGGCGATATCCATTGCGTGGTGTGGCTGAGGCTCCACTGCATCCTCGAGTTTTGGCTGTACTTGCCTGTCAAGCACGTGACTCGGTTGAGAAACGTGTAGATTGCGAACTACTTGCCGCACCGGACGACATGGTATTGGCTAACGAGACGTTCACGGTCGATTGGGAGATTGACGCTGGTCGGTTCGGCCCCATGGCTACAGCTGCTGCAATCGAACGGGCGTTAACCGTGACCCCGTTACCGGTTCCGTCAAGTTCCAGCTCCTTCATCCTCCCGTACACGATTCGGTTCGAACCTTTGCGTCCGTATCGAGGGTCTATCGTGCTGTTAGTGAAGAAGAGTAGTGGAGGTTTATGGCGTTTTGACGTCTCGCTGGATGCTGGAGACCCGCCGGTCGACGACGTTCTCTCCATCGAGTCGAGTTTGAACCAAACATCTTCTGTGAGCTTCCAACTACGCAACCAGTTCAGACAACCTGCAGCTTTTCTCGCTGAATTCTCTGCCGGTTCGTCCAGTGCGTTCACGGTTTACCCAGCAGAGGGCGAGTTACCCCCGTACGGTAGTGAAGACGGCACCATGTTCGTTGTGTCCTTTACACCCACGGGCTACGGCAAGATGCAGTCAGGTCAACTTGTGATCTGCACCGAGGAGATGCAGTGGACATTCAACGTCAAAGGTGTCTACCCGGATGCTACGCCCGGTAGTAGAGCCAGTGGGCCTGCTAGTAGTATGAGTCTCAGTTCAAGCGCCTCTCGCGCGCGACTGGGAATCACCAATGGAGGTAGTGAGCATCGTAAAGAACGGGGCTCCAGAAACAGAAAGTAAAGCATGATAATACTACATGTACTGAATTGAATATGCTAATAACTAAAGGCTGCTATGGAATTTACCCTCTGGGGTGATCAGTGCTTGACCAAATACACTCGCTACGTTCTCTAAGGTACCCACAAGCTGCAGCATCGGCGTCA
>NW_008648996.1:1418180-1432931 GCF_000247585.1 Phytophthora nicotianae INRA-310 | reverse complement strand
GCAAGATTGTCGAGATCGGGCTGTCGTTTCTGACCGATCGTTCTTCTCGGAGGCAACTGCTCGGTTGGATACGACTCCACATCCTCGAACGAGAAGGTTTGCCTCGGTTTGGTGTAGCTCGCCAATTCCCGCGTCTCATTCTCGTTGGCAAGCCCAAGATGGTTACGGCGTTGAACGACGCCACCGATAACTCGGTCACTTAGAGTGTATCTGTTCGGAGGAGAGAGAAAACTACTAGCCATTGTTCGGATCGGTTTGACTTCTGTGGGGAAAATTTGGAAATGGTACATATCGTGGATCTCCTCAAACCCGAGAAGATGCACTAACTCAAGCACCACTAATACCAACGACCAGCCTTTAAAAGTTGTTTGGGGACCAGTAATCAGCGATTACGTGCCGACGTGAACATCCGTCAACAGCGATAGCGTGCTGAAATGCCCGGTTTCAGATCCTATGCAGGTGCAGGGATGATACAACCAGCAGGTGAAACGTGAGTTCACGTTTCAAGGTATTTTAACGCTGCAATT
Organism: Phytophthora nicotianae INRA-310; assembly: GCF_000247585.1. NCBI lineage: Eukaryota > Oomycota > Peronosporomycetes > Peronosporales > Peronosporaceae > Phytophthora > Phytophthora nicotianae. Next base: position 1,432,404 of record NW_008648996.1, on the reverse strand, counting down.
GTTGAGGACAGATCGTCTCAAGCCAAGCAACTCGCTCGGTTTCATCGAGTCATTTGGTCTACTACATAGCGCCTAATGTGTTAAAAAAAAAATAGCAACACAACGCGACGTGTTTGTAGAAGTGTAATGCAAGTCGCGACTCGCGACACGGCAACCGTAGTAGTATAGCTGCACTTTTCAGCAAGTGCCACGTCATAGCGATTGTACATTAAGCACGTTATCCCTGTTGACGGTTTACCGAGACGTGTAATGGCTCTTTGACAGCTACGCAATACCTAATGTCTTGTCCGCAAACGTTTGCAATCATATCGAGCGTGAAGGACAAGATCGTGGCCCAAACCAGGATTTGTGCAGCCTCCAAAAGTGTATTGAATCGCTGTCCTTAGTGTGACGCCGGTGTGAGAAAAGCTGCTGACGATCTGGAAAGGTTGATCATCGCCAAATGACTGGACATTCATGAATATTTGCAAAGTCTAAAACCTGCTGAAAGGTTTCTTAATACGTTATTCACTTTGGAGAATGCAAGGAGTACAAGTGGCATCAATTCATGAGCGTTAATTAGTGACAATAAATAAACTTTTGTCGATTTTGAAAAACTAACTTTTTTTTTACCATTAATAATTTGGCGGGTAATGAAGTCCATGATTATATTACGTTATAATACTAAAATGTGCAGGATTATTGTACAGGATTTTGTTAGGAATATTGAACCTGTCTATCATGATAGTATCTTTGGTAAGATATGTTCTGAAGCAACGTACGGCTGTGGTTTGTTCACGGGGTTATTCCAGGACTGACTCATCGGCAAATCTGCAAAGTCCACGGCGTCTGTTGCATGTACGCTGCAAGTAATGGTACTGCTGGCACTTTCACAACGGTATCTGTTCAAGGTTCATGTAGTGCGCAAGACCACAAGATAAACTGAAGAGTAAGTAAAAGTCATGTATTCATCAAGGTGATCATTGCTTCAAGCCTAACTGTGCTTCTTGTACGTCTGTCTGCTCTACACTTGCGGTAACTTGGGTGGGAGGGGTGTCATCGTTTTTGGGGTCTTGATTCACGTGAGCAGGTGCCTTCTCTTTGTCGTTTTGATTAGTGGTCGGGGTTTGAGTAGGTGTGGAAGCGTGTCTGGTTGGCGCAATTGGACGTCCAGATAACATATAGTAGAATAATTCGAAACGACGTTTGATGAGAGCGGTGTCGCTCATATCATGAGTTAGCCAGGCACAACTTGGCGCAGGAACATCCAGCAGACGAGAACCCCACAGCTATACTGATCAAACTGAATGGGATTGTTATGCGGCACCACAGCAAAGTCATTAAAGCCATTGTGCTTTAGATACGTCGCCACTCCTTTTGCTGCACGCATGTAACACTTCTGGTTCAAAGAGTCGTAGTAGAAGATCCTCTTAGCCCCAACTTTCTCCACAACGCAACACCAGTGAGCGTTGCCGAAATTCAACGGCAGCAACAACCTATCCACATCCAACTCGTTAATTACGCAGTAATACGGTCCATGACTTGCTTCGTAACCACTTCTTCGTTATCTTTGGCCCGAGCCGACTTGGTAGTTGCTTCTTGTACGCCAGAAAATTTACAGGTCGGGAAATCGGTAGTGAGTCTTGCACATAACCCTCTAATGTTTGCGTCGATCAACCAGGAGGGTAGTATGACACGGTACAGCATCGAGTATACAAACTCTTGTGCTTTATCAAGCTCCGCAATAGGCGACATCGCATAAGTGCTCCAAATTTGGTCTGCAACCTGTCTCGCCTCATCACAATACTCCGCTAAGTGCAGGGGGAGCTTGCTCGATTAATCACTTGTGCGTGTCGATACCAAGCTGCACCGTTTGCTTCAAAATATCAACTCGTTTCATCACCTGGGTCTGTTCTCTCGAAAATGACCCCACATGGTAATCTGAACCACCTCTACGACGGGGCTGGACGATCCCACGGAGTTGTTCACAATGGGTTCCACAACCACGGGGTTACGTCTCGTATTGGAAACTGGAAGAACTTATATGCAGTGGTCCAGGAGCTCGGCGGGAGGATATAGAATGGATCCAGGATTAATACAGGATTTCGCATCTTCCGAAACAGAGGTCGCTGGTCGGCGGCGTGTGCATATTTGGTTAACACACCCGACAGCCGGTGCTGCGTCTCAAGTAGACCGGGTTACTCAGCGTCCAGAGAATAAATTAGGTCTTCTAGTGTATCCCCTCCAGCTGTAGCTCGCCCTTTTTCAGCTGCCTTGAACCACTTTCGATCGGACCTCTCGCTGGCTGCCGTAGGCTTACGCTGCATCTGCGGACGTCCCACTTTGCGCGCCTTTGGGTTGATGCGCACCTTCACTTGAATAGAAAAGATTTGCGTTTTGGAGCTTGCATTGTTTGTATCGGGACACTCTATTGAGCTTCGGTCGCTTTTTTCAGGCTTTTGTTTCCACTATCCTTCGCCTCCGTGGCTTCTTCTCGTTCTCGTTTGTGAGCTGTATCCTCAGAAGACACCTGCTGATTTTGCCTAACGTTTCACCACTGTTGGAGAACGAAAATAAGCATCGCCTCGAATTCGTTTTCGTCACTAAGATCTGCAAGTTCAGACGCAATCAAATGTGTAGTTTGAACTGCCTCCTTGTAACGTTCTGCGTGTGTGCGAGGCTTTTTACGTTTGGAAACGGATGCATCTTCATCGAATACCTTGTACTGAAGTTGACGCACTAGTTGCAACTTCGTTAGTGGGCTTGTCCATCTACAATCATATACAAATTCGGTTATAATCCTGAAACAATCCTGTAAAAATCTATCACGACGAACCTTTCCTCACTACAGCCCCATAGTATACGTGGACCAGCGACGCCGACGTGCTTTCGATATGCGATTGCGTGACAGCATGGAGTTGCGTGGGTGAAGCGAAGTTGCATCTCCAATCAGACAAACGAACTCGACGCGATCTGTTAGCTCCAAACACCAAAACGATATCGGTATCATCAGAGTCCACCTCGTACTTGTAGCTGTCAGCCTTATACAATGCGGCAGCATACTCTGGCTCGATCTGCTCAGCGACGTAGTGTGTAGTGAACCGTAACACGTTCGCCATTTCTTCATCGTAGTTTGGTATTCACAAACCGCCCGATCCGAGCCAAACGGTACTTGTACTCACCGGTCGTTCGAAACTAAGGCCTCCACACATTGCGCCATGCTCATACTACTGTTGATCACATCCTTCAGCTTTCCAAAGAAAAAGCTTTCAAGTCGGTTATTTGTATGATTACGGAAGTGCGGCAGCGTTGCTCTCAAATGTATAACCCACATTTCTTGACATGAATCCCAGTTACGAGTTACGTACTCACAAAATCCACCAATTCCAATTCTCGAGTAAATCTTGCGAAGCGAGGCTCGTGTTGTGTCATATTCGTCTTGACAAGACGCATACACAAGCTTGTGTACTGCTGCATCAACTTGAGAAGCATCGTCAGCAGAAACTTTCACAAATTCTGGCTTCGAACGTTTCTCCTTCAGGTATTTTATCACGAGGAAGTGGCAAATCAAAACGCGAGCTTCCGGAAAATGTGACTGCAATACCCGAATTTCATTCAGATCCTTGTCGACCACAACCACCCACACAAATTGAGACCGTCAGATTATGCTCGTTAAAATGAGCAATTGTTCGGTCCATATGCCAGTCTCCATTTGCTTCTAAAACGGAATGCTACTGGACTACACCTTCTCCAAAATCGTTCACTGTCATCAACGTTAAAAGCTGGTAGTTGTATCGGCACACACAACACCATAAGGTAATAATCCTGTTGAAATCATATATAAATCCTGGGCAATCACATAACTTACCTGTTAGTTTTGCGCGTACATTCGACCAACAGGACTTCTCCAAAGCGGCTGAACATCTGACGCATGCACGCTGTACCCAACGAAATCACCCCAGTCTCCCCGTTCTCAGTTTCAGCTATGCTCGTACAATTCATTGGGTCAGCCGCGTCCAAGGCACCAACTTCAGCAGCAGTAGCATATTTGTCGTCCAGCGACGACACTGACGACGCAAAAGCTTGCATCATATTGTCCACATCAGCTTTAATCACGTTCTGTTCGTGCTCCAGCAAGTAGTCAAAATTTTTGGAACGTTTCGCTCCAACGGCAAGCATCCCTTCCACACGCGGTGCAACCACAACATCCGATACGCCGCGCGCACATGGATACGTAGCATACGTCTCTCTCAATACGCTATGGTTGTGATAGAACCTGCCCAGTTTCACCCCCAGCTGCCAAATTCCTTGGCGGTTTTGCCACTGGACCACAAACCGTCCGTTTGCCGTATATGCTGGCGTGGACGTTTTCCTGAACCCCTCGCTTTTCTCTGCGGCCACCCGTGCGTGCAGATGTATGTACACTAAAACGGATCTAGACCCCCTGAAACCAAACCCTAGTCGGTGAGCCCTTTCTTGGTCTTCGTTAAACATCTGTTGCGCTCTGCACGCCCATGGTCTCCAAAATGGATATCACTTGCATCGTCTATTCGCAGTAATCGTCAAAATACTTCTGCCATGCTGCCCAATCTGCGTGCCACGAAGTTGGATCCACCACAACCACTTGATTCAAATCAACACGAGATCCCCTCGAGCAAGCTGAACCCTGGGCTGAATATTGGGCTGAGTCACTGTCCGAGGCACTGTCCTCATCATCAACAGCTTCAGCGTTGTGCGCATCACCAGCTTCATCTACGTCTTCCTCATTTTGCTCCACTTCACCAACCGCCTCCTTCACTTCACTGGGCCCCTCCCCCACTTCCTCGACACCCATCTCACCGGCAGCATTGTCGTCACTATCATTTGTGTCGCCCTCCTGGTCGCTGCCACTTTGGTTTTCTGGGTCTTCTTCGTCACCGTTTGCCGCATCATTTTTTTCATCTGCGTTGACTGGCGCAGCATGGTCCTCGCGGGGTGCCTGCCGGCTCTTGCGCGTGCGTCGCGCGATGCTGTCAGCGCCGAGCTTGTCCTTCCCCGCTGTAGCTTTCGTGTGCCCCATCGCGAATGCTTCCAGGCGTCCTCGGCATCGACTCCCAATCACGCTTTGCTTTTAAAAATGGCACTTCCACCCCATGTAAGATATTTTTCATAATTACCGATCCTGGATATAATCCTATTTATAATCCTGTATAAATCTAAACAAATTCTATTGTGGACTCCAGTGTTTCCGTAATAATTTTTATAAAAATGGAGCAATTCCGTAGCGTAGGATATTTTCTATGATTGTTTATCTCCCTAACCCATGTTTGACTTTTAATTTGGAAGGGGGGTACCATAGCCTTTACTGTTCAAAATGAGGACCCCACTTGGCGACCAAATCGTTGGCGTCGTCGTACAGCGCAGTGCTCGGAACTGCGAATACAACTCGTTATTCTTTCAAGAATCCTCTGACGGAGCATCAAAGGTGTCCAGGGCCAAGTTTTCACTCTGTCCGCAGTGTCTCCCTAACTTTCGCTCATTTGGGGAGAGTCAAACCGCTGCCAGAGCAGTAGAAGAAGCTACTAAGAAGCGTAAGAGTAACGCATCTCGGGGCGAGCGATGAAGCATCAACCAAGCCCGGTACAGGAAGAAACAGCGCCGGCGCGAGGTGGGTTTCGTCGATTGTATTTCCAGTTGCATGAAGAAATCCAAAAGCTGGGACACTGTCTTCGGTTCATATCAAAGTACAAGTCGACCAAAACAAGTCATTGGACTTTCGCCTCTTTCGCCATGGTTACGAAGAGCCTGTGTCAATCCAGCATATCCATTCTTTCCAACACTAAGTTCACAGCAATACCATACTCAGTTAGACTTCCTGCGGGCGAACATGATATCGGACGTGACGGATGGTGTCGGGTGTGGCATTGGTGCACTTCTTGAGAGTTGGCGATTGCTCTCACTCTACTTCGAGGATGTGGATCTTCGACTGAAGCGTCTGGTGCGAGTTGGTAAGAGCTCGCTGCTCACATCTATTGTGGCTTGCCTCATTATTACCAAGAACACGCTGCGTGATTTGTTTTCAACTATTGCTGTGAACCAAGTGAGCAACAACACGCCACTGATACGCTTCACAAGACTACAAAACCAGCGCCTGGTTGTGCGCGGCTCTGTGCGGTTCGACTGGGACGACAGTTGCAATCGAGTGGTACGACTGGAGACCAAGCTATAATAGACATGCTGTCGGCGATGCTACACCTTCTGGGAAACTTGATCGATGTGGCCTATTTGCTTAGTGAGGTGCTGATAACTCCTGAAGGCCGGTTCCTATCGTTAGATTCGCCGAATCTATCGCAACTCGCCCATTGAGCTACATTCCAGTAACTAGACGTTGATGGTAGAATAGCTCAGTGCTCCAACGAATGCTGTAGGAGGCAATTGTATTTCTAGCAACGACGTGTTTCGGAAGTATTATCAGTTGCTTAAAATGCTGGATTAATCTACAAAAGAGCATCAATCGGCTACAACGAACTCATTCGATATAGCAGTCGAATAGGTACATACCCACAAGTAGATCACTCGAAAGTAGATTCCGGGCTCCACGCTTCTCTCGTCAATACGTTAGTCTCCGCCTTGTCGGGGTTTAGCCCACGCAACGAATCTCGGTCAGTTCGTAAGTTCTAACGAAATGGTTTGATGGTTACACAAGGCCGTACAGTCACCTCAGCGCGCTGTCAGTGAAGGCCGGTCACACTCCAACTCGCCTCCCTGTACGCAGTTGCAGGCTTCTCTAAGTCACCACCATGTCTGCTGAAGTTGTAACATGTGCCGTCGGTATATTCGACTGCGCGGTTAAAGACGATGACGCAACTTGTGCTCCCTACAATGACAAATACTGGAGCCTCCAGTCGTCTGAGTGGATGCTGGTCTTTGGCTTCATCGTTATGGCAGGGATGGCCTGGCAGGTCGGCGCCAACGACGTTGCGAATGCGTTCGGTACTAGTGTCGGCTCTAGAGCCATCAACTGCAGAACGGCATGCTTGATGGGGGGCGCGGCGAACTGGTTGGGCGCCGTGACACTGGGCTACGGTGTGTCAAGCACAATTCAGAGCGGTGTGGCTAAAGTTTCTGACGAAAACTGCTGGGCTTGCGGGTATTGTGATAGCCAGATCAGTGTCTACGCACTCGGTATGCTTGCAGCTCTATTCGGTGGAGCTTTCTTCATGTTTGCGGTAACTCACTACGCGATGCCTGTGAGTACAACACATGCGACCGTCGGAGGCATCATTGGCGTCACGACTATCGGCGTAGGAGGGCATTGTTTAAACTGGGACTTTGAAAATGGACTGGCCGGCATTGTGTCGTCTTGGGCAACGTCCCCTGTGCTATCAGGCATTGCTGGGATTATCATCTACCTGGGGACACACTATACAATCATGGGCTCCAAGCACAAGGTGCGCAACGCACTATGGTCAGTGCCAATTTTGTACGGATTGTCGACATTCTTCGTCTTCTTCATGATCTTCCTCGACGCAATAGCCACCCAGAGTCTAAACAAAGGTATCATGGCGGGTGCTAGTGCTGCCTGTAGCTTAGTAGTCGCTGGTATTACGCAGATCTTTCTCGTACCTTATATCCGTGAGCGATTGCCGTCGAAGACAGGAAATTTCTTGGTTGAAGATGAAGAGGACGATGAGGACTTATACGAGCAGCATTCGTTGGTCATGACGCCAGATATCAACGGAGACAAGGTCCCTACTATTGTCGAAGATGGCAGTCGTCTATCAGACTCGAGTGTCATGAGTGAGGCGGATGCGCATCTATTCGCCGAAATGGGCAGGCTAACCGGGGAGGAGAAAGATGCCATGTTCATTTTTCGTTACCTTCTCGTCATGGTGGCAACACTCGAATCTTTCGCCCATGGCGCCAACGATACTGCGAATGCTACTGCTCCTGTGGCCGCATTATTTAACATCTACGATAACGGATTTGGCGGTTGCTCCAACCTCGATACTCCAGTGTGGATCATGGCCATTGCTGGCTGCTTCGTGTGTCTTGGTATTATATTCCAAGGTGCACCAGTCATGGAGACAATCGGTAAACGTATCTCTCACGTAGATATGCACCGCGGCTTCGCAATGGAGTTATCATCGACCGTGACAGTCGTGATCGCTACATTACTGAAGCTGCCAGTATCCACGACACACTGCGAGGTTGGCTCGGTCGTTTTTGTTAGTCTCATCAATCCTGGATGGCGGAAGATGTCATTTCCAATGATGGGGAAGATTTTTCTGAGCTGGCTGCTCACAGTGCCCACTGCCGGTGTAATCTCTGCCTTCTTGACGATGATCTTTCGCTCATATGTCCGGAACTGACTTACGTTGATTAGGAGACTTTGGCTCAGAGTCTAGCATCCAGCTTGTTTTGTGAAAGTGCAGACTTCGCACCGTTTTGGTCCAAGTACTGTACATGTAGCGTTTTACTCCATCTTTCGCTTCCTCTGAAGCTTCAGATGGCTTTGATTGCTCAAATCATAAAAAAAAAAACTGCATGAATGTTGACTGGGTTGAATCATCTCAAAATCTTGTACCATACGGCAGGTTGTCGTCGCTTTCGTGTGGATATATCGAGGTGGTACGTCGGCAATCCAGGCCAACAAAGAAATGTCGACACTTTACCAGCTACATGTAGCGCTGATATTAAAAATTGTATTTTTTTTCCTACTTTGGAATTCTATGTGGAGCAAATAGCCAGTAACTAGTGACCTACACCAATACAGGTTGCGATTATAAGTTAACCGAGCGAAGTAAGCGTTGATTGCGAACTAGGTGTTGACGATCCGATGACTTTTCAATAGTTCATCGAATGCGTTAGTACTGTACAGCATTGGCAATGTAGAGTTCGGACTGTGCGGCATTGTCAACACGTACTGGGAAGTGACTCCGTGCAGTATCATCATTTGAAAGTGCGTACACCGACGTATTCGCATACCGCGGTTGAGCCAGATATCATTGGCAAGATATTGAACTCACTGCTTTTTCTACTGTGTATTTAAAGTGCGTTGGTAAACATGGCGTTGTTTCGCTGTGACCCGAACCTCTCTGTCGCCACCGACGAGCGAGCATTGATTGTCCTGGATCTGTTCGTAATCGTTGCCAAACTTGATTTGTTCTTGATCAGTACTGAAAATTTGCTCCTTACTCGAGCCACTATATCCCGTGCCACTGGCACTCGGCATTGGTCAGAATTTACTTAAAACTGGGTGTTGAAAACGGATTTTAGACAGGAGTCAACAAGGATAACGTGCTTCTATGCTTTCAGTAAACCATAATGACGCGACAATCAGGATTTGTCGTCTGCAAAACCCGCTTTTTATTGAAACGTGATCTCACGTTATCCCTGTTGACAGCAGCATATGATTTGGAGTTGTGCGCGATCGCTGTTGACGGACGGCTCCAGCACGTAATCGCTGATGACCAAGCGCTCCAGTAAGACTGGAGTTCTCATTGGCACTTTTCAATCCGACGCATTGTGCGTAAGTGCATACAAAACAACCTACGATGGCCAGCAGTTTCGTTTGTCAGACCAGTGCTCATTCACTCAACAACAGCTTCCGACTCGGATTCACCAACGACAATGACAGCCGAGAGGCTTCTCGTTATACTAAGCCAAGACAAACGTACTCGTCCGACCAGGTACTCTCGTATTCGACCGTTGAATCTGGCGCGTATCAACCGATGCAGTTGCCAGCGCAGAGTTTGGTCGGCCACAAGCGTTTACCGGGTATGGGGTCGCTAGAGGATACGGTCATGTATCACGCCGAAGAGTACACAATGGAGTCAGCCCCGACTACCACACGAAAGATGAAGGTATCTGCTTCTAGACGTGAGCGGTGCCGCATCAACCAGGCACGATACAGGAAGCGTCAACGTCAACATGAAGAAGAACTCGATAAAAGTATTTTCGAGTTGCAAGAGGAAATTCAAGAACTGCAGACGCAACATCAGGACATGATGCGGTCCGCCCCGCAAAACGAGAGCATGTGGGTCGTGGCAACGGAGTACTTTCGACTGTTCCGCTACGGATACATGACGCCTATGGCGACAGCTAAGTCATCATCAGACGAGAAACCGAGTCCCCTCCCTGTTAAGCAGGCCCAAGTGCAGCTCGACTATCTGCAAACATATATGACCCCAGACGTCGTGGATGGGACGGTAAGCGGTGCAGAGGCGCTGCTGGAGAAATGGAAGTTCATTTCGCTTCACCATGACGACGTGTACTTTCAACTCAAGCGTCTGGAACAGGTCGGTAAAGAATCTCTCGTTGCTGTCACTTCAACTAGTGCCACTATCACGGATAAAACGTTGCGTCATGTTTACCCGCACCTCGTGGGAGAGCGTTCACCTTTGGCTACCAAGCTCTTGAATCAGAGGCTCATCATGTGCGGATCTGTCCGTTTTGATTGGGATGCCTCGTGCGGGCGGATGATGCGAGTAGAGTCTAAGGTTGACATGCTGACACCGATGCTGAAGCTGCTCGGTAGCTTGGACGACGTAGCCTACGTGTTTAACAACGCCCTGCTTACCCTCGACGGTAGAATTGTTTCTAACTAACTAATAGAGCGTTTTTACTATTCTTCAAGCAAAATTGACACTCTTTAAAACAAGTGATGCTTACCAACAAATTCAACCTAAAGAAGGGGATGTATGTACTGAGCGGTTTGTACTGAGCTGGATGCGACTTAGCATAATTTCCTGACAGGAATCACTTCTGCGGTAGAAAACAATGAGAACGTGATGCGTGCTGGCGTCTTATACTTTAGAGTTCACCACTACCACTATGATGGCAAAAGTTGTACCTTGGATTTGGGTAAAATAATTTGGCTGATATGCCAAGCATTGCTCCGCGTACATGTACAACTTCAGTGTAGTCTACTCGCTGCCGTCAACTTGATATTTAACTTGTCGTAGATAAGCGAACTCAGCCATTCAATCGCGGTTTTCATGTCCTTGATCTTCGCACCCAAACATGGCCTTGATATCCCCACCCAGAAGTCTTTAGCACCCAAAGCATGAAGCACAGTCTACAGATTTGTGGCCAGCGGCATGTCATGAAGCGTGCTGAGCAGCGTTATCCCTGTTGACGGGACGTTTGCGCCTACTCTTGCCTGGCTATCCGCGAAAGTTGTCCCGTCAACTTGTTGTAACACTCGCCATAGGGTTCGTTCATACAAATTTTCAGTCGCAAATTGCACGCGATCGATGCTGACGTACGTGTCCAGCACATAATCGCTGATGACCGCACATAATCACACGCAACCGTGCACCTTTCGACTGGAGAAGATGGTGCACCTTTGAGTGAGTTCTGAGTCGCCACTTCCAGTTCTTCCACGTAGATCGCAAGTGTATCACTATCATTTTCGATCGACCATGGACAGCAGCCCGTTATTCGCCCCCAACTGCACTCTACTGAGCGACAAGGTCATCACCGGCGTCGTACAGCGCGTCGCTCCACTTCACGGTCGCTTCGACCACGAGTGCAGCTTCATCGCTCCAACGCGTCTGCCTCCTCTTGAGTCCCTTACGGACGAGACACAGCCAAGCCCAACGCAAACGCCTGTAAGCGGTCGCAAGCTGAAGATCTTGACGTCTCGCCGTGAGCGATGCAGAATCAACCAGGCCAGATACAGAAAGAGACAGCGACAACACGCAGAAGATCTGGACGACAGTATTCGTCAGCTGAAAGAAGAGATCCAGGATCTAGAAATCCAGAAGCACAACGTCTTGAGGAGCGCACCGACTGATAAAAATGTGTGGGTAGTGGCCACCGAATACTTTCGACACTTTCGCCACGGCTATAATGCGTGTGACGTGCTTCTATTTACCTCCACCGCGAGGACAAAGCAGCATCTACAGCTCGACTTTCTCAAAGCTACTATGGCTCCGGAGGTGACCGATGGCGACCTCATTGGAGCCGAAGTGTTGCTTGAGAGCTGGAGACGCTTTTCGCTCTACCATGGCGACGTGAACGTTGAGCTCACGCGTCTGGAGCAAGTCTCGAGGGACTCGCTCTTTGCGACCACTCAGACCAGTATCACCATTACCCAGAATACTCTGCGGTTCTTGTACCCGCATCTTGTCAATGTCAACGACGATTCACATGAAGCGGCATTGGCTTTGAAGCTGCTGGACCAGCGTCTGGTGGTACATGGATCAGTGTGGTTTGACTGGGACAGTACAACAGGTCGCGTCGTGAGGCTGGAGTCCAAGCTTGACTTGCTGACGGCGATGCTGAGGCTATTGGGCGATCTCGAGAGCGTTGTTCGCGTATTTGACGAAGCGTTGATAACCCTAGACGGCAGGCTAGTGGCAGAAGGCGATAGTGCACCCCACTCACCAAAAATTGCACCATTCTTTCGTTAAGTGCCGAGTAGGTAACAGCTAATGAATGTTTTTCGATGTATTAGATACTACTTCGTATAATTGATACGATAAACTTAAAGCAATCTGTTTCGATACCTACGACGCCGACAAGTCATTCGAAAGCAACCTCCCCTCGGGGGTCACCAAAGCTGAATTGAACACGAGAGCCACGGCTTCTAGACTACCCAGCAGCTCCAAAATCGGTGACAACAGATCCAGCTTGGACTCCAACCTCATCACTCGACTATTAGCTTCATCCCAGTCGAAGCGCACCGATCCATGCACTACAATCCGTTGATTCAGCAGCTTTGCAGCTAATGACGGCCTCTGTCCGTCATCGATGTCTCGAGCTGTACTGTCAAGAAGATGTGGGTACAAATTCTGCAGTGTACTTTCCGTGATAGTAAGACTGACGGTTATGGTTGCTTGGAGAGAGTCTTTGGTGACGTGATCCAGACGCTGGAGCTGGACATACACGTCACCGTGATAGAATGAAAGCAGTTTCCAGTTTTGCAGTAGCGCTTCAACGCCACAAACCACGCCGTCTGTCATGTCGTGGGCCATTGTCTCTCTCAGAAAGTCGATCTGTGCGTGAGGTTGGTGTGGTCGTTCTTCTACTGCGGTCAAAGTTTGATCACCTGCACTCGGTACTTGCAGGGATTCCTTGTATCCGTGCTGGAAGAGTCGGAAGTACTCGCCTGCCACGGACCAAACACTGCTGCAAAACGTGGATTGATTTGCAAGGGCATGTCGCCGCGCCTCGAGGATTTGAATGTCTTCACTCAGTCGACAAACGCTGGCAGTGACGGATTTTACATGTTCACGTTTTCTTATTCTGTAACGCGCTTGGTGAAGACGGCTTTTCTCGCGTCTAATAGCGGTTTTGGAGCGTTCTTGAAACAGCCTCGATGCTTTGGTGTCTTCCGTAGCCAGATCTTCGAATCCACGAGGCGGAAACTGGTGCTGGTTGGCTGATATCATCTCAGTGACTGAGGGCCAGCCCAGCGATAGAGAATCAGCAAGAAAGCTGGTCTCCGTTCCGCTGTACTGAGGAGCAGCACGGTCCATCACGTCACCAATGACGACGTCGGTAAAAGAATATTTGGTCGGTGGGTAAAGCGAGCTGGCCATTGTGCTATTGCGTAAAAAGAAAGAAGAAGATGCTCCTGGTGGTGGATTGAAGAGTGATCTACTTTCGCGTAATTCATTCCAAGTTACATTTACTAGACTCTGCGAGGTGGTGTCATGTTGTGTTCGCTCATCAGTGATTGCATGAACACTTCCCTGAAGAAATCACCACAACACCAAACCCAAACTGGAAACTGAATATTCCTTTGTAATAACTGGGTGCAATAAGACTGCGGTACTGTTTCTATTAGGCGGTGCTGTATCACCACCGACCATGTCGTTCTTGTTCGAGTGACACACGGTTTAATGTACATCGAAGGATAACAGCAATGACAACGGTCTATTGAGCATAACAGCACGACCCTGTAGCAATGACAACGGTCTATTGAGCATAACAGCACGACCCTGTAGCATGATAGTGTTCATTCTAGTATCCCGGATGCCCATAAATATACAACTAATGCCGTGCGTTGCCCGGGAAGCTCTGGATATTTTTTGCGCTAAAATAAAAAAAAAAATGATAAAAAAGCAACATTAAAAATGTGCTTTCTAAAAACTATTTTTAAAAAGGTTTTTTTTAAAGTCTACTAGAGGAGTCTAGCTAGGTGCTTGTTGGCTATGCGAAAAAGTAATACATGAGATGAGGCAGAAGCTTATACCGTTAATACCGGCATCCGTTTAAAGCGAAATGCCCCCAACAAGCAGGAAAACTATAATAT
>NW_008648996.1:1348627-1416960 GCF_000247585.1 Phytophthora nicotianae INRA-310 | reverse complement strand
TTGCAGTAGCGCTTCAACGCCACAAACCACGCCGTCTGTCATGTCGTGGGCCATTGTCTCTCTCAGAAAGTCGATCTGTGCGTGAGGTTGGTGTGGTCGTTCTTCTGCCGTGATCGAAGTCTTGGTATTCGCATCCAAGGATGGGTAAGAGACATCGGGCCCAACGGACATCTGCAGCGGAGCCATGAATCCGCGCTGGAAAAGTCGGAAGTACTCGATTGCCGCAGACCAAACATTGTTACAAGACCTGGATCGTCTTTTAAGATCTTGGCGCCGTATGTTGAGGTCTCGAATGTCTACACGCAAACGACAGATACTGGAAGAAATGGTTTTCTCGTGCTCGCGTTGTCTGCTCCTGTAGCGCGCTTGGTTAATTCGGCACTGCTCTCGTCTAGAGGTAGAGATACGGCGCTTAACCCTTCGTATAAACACTCCTGGTTGTTTAAATGACAATTCTGTCGTGTTTTCTGATGTAGTGGTCGTAAGACGAGGAAATTGCTTTTGGTTGCTGAAGTGCAGCTCAGTGGCCGAGCGTGGCTCTGGCTCTGGATCAGCGAGGAAGCTGAGTCCCATCTTGCTGTGGTGGAGTGCAACACGATCCACCACGCTGCCAATGACGACGTCTCTCAACGAATAACTGGTTGGTGGGTGAAGGGAGCTGGTCATCACTTGTATCGCTTGTTGTCCGTATGCGCTTCGGAGGGTGAATGAAGAAGTGATACTTTCTCACTACTGTATGCGGTGAGGTTGCGTAAAGTCATCACTGATTACAGAAATCAACATCACTGATGGCGTGCGAGAGCCTGGCCGTGTACATGCTTAGCATGCTTTCTGTTTTATATTAAGTATTAGTAACCTTCCACGTTAAACTGATGTGCTGAACCTTGCACGACATCTAAACAAGCTTTCCATCTGTTCGCAGACGGGCACTACTGAGTACTGTACAATACTAACGATAAATTAGTTCTATCTAGTTCAAAATTTGTACACAGCTCTTTTTAAAAGGAGCTGGGTAGAGATAACAAAAGAAATTGGCAGCCAAAATATATTGCATCAAGCTGTTTTATTTTAATATCAACATGTAAAATAGGTGATTTATTCACTGTGATAATAAATATTTTAATATGTAAGAAATAATCGGTACGCTATTAAGGTGGTATTGAGCATTACCTAGGAGTTCAAACAAAATATTCAACCGATCGAAGCTGAGTCCTGCTAGTTAAGTCACCGTCCAACAATTTCTAAACGTACATACTTGTACTAAGTATGAAATGCGGTTCAGAAGATAAACGACAGCTTTTCAGAATCGAGCTGTCCTTAGTTTAACAAGGATTTATGCAATGACATCTTTTATTTTTGCTTGGAATAGCGTCTGTGTACTGTAGAAATCGGGCTATTAGATCAGAAAGGAGTAGTGTACAGTATGTGATGCTCGATGCCATTTAAGTTTGTGCTTGCTGTTCATATATCGGGCTTGCTTAAAACTTGCATTTCAAACATTTCTTGCAAGAGTCAAGTCATTGATTCGCTCCCACTCGATTATTTCCTACTACCGAAGCACAAAATAAAGAGAAATGTAAATTTTAATATACTTTTCTTACTATTAATAAAATACTAATTGAAAATTCATTACAGACCATTTTATAGATTTCACTTCGACTCGGCTATTTGTCAAGATTAACAGGGCGGCCGGCGACATTCTGTATGCACTGAACAAATGGAACTGGTCATTTTGCCGGTGAGAGTAACAACGTAATTGTTGTATTGTACTACGAGTGTGTCATTCCATGGATTTCAATTTGAAACTCAACGATCGCCATTTCTTTAGATTCCATGGTCAATCACAAATACTAATGCTGGACAAAAAATAATTAAGCTTGATTTCACGGTGCTGCACCTGCTCTAGTCGTTTGCCCGTTTTTGGCATAAGAAGCATACAAATGTTAAGTTGGAACCGCTTGTGTTCTACAGCAACTACGATTGTTGCGATTGCAGCTGTAACCAACATTTAGTCGGAACGAATGGCAAGTTTAAGAGGTCTGGCTGGAAGTTTTTACCACTAATATATGTAAAAAAAATATTTAAACGGTATACGTTATTATGATATATATTTGTTTCGTCGGTGTCAAATCAAAAGTTCTTTTAGCCCACCCAAACTTAGCAACTAGATCGTCTTCGACTTAGCTGAGAATGCATTTTTTGTGCAAGTAAGCAGCCAGGTTAGTAGAACTTAAAGAAATTGTCAACAAATGATCTTAGCAGTACAAAGCCCAACATTAAACTTCTTCTAATCTGAACGAACCGCAAAACTACTTATCAATTTGAACAAGCTGTTCGAATACGTTTACCGACCAAATCTGCCTTAAGCAAAGTGGAGAAATAGATTAAATCGGAAAGTGGATATCCAGATTTTGAAATATCGAGCATTCGTAATATCTACTATATTGACAGCCTCCTTCCACAGTTTTACGAAAGGAGTGTGCCCATGGGGAGTGAATGTATTATAGGGTAGCCTCGTGGTGGCTGCTTGATCTTTGGATGTCAATATTTGCGTCGCAGGCCTTATAGTTTTGAGTTAAAACAACGGCACAAATGCTGTTTATTTAAAGAAGGGGGGGGGGAGGGTTATCATATTCACATGTACTGGTATGTTAGTTTACCGTTATCTGTCCGGCTTGAGTGGATCGCCACCTACTGAATGATTAATTTATTTGAAGCGGCAAAGCCGCTGTACAAAGTAATTTCTGAAGTTTTATCCTCTGGATTTTAAATCCAGAGTTTTTCCAGAGTTTTAGGAGGCGAGTCATTCTAACCCAAAACTACTGTAGACTTTTATACACAGAAACTCAAGTTACTCAAACCTTGCAAATAATTCATGTTGACTTTGATACCACTGTTTAATGCATAAGGTTGCCATAGGATAGTCGTACCCCATACAATGGGTTTTCCCTCCTGTTGTTAGGTATACGTGATTTCTGCTCGTATCTGAAGAAAGATCCTTAATTTAATCAAGCACGTCATACTTTGATACCTCATTCCCGTGGCAAAACTCATGCAAAAAGCCCACGTGAATGTTGCTTGTGGCGGCCAAGTGCAACATTATCGGTAAATTTCGGAAGACGAAAGTAATTTATTATTATTCGAAGTTACGCTCAACAAGCAGAGATGGAAAGTCGACGGAGCCAAAAGGGAATAGAGAAAGCACATAATACACACCTTTTCCTATTAACCTACTTCGTTGCTGTAGCTCGCTTCCTTCTTAATTTATCGTTTTCCTCCATAAGCTCTCTCTCTCTCGACGTTATAATGTATGTTGATGTGGTTACAACCGGGCGTACACCAAGACATTCACAACAGAGTCCTCTGTGCGTTGTGGTAAGCCAGAGCACATTTACTTGGACAGCTTTATTTCGTGTAATCACTAGCTTTCAGGCTGTTTCAACTCTATTTGGAACAAGCGCGCAGCATCAAAGACGGCGTAACATTACACTAAACCAAGTAGAATTTCCGTCGCTACTCGTTCTTACTGAATGAAAATTTGTCCAAACAACCGACAAATGTATATTCTTAAAGGAGTTTTGCCAATATATTCTAATTAAGAGCGCAAACAAAATCGCAATGAGCTGTAAAAAAAATTAAAGGTCTGCGAGTTGTTGCTAGGACGGCAGCACCATCAACAGTAGACTAGCACGGAAATCCAGAGCTTCCAGTGCAGAACACGGCATTAGTCTTTCTTCTCCCGTAACTAGTGTTTTACATCTGCCAGCGTTTCTTCCACGATGCAATTGTAACAAGAAACGATTGCAGTTATCCACGCTCAGCTATCGTCGGCACGCCAAAAATGAAAAAAAAAAATGTGTGAACAACAATAAGTTTATTTTTCATGGGGATTTTGGGCAAGCTATCCGAATGAACTTCCGTTTGACCGGCTGAGTAAATCTATTTTGCAGTTGTTGTTGCTAAAACTAACTACTCTGACCCATCGAGTAGCCCCACGCGTAATAAATAGGTTTCTTGGAGTCGCAACTTGATAATATAGTGGTTATGGTTGTCACAGTTGAATTCGCCTTGTACATTTGCTCAACAAAATAGCTCGCATAAAACGTAAGATGGATGTTGAGCGAGATAACATCGACAGAGTTACGCAGTACCGTGGATTTAATCCGTTGAGGGCTGTCCATACCTTAAGTTATTCCCAGTGCAATGCTACATATACTATAATACATGTACCAGGTAAAAATGAGCTCGATGTCACATTATAGAGATAAATTACACGCACTACCATCAACAACATTGTGCACTCATCGCTCCACTTCTGCATCATTCGCCTGACGACTCGCTGCGAACAGCGCTGGGTGATTGAGCACTTCCCTCATGGTCTGCAGCCGTTTGACTGGGTCGAACTCCAGCATCTTGGACAGCAGGTCGAGTGTCGCTGCAGAGAGCTGCGTGTCCATCTTCCAGGACCGGAGCACGCCGAGACAACCCACGGTCTTGACCGTGTTGAACTCCGGATCTGTCGGCGACGCGAACTCCAGCAGCGGCGCGCCCGTTAGCAGCATGAACAGCAGGATACCCAGTGACCAGACATCAGCCGTCACAGGATCGTAGCTCACCTCAGATACGACCTCGGGTGCCACGTACTGCGTCTTGCCCACGCAGCCACTAGCCCGTCGGTCCGCGCGCGTGCTGAGACCGAAGTCGCCGATCTTGTAGACGCCGTCACGCGTGACGAAGACGTTCTCGAGCGAGACGTCACGGTGAGCGATGTTACACGTCTCGTGCAAGAAGTGCAGACCACGCGCCAGGTGCAGTACGATGCGCAGCGCGTGGGGTTCGCCCAGACGGCTTTCGGGCTGCGTGGACACCAGATCGGCAAGTAGGTCACCACGTGCACAGTGTTCCATGACCACGAAGACGTGTGAGCGCTGTACGAATGTGTCGAAGATCTGCACGACGTTGGGGTGGCTACGCGCGACGCCACGCAGCTGTGTGGTGGCCTGCCACTCCTTCCAGGGCCCCAGCAGACGACCCGAGACGCTGTCGCGCTGAAGCTGGCCAGCGCATTTGACCACCACCGCCTTGGCCCGAGCAGCAGCGGCATTGTCAGCCGAACGAGTGTAGATGTGGCCTAAGTAGATTTGCGGAGCGAGACGTGAGCTCACTTTGATGTGGCGGTGTGAACTGGCGTTGGAGTTGGCAGTGCGAGCAGCGCTCTGTGCTCTAGGACCGCCACCGCTGCTTCGACTGCTATTGCTGCGGGCTTGAGCGAGCGTCGCTGTCATGGCTTGCAGTAGGGGTTTTGTTTTTGTTTTTGGTGAGGAACTGGCAGGCTTGGGGCGGAAAGAGAAGTGCTGCTGTGCACGAATCCGCGTTGAACCGACCGAACTTGAAGTACGGCGACGACGTTAGCGTAGACGGGTCATTGTTTGCCACGTCACATGCTGTCGCTGAGGCTAGGCTTTCACCAGTATCAGCGAATCAGCAGGAAGCACGTCGCCCGCGTCGATGTGACATAGACGCGTGCAACGATCGCAATGACGAGGCGTTTTCATTTGTCTTGGTGGAGGTGTCGGGCCGAAGGTTGGCGTTCGGCATCATACGCTACGATCCTTAGCTCGCTAACGGGCTGCGGCCTTCCGGAGTTTCTCATGTAGCCAACGGTATAATAGTCAGTGCTTGCTTGAAAAGCGTTCTCGGGCGACGTAGATTGACGACATCGGACAGTCCAGCCGTTTGAATCTCGTTGGTAAGGACAGTCGATGTTTGCCGCAGAGCCCCATCCGCGTGTGAATCCTGCAGTTGCAGTGACTCGAACTTGCCGACGGCTGCCATTGGAGACGGCAGGCAACAATTTTTCGGATGACTCATGACGCAGCGCGACGTGTTCACTTCAAGTTGGAATGCAAGCGTTGCTATTCTCGGTGGATTGATCGCAGCACTAGCAGCACTCGTTCCTCTTCTACTCGGCAATTGTGGCAAACTTCTGCTGCAAGCCTGTTGCATCACAGGACAATTCGACACGTTGACTGTGGATGTGTGCACGTATTTAATAGGCGCCAGCATAGCGATCGGTGCACGAGAATCGCGTCCAATGCCGCCATTGATTAGGAACTTCTGGAGGGTAGCTAAAGGACGAAACAGCTACCATTTAGCGGTTGTCTTCAATGAAAACATTGTACCGTGCTGGCATTTGCGTACTCAACAAGCAATGCCAGGTCGGCTCGGTTATTTGCTGTTGTGTCAATTCAAGGAGGAGATTCCGGTGGTCGAGCCTAGACCGTTGATTGGTCAAATATTGTTCACTGAGCTTTTATTCCTGAACCAGACGATGGCTCTGCGGTCGCGATTCTCGTCGCGATGGGCGGCGTGTATGCGTACTGCGCGTGTCCACCGCATCTTCTCCACTGTTACGCCACCCAGGCCTTCAACAGCACCAAAGTCCAAGCGACGTGTAGTATTGGTACGCATTTTGGCTACTAACTTTGCATCATCTCTCAACCATTAATGTTGCTACATGTGTCATTTCAGTCAATTGACAAGCTCAATTCACACGGCGATGGTGTCGGCACCTACATTTCCCCGGAAGGAGTGAAGATGCAAGTGGTGGTGCCGTTTTCAGCTCCAGGTGACGAGATTCAGGCCGAACTTTGGGAACGCGACGTGCAGTCTAGAGAGAAGTGGGCGGCAGATAAGCCGCAGAGCGCATGGCCGGTCTTCGGACAGCAAGTGGCACTGTCCGAGCCCAGTGGCCATCGTACACAACCTCAATGTAGCAAATACTTTGGGATCTGTGGTGGATGTAAGCTACAGCACGTGAGCTACACGCAGCAACTTGAAGAAAAACAGGAATGGATCCAGGAACTATTCGCCGAGCGGCGCCACTCACCAGACATGGAGATCCGTGACATTTTAGGCGTGGAAACTGAAGGAGAACAGGGTGGGATCTATCACTACCGAAACAAAATGGAGTTCACCTGTAGTACTGGTCGCTGGCTACTGGACGAGGACAAGCCATCGAGCGATAACAGTGAAGCTCCACGCTACCCCTTTACAGTCGGAATGTTTCCTGTGGCTTCAGTGAGTGCTCGTCGATCCAAGCAAATCCACGGCAAGAGTAAGGCACGTCGGCGTCGTGCTACAGTGTGGAGTCCTCGAATTTTGTCGTTGAATGAGTGTCTGTTACAATCGTCGGCTTGCAATCGATTGCTGCAACAACTCGTGGTCAGAAGTGAAGATCTGGGGCTGCAAGCGTATGATTTCAACACGCACGAAGGCTTTCTGAAGCAGATTGTATTGCGTCGCGGTGTGAATAGCCAAGGCCGCACAGAGATCATGTTGGGCCTGGTGACAACAACGTTTGAAGGAGAACAGAGTGAGCTGCTGAAAAGCATCATACAAGGCCTTGTATGCGAGCATGAAAAGGATTTACTAGCCGAGACCGAAGATGCCCCACGACTCGTGTCGATTGTGGAGAGTTTAGACGGCGAAGCTCAACGACATCGACGCCAGAAAGGCGAAGAGCCAGCCGAGAGTACTGGCGAGGAACGCGTTCTATACGGCAGTTCGCACTTTGAAGACACGATTCTAAAACACAGATTCGAGGTTTCTTTCAACTCGTTCTTCCAGCCCAATTCGAATCAGGCAAGTGTGCTCTATCGAGAAATCCAGCACATGATAGCGGCGTTGCCAGAGCAACCTGTGGTCTGGGATCTCTTCTGTGGTGTGGGTAGTATCGGCATTTGCATGGGTCCTTACGCCAAGAAAGTGGTGGGATTCGAGCTAGTTGATGCGGCTGTGGAGCGTGCAAAGGTGAACGCTAGTCTGAATGGCTACACTCCGGATCACATGCAGTTCTTTTGCGTTGACTTGGCCAAGAGCTGGCAGGAAGAGGAGTTTCTCAACAAGATTGCGTCCACCTCGAATGGTAGTTCCTCCTCTGAGCTACCAGATCTGGTGATTGTGGATCCTCCTCGAGCGGGACTGCACAAAAAACTTATCAAGATGTTGCGTCGTATTGCTCCGCGCCACATTTGCTACGTATCATGCAATCCCCACTCCCAGGTGCCTGATCTTGAGGCGTTCTGCGCTAAGGCAAAGCCTGAAATCGGTGAAGTTGGCACCTACCGAGTGCGATACCTACAGCCAGTGGACATGCTCCCCCATACTCCGCACATTGAGACGATCGCATGGCTTGAGCGGTGCGATTAGTTAAAGAAACAGAATAAAGTCTCTATCAATAGGCATAAGAGGAAACTTATCCACAAGAGACTATTTCAGCCGTACGATTGAAAGTAGAACGAGGAATATATCGTTGGCGTCATCTCTACCGCTCGCGACCGAATTCGACGCTTTCTGGGACTCATTTGCTGTCTATGACGCTCTGAACGACGCTGCATATTCATGTCGACGAACAAAAGTCAAGATCCACGTGAAGTAGTTGTTAAGCCGCCGGAAACAGGTAGGATTATTGATGCTACCATATTTTACCACCAAGGTTTTCAATAACGCATGCGATTATTGATAAGGGTGGGCTGCCGAATCGGATACCCCTCGCCTGCGCCGACACGTAAGCGAGATGACGCGAGTGTCGTCTTTTCACACGGATGGGAGCAGCAAACAGCGGAGAAGTTTGCTGGCCGCACAGGATTCGCGGAGAGATATCACCCGACGTGTTTCCGTCCGGGATAAGGTACATAGTGAGTTTGACGCGGTTGCTATTGGGGGCGACACCAAACAGTCTCGGAGCTGCACCCTGCAGTAGTGGTTTAATCTCTATGTAATGCTGTAATATCGTAGCGGAGGTAGATAGATTGATAACGGAGAAACAGGATGGTATCCCTTCCACAAACCAAGCTCCTGGCGTAAATGTACAACCATCTCTCGCGATTCCGGTGCTATATCGCGCAAACTCGGTGACGGGCAACACACAGACAGCATCGACTGATTCAACGACGCTGGAGGATGGGACTGACGCTACGAGTGTCAGTTGTGGCACTGAGAACCCTCTGCGGCATGCAGAAGAAGAGGAACGAATGCTAAGGCCAACATGCCAAAAAAAAAAAAAAAAGGCTGGCATATGCTACACTCGCACAGATAAATTTACTGCTGGATTTGGCGTGTTCAAGTTGAAGTGAACACGTCGCGCCGCGTCATGAGTCATCCGAAGAATTATTGCTACTGTAGCGGCTAGCAACAATTCGCGACAGACCTGTCGCCATTGGCAGTCGTTGGCCAGCATGAGGACGCACAGATGGGGCTCCATCGTTGGCAGAGACTTTCCTTCCTTGCCAGCAAGATTCAGATTTCCAACCGAGTTCTGTTTACAGGACAAATCCACACAATGCACATACTGCTGTTGTCTGTCATCGGCCTAAGAGTCGACG
Organism: Phytophthora nicotianae INRA-310; assembly: GCF_000247585.1. Lineage (NCBI taxonomy): Eukaryota > Oomycota > Peronosporomycetes > Peronosporales > Peronosporaceae > Phytophthora > Phytophthora nicotianae. The sequence continues at coordinate 1,407,574 of NW_008648996.1, read as the reverse complement.
CAGTATAAAGCATGGTGGTGTCGAGGAAGACAACAGCAGTAAGCGATCGTCAAAGGAAATGAATGATCATTGCGCACGGTTTTAACACATCGACGCAGGCGACGTGCTTCCTGCTGATTCGCTGGAAAAATGACAGCATGCGACGTGGCAAAAATAAAAATGACCCGTCTACGCTAACGTCGTCGCCGTACTTCAAGTTCGGTCGGTTCGCCGCAGATTCGTGCACAGCAGCACTTCTCTTTCCGCCCCAAGCCTGCCAGTTCCTCACCAGAAAAAAAAAAACCCTACTGCAAGCCATGACAGCGACGCTCGCTCAAGCCCGCAGCAATAGCAGTCGAAGCAGCGGTGGCGGTCCTAGAGCACAGAGCGCTGCTCGCACTGCCAACTCCAACGCCAGTTCACACCGCCACATCAAAGTGAGCTCACGTCTCGCTCCGCAAATCTACTTGGGCCACATCTACACTCGTTCGGCTGACAATGCCGTTGCTGCTCGGGCCAAGGCGGTGGTGGTCAAATGCGCTGGCCAGCTTCAGCGCGACAGCGTCTCGGGTCGTCTGCTGGGGCCCTGGAAGGAGTGGCAGGCCACCACACAGCTGCGTGGCGTCGCGCGTAGCCACCCCAACGTCGTGCAGATCTTCGACACATTCGTACAGCGCTCACACGTCTTCGTGGTCATGGAACACTGTGCACGTGGTGACCTACTTGCCGATCTGGTGTCCACGCAGCCCGAAAGCCGTCTGGGCGAACCCCACGCGCTGCGCATCGTACTGCACCTGGCGCGTGGTCTGCACTTCTTGCACGAGACGTGTAACATCGCTCACCGTGACGTCTCGCTCGAGAACGTCTTCGTCACGCGTGACGGCGTCTACAAGATCGGCGACTTCGGTCTCAGCACGCGCGCGGACCGACGGGCTAGTGGCTGCGTGGGCAAGACGCAGTACGTGGCACCCGAGGTCGTATCTGAGGTGAGCTACGATCCTGTGACGGCTGATGTCTGGTCACTGGGTATCCTGCTGTTCATGTTGCTAACGGGTGCGCCGCTGCTGGAGTTCGCGTCGCCGACAGATCCAGAGTTCAACACGGTCAAGACCGTGGGTTGTCTCGGCGTGCTCCGGTCCTGGAAGATGGACACGCAGCTCTCTGCAGCGACACTCGACCTGCTGTCCAAGATGCTGGAGTTCGACCCAGTCAAACGGCTGCAGACCATGAGGGGAGTGCTCAATCACCCAGCGCTGTTCGCAGCGAGTCATCAGGCAGAATCGGAGCCATGAATGTGAACCTGGTGGTAATTAGTGCGTGAACATTGGATAACTAATTTATTAACCGAGACTACGTGAATACATGTATTTCTTGCACTGTCTTCGAGTGCTCTCAAATCGTTTCCTATGAAAGAGAGATTGCTCATTTAGAAACAGCAACGAAACAATGTAAGCTGAGCGAGCGCCTACAGAGTAGACGTCGGAGCAAATTATTAAATTGAGGAAGATAACAATATTTTGGAATTATTTGTACGTGTAACAAGAAATTTAAAGAAAGGAAATAGTTATCATTCATGTTCTACGATCAATGATAAGTTGTACGGCATCGCGGCGTTGAAATATGGCGTCTCCGTCGCATGCAGTAGCAACAGTACTCGACCAACTATTCTTAGCAGATGAATAAGTAGTCCACAGATTTGGCTAATCGAACACAACATGCTCGCAAATTTATATAGTGACTGCAAAGTTGCACACAGAAGCGATTTAATTCCACTTCGCCTCTCGGCAGACGAAAAAAAATAACCATGAAATGGCCTATAGATTATCCAATTGATTCCAATATTTTGAAATCACTTCATGTCGATTGAAGCGATGAGGACAATTGCAGGTTTATTTTGAGGAAGGTCTCTGGATTGAAGAGCTTAGAAGTGAAACACGTTGAAAGATTTCAATGATGTCAATAATAAATGCTAGAAGGGGCATTTTTTTAATAACTCGTTAGTTCCGTGCACACACTCTCACATTTTCGGGACTATATTCTAACAGTACAGTTTTATCCAAACTATACAACTTGAATTAATTATTCAAAAGCGTACGCGCAAAATGCCATTGGTGCACGTCACCGTCCTCGCAGGCCAAAGCATCACCTCTAGTCACTGGCGAACTATCAAAATCCCGATAGTAATAAGCTTCGCAAAACGAAAAGATAAAAAAAAACGGCCCTTAGCCTGTTCTTTTTTTTTTGCAGTTTCTAACCGTAAAAAATAGCTTCAACGAACACAACTGCGAAGGTTTCAGCTTGAAACTTTCAGGTCAGGTAATGAGCCGGTGTGTTCAGTAACGTTAGTGCTGCTGTTCTGTCATGATATGGGATCAATAACGGCTGTCATCCTAAGTCGTAAGATGGTGATCACGGTAGCTGAAGAGCTAGCAAAATCTTGTCTTAGCAACGAAGCGCAACTCGCCGGTGAAACGACAAACCTTCGTCTCACTTTCGGTCGTCCCTATTTTGGTCGAAATTTCGGAGTCTGACTAAGTCCTCCGAGAAACTCAGAAACGATTGCGCTTCACGTCCAGGTAATGGAAGGCGCGCGTGATGAAATCCAGCATCCTTTCGGTGCTCGGCTCTCAGTCTCTCGTAATGGCGAAACAAGGACGAGTTTTCGAGCCGTGGCGGTGGTGCCGCACCTTGGAGGATTACCGAGGCGAAGTAGTAGCGTCTTACACAACATCCGTGGTCGTGCATTGCCATTTTCAGCTAATAGCGGACCCCCAAAAGTACACGATAAAGCGGATTCCCCCACTCGATCGGATGTTCAACGTGTGAGAAGTTTTACTCAAGCCATTCGAGGATTTTCAACAGAGCCTGTAAGATCGCTCGATAGTCTTGCGGTGTTACGACAGGATAGCGACAGATCCAGCAATGGCCAGCAGATCACCATGGAGACACCAGGAGTAGATTCCAGAGGTTTACCTCGTCGAAGTAGCTACGTGCTAGAGATTCCATCAAATAGCCCAACCAAGTCTCGTCGTCAAACCACGTCGTTAACGAACTTTCCAGACTTGTCGGTCATGATTCCCAAGCCCCCTGGAGCGATTGAAGGTTCTCCAGAGAAGAAGAAATCTATGGTTGGTCCTAACATCAGCTCAGTATCTACTGCATCACAAAAGCGCGACGCATTTATCGTCTCCTTACCGCAGAAACCAGAACGACAGCCAAGCCTTCGTGTGTCCACTATGACCTTCTTTGGGCACTCTTTCGCCCCACTTTACGATTTCTGGGAACGACTCCAAGTGAGTCACTGTGGACAATACTCGGTCGAGCGTATGTTGGCACTTGACGAGTATTGCCAACGCGTATCTATCGGGCGAGTATTAGCTGTATGTTTGCTATTCCCCTTGGGACCATTACTGGTGGTGGTACTTACGGAATGTATGCCGTTACAACCGGTGGAGAAAGGTCCCCTAATGAATTACGTATTCTGGATACGGCATACTCTAATGGGGATACTGTTAGTGATGTGCGCTATGGTGCAGGCGAAAGCGTGGATTCCGGAGATGGCAATGACGATGAAACAGGTTCTTATAGTGGCGATTGGCTCTGCTTTAGTGTACACAGCGTCGAATATCGTGATCGCAGATCTGTGGGTATTTCCGATTCCTTTTCTCGTGGTGGCTGGTGCACCTTTAATGTTCAGTATTTGGGCGATTTTGAGTCGAATAGTATTAAGACCGTGCCCATTAGAGGGCGTGCAAGATGGAAAGTTCCGTGCCCGTCAGTTTCTATTGCTAACTGCTGTACACGCCTCACTTTTGGGCCTTTACCCAGCCTATCAAGCGGTATTTCTCGCACTGGACGGGTTACTACAGTTAGGGATGATTGCACTGTTACCGGCAATTAACCTCGCTTTAAAAAACCTCCAGACAGCAATCGGGTCACATTTGGAGGATAATTTACCTGAAGTTATTATCTTCAGCATCGACGTCTTCAGCGCGATCTACTCCGTTCTCTGTATGCACAGCGCTAACTCGATGAAGATGGTCGCAATTACGATTGTTTTAAACACATTAGTCATGTTTCTATCACTGCATGGGATGAACCGTCGATCTCGAGTCGCTCGAGCCTGTCGATCCTTCCAACTGATGGAGCGCCAGCAAGAAAAACTCCGCCGTCGGCAATCAGTTCTCGACTCTGTGGTTAGAACGGCTGGTAACCCTGCGTTGCTAAGTACACTAGTTGATACGATGCTGAGGTTACTACAAGCTCCAGGTCAGCTAGACACTGCTGAACTTCAAGCCATTCGACTGTACTCGGGGATGCCTCAGAAGCTCTCGGATTCAAATGTAGCTTTACTGGATAGTCTGGCAGCTCGATCAGTATACAACACCAGTCGACGCAGCTCTGACGCTATGTCGGTAGCTCAGATCAAGGAACGGTATTCGTCCGCTGCGATGGAAGGTCGTCCTCTAAGAGCCTCGGAATTACCAGTACCTACTCCATCCCGTTCAAAGTTAGTTCAACGACTTCGAGGGGCTGCACTGGTAATTCCAACTGCTCGATGGTTAAGTTTACGGATCAGCACACGAACAAGTTCTCGTCTAAATGATTCTACTCGATGTCTGTCGGAAAACCGCGAGAGTCTCAATAAAAGTACCGAGTCGGATGAATCAGAAGTAGAGAAGATACCCGCGTCACTAGCCTTGGAATCTCCAGCTCCAAAGATCTCGCAGCTCGTAGACGCAGCGTCAATACCAGTTTTAAACCCCAAAACTCGTCAGAAATCCAATCGACGTAGTATTGCTAACTTGTGGCAAGAAACTTCGGAGAAATTACTACCGCTTGTCTCGAAGAATAACCCTGTTATCGGTATTGTACTGGACGAGACGAGAAAGCAGAATACCAGAGCCGTTAAGCAGACACTCCAGTTGTTGTTTAACAACGAGTACATCGGACTGATAGCGTACGCCCAGTGTATTATTCCGGTGTTGTACCTGCTGTACATGCCCGCACTTCAAGCTTTGCCTAATCACGTGTACTACCCGACACATTATCGATATTTTGGAGACGCGATTGAATTCGAGGAACGGATGATGGTGGTCGGTATTCTAGCGCTAATGCAGTTGCTGATACTCGTGACGTTGCAAGTTATTGTGATGAAGCGGTTCGGTATCTCGACGATTTACCAGGTGGCGTTTGTGTTAGAGTCCCGGTTTGTGATGTTGCAATGTCGAGTCTTGATGTGGCTCGTATTTGCAGTACAGTCAACGCTTATACACTACGGTAGGTCCCTCCCTTTTGCTGCAACACATTGGTTTCTGTAAGTGTTTGATATTGTGGTCTGATGTTCATCAGGTGTCGATTTTACTTTTCAGTTCGACTGGCTGAAGAAATGATACTAGTAATGAGAGCGTTAGATAACACCAATCCAAGTGGCCTAAAACAAGGTTAATCTTAATTAGCCTTTCTTTATGTCCCACTGACACAGTCAAATTTAGCACGCGAAACTTATTAAATTATAAAGCTGTAAACAGATTAGATTAAATATCTGTAAACTTATGCAAGCCCAATTGTGCCTGACATTAATTCCGAGATGAGCTTGTTTAGTTTACTGATATTAATTAAGATTTTTTTAAGTTTACGGAGATTTATTTTATCTTGTATAAGTTTACAGTAATATTAAGCGATATACAATCTATTTGTGAAACAAGCAATACAGTAGCAGTGGGGTCAGCTATTCTTCACCAACTAAAAGGACTACCTAGTCCATCGCTACTTTTCGCCAGTCATTGTTGCGGCGGCTGGGTTGACATGCCTAGGAAATGTGGTACAGCAGTGGCCCCATTCCCAATTCCGCTGGAGACTCAATCTCCAGTACGACCACGCCCACCACATGAGCGACAACAGAGTCAAATTGTCATTGGAACGATGAAAATAATCGGCAGTTCACTTGGCCCGCTTTATCATTTATGGGAACGACTGCAAGTGAGTCATTGTGGACAATACTCGGTGGAACGGATGTTGGCATTGGAGGAATACGGACAACGGGTATCACCTTTTCGAGTGGCTGCAGTGTGTATATTAACTCCGTTATCTCCGTTGTTACTAGTGGTATTAGCGGCATATCTCCCTCTTCGTCGAGCAGCTGAAGGTCCTGACGTTAACTTCATGTTCTGGATACGACATTTTATCGTTGTGGGCTCCGCGATACTTAGTATTTTAATGCAAGCAAAAGCGTGGCTTTCGGAACTTCCGTTAACGACAAGAAGAATCATCGGAGTGACCATTTGCAGTGCTGGAATCACTCTCGCGTTCGACATTATGCTGGCAAACGTGTGGGTTTTCCCGGTCCCGTTCATGAATGTGCTTCAGACTCCAGTAGCATTCCTAGGCTGTACCTTCATTACAAGTCTCGTATTGGGTCGAGGAGTGCTTGGAGATGTTCCAGACGCCGAATTTCGAGTGAATCGCTATGTTATGCTCATCGCAGCTCAAGCATCTTTAGTCACGATCTACCCTGCATATCAAGCTCTTTTTCTCGTCGCTCCGACAGTCATTCAACCACATTTAATGGCTCTACTGACACTTGTGAACGTCGCAGTGAAGAACGTGCTTGCTGCGTGTGGAGCGCACTTGGAAGACCGACTACCCGAGGTGATTGTGTTTACAGTGGACGTCTTTAACGCTCTGTATTGCGCTCTATGTATGCGAAGTACCAAATCCTTAAAAATGGTCGCGATAGTTGTGACGCTCAACGTGGTTGATTTGACACTCGCTCTTCACGGAATGAACCGACGATCACGTGTTGCATTAGCGAATCGAGCGATTCAACAGAAGCGATATCGGCAGCAAAGATTAACCGCTAGAGGGCTAGGAAATAAAGATCAAGAAGAACCGGAACACTCGCTTGGAACTCTATTCCAAGCCACCCTCAAGCTGCTCCAGTTACCTGGTCAACTGGACCCAGCCGAACTACGTCAGATCTGCTTGCTTTCTTGTGCAGAACACAATGTATCGGAAGCTAACAGGGCTCTACTTGCTGCTCTTGCTGCTCGATGCGTTTACCATAACGACCGAAGGCCTACTAATTTACGATCGATGGCAGAACGCAAGTCTCGCTACTCCTCCACAGCGATGAGTGGCCCAGAGCTGGGGGCTGAGTACTTTTCAATGGCCGTAAAGCCTCCTTCTCGCTTCACACAGAGACTAAGAGCAGCAGCACGACTAATACCCGAAGCAGGGAAGCGATTGAGCGTTCAGATTGGCACTCGGCTTGGTAATTCTTTCGGTTTTCGGATCGATAGTCGTGGGCAGCTCAGTCAACAGAAAGAGGACGGGGACGAGGAATCGGATACTGACAGCTTCGACAATGACTCAACGCCACATGAAGTGACTGAACTTACGTCTTCTTCACCTTCTTCACGACGACAATCGACTGGGCCCGGAACGCCTACACCAATTGAGCCATTTCCACGTCGAATACCTGGTCTGACGGACACCCCACGAAGGATATCAACGCAGATGGGGTCAGGATCATCGCGACGAGCATCGACGCAAATGCGCTCTGGTTCTTCGCGAAAAGTGTCAGCTCAACTAGATCCTACGACTTTGAATCAAAGTCGTTCAGGTCGGCGGTTAATGAACCATTTGGGCTCTTCCAGAAGACTTGCTGAGCTCGTCGCTGTGTCTACGAAGCTGGAAACGTCACTAAAGCTACAGCCCTTACTGATGCGTGAAAACCCCGTGATCAACGACATTTTGAAGGAGACTAGGAAGCAGAATACGGTGGCTGTGAACCAGACACTCCAACTGCTATTTAACAACGAGTATCTCGGTCTCATCGCGTATGCGCAGTGCATTACACCTATGATCTATATGACCTATATAATGATCATGCAAGGGATGCCCAATCGAGAATTTTACCTAAATGGACGCGATTTGGACGATCTGGAAGGGCTCGCACAGCGATTCACCGTCATTGCAGCGTTTGTGGGACTTCAGACGGCGATTTTAATAGGTCTACACCTTTTTGTCGATGTTCGGTTTGGAGTTTCGACATTGTATCAAGTGGCATTCGTGCTGGAAACTCACGCTCGACTTGTACAAGGCAAAATCGCCACGTGGCTCTTGTTCGCAGTGAGCTTCATGTTGGAACACTACGGTAAGTTTAAAGGACGGGGGGTTGGTGTTTGTTTGCTCATTATTCTTGATTTTCTTAGGAGTCGATTTCTCGTTTCGATTCCAATGGATACACGAACAAGCACCCCCACCGCCTCCGCGTTGATACCTAACAAAAAACTGTGAAATAGTTTAATGTTATCGACTGCGCCATACGCTTGGGTGGTTGAGAAATCAGGGGTCACCGTGCTTATAAGCTTGTCGAACGTAGGCTCGCTCTGGGTGAATATGTACCGCCATGCGTCAATTGGTAACTTGGTAATTCACTGAAAGTGTAAGTCAACATGGACGAAGTCTGCCCCGAAAAGCAAGTTCACTGGCCTTACCGCCGAATGTGGAGCGCACTATCCTCGAACGTCCCGTCCGACAATGCAAATCACTGCAAAGCGACAAGAACTGGAAGCACCCAACACGGCGAGGAACGGGATCGGAAAGACTCAGCATTCCGTCACCACGATGTCCAGCAGTGTCGCAGTTGCAGACTCCATCGTCGAGGCAATGGCTGGATGGGATGGCGCTGTAGCAGGATCAGTCTCACCTGGCGACGTATCTGGTCCAGCATGCATTAATTCTTCAAGACTCCGTCGGAACTGATCGACACAGTAAAACCTCATGCATTCGCCGTGAATACAGTATTACGTATTGCTGTCATTCTTTTAAAGTTGCGTACCTGTCCACTTCAACCAGAAAGGGCCTTGGCGGGCGTTCAGTTGGCTCAAAGATCGAACGTCCCAGACTTCTGAGGCGTGGTGCCAACGACCACACCCCGAAAGACGTGCATCTCGGTGTGGTGGAGGCAGGTTTTAACAACTTTTTATCCGAGAAATTCTCTGTTCTCCTAATAAAACAGCTAAAAGAAATAAAGATAGGGGTTTTTTTCGAGAAGCTATGCTACAGCCTTCAAAAATGCAGGAAAAAAGTGATGGACGTCATGGAACAAGCAAGTTGCCTTCAACTGTTCCGGCTCGATTAAAATCGTTCAACTCGGATTCGCAAGGTGCGTCCTCGTCTGCTTTTCGCTCCGAGACGATCGGTCTCGGACGAAAAGTTGGTTGGACCAGGCGTCAGCCAAGTCCACACCGAGCAGACCTTTGGCCTCGCTGCCACAGCCAGTCGTTCAATGAAGACACCATCTACAGTAGATATATCTGCACCCGTCAAGTGATTCGCTTCGATTCCCTTGACGTATACTTCGAAGTACATGTATCAATGTTCGTCGCCTCGATCCAATTGACATGCGAGTCTTTGCTTACTGCTGTCTCAAATCGCATCCCACTGCGGCGTCAAGCTGCTCGCCATGACGACGCCACACAATGCGCGACGAGGGAGCACCGGCGAGTCGTGAAGCCAAGCACTTCGAGCCAAAAAGGCCAACACGCAGCAGCAGCTGCTGCAACTCGAAAAAAGGCGACGCACTGCCATGGCATAGAAACTGGAAGCAATGGCTCTGTCAAGGCTATAGTCGACCGCAAAAATTCCAAACGCTACATGAACGGCACAGCAAAGAGACCATTGAAACGTCCGCCCATGACAGCCTTGATGTTCATGAGGAAAGCGAGAACACCGCAAAACGCACCTGGCGGTGGTACCTTGAAAAACCATTCGATGCGAATATGTCACCAGCCCAATACAGTTGTGACGAGAGATAGTGAGGTTTCAAACAGCACTTGTATAGGAACTATAATACGTCATAGCATGCTGGAAGGCCGACGAACGCCGAGACATAGTTGATAACGTCGCGTCGTAACGTCAGACGAGTCGAATAAGATGCACATCGCTACTGTATCGGCACTTTAGCAAAATGTATGGTCACCCGGTCATGTATGGCGTCGGTTGTGCAACTTGTAAGACGCTTGAGTCAAATGACAGCGCTACGCTAGCGCTCGTGTTCGCCAACTACGTAAATTTTCACAGGGTACTGCGAGTTCCCGGACGTTACGGATCAGCAGCAGCAGCTTCAGCTTCCCTTCTCGGTGGTATGTGGATGGTAGGTCAATATTTTCTTCCGTGTACTTACTAGCAATGCCGCCAGTGGCAGCCGCACCTCTGCGAGACCAAAGGCGGTGTTGAAGTCGCTTCCTCGATAGCAGACGCGCTGGTTGTCTGCACAGTCAGAAACGAGGCCGTTAACCTCTTTGAGCAGAAGCGCCACGGGTGAGAAAATGACCAACGGGGCCTTTCACAGGCGCGCCGATGAGCGCTGGCCGCCATTGAGCCCCAATCCATTCACTCTATCACGGAGGAGCGGCGGCCGTGGGATCGTAAGCCTCGTCTTCTCTCAGCAGCAGCATCGCACCTCGCAGCGGCGGCAGTGGTCTCTTCACTTGAGAACTGAGCTCGAGAGCGACACGTCTCGCGACGACGTCTCTAAAGGCTTGGGCTCCTCCACCGAACAGGCCATCACCTGCCTCTTACGTCCACCTAACCGAGGACGTCATTGGCTCAGCCCAATGGCCGCACGGTCTCCTCTACAGCAGCGGTCTTCTGAGTCGTCGATCACGGACCGCACGCGCACGTCGTCCGGGTCTGGATCCACCCGCGTAACACTCACGCGACGTCTGACAAAGCAAGTCTATGTGGGCGCCATGGAGGTGCCGCCCGACGCCGTGGGCATCGACAAACCGGCCCCCGGCCAGCTCACAGTCGCGGTTAAAGTGCGGGCGCTCACGCTCGACTCGGACCGCAACGGCGGCGGCGGGTTGCGCACATGGCAGGAATGGCGTACAGTTCAGAGACTGCTGGCCCTCGAGCGTGAGGCCGACAATTACGTGCTGCGTGCGTCGTCCGCACTCAGCAGGAACAGAAGCAACACCGTCGGGCGCAGCGTCTTGGACGGTCGACGTCACATTGTCCGCTACTATACCACGAGCGTGGAGAGCGAATCGTTCCGCCTTATTATGGAACACTGTCCAGGCGGCGACCTGCTCTCTCAATTGATAAGTAGGGGGGCTCTGGGGCCACAGCCGTCGCAACGGGTCTCGCAACAGGAGGCGCGTCGCTGGGTGCTGCAGCTCGCACGCGGTCTACGGTACCTGCACGCGAGCGGCATCGCCCACCGGGACTTGTGTCCCGAGAATATTCTCATTAGTAGGACGGGCGACGTCAAGATCTGCAACTTCGGTGCTAGCACCACCCGAGCAGCAGAACTCTCGCGCGACCGCGTGGCCGGCAACCTGCACTACACAGCCCCCGAAGCCGTGAGCGGCACCTGGTACGACCCCGTGCGTGCCGACGTCTGGTCGCTGGGTGCGGTTTTCTTCGTCCTGTTGACGGGGTCGCCGTTACTGCGACTCCCGTTCCCGGAGTGCCGCGGTTTCGAGCTCGTTAAGACTGTCGGGTGTCGGGGCGTGCTCAAGCTGTGGAATATGGACCAGCTCTTCTCAGCCGCGACGATGGATCTTCTGGCTAAAATGCTCACGGTGGATCCAGCCAAGCGACTGGGAAGCATGAGGGAAGTATTGGAGCATCCAGCGATGCTGGCCACAGCTCATACAGAGCGTAGTCTCATTGCTGTGTGACAGTGAAGGAAGAGGGCGAAGAGAAGAAGATGAAGCATTTATCTAGAAGTGGGAGAATTTTAACAGCGCGGCACCGACCAATTGATAAGCGCGTGCCGGCAAATTGCAAGTAACAAGTGAAAAAAAATTATGTTATATGTCAATGAATAATAAAGCTGAATTCAAGACATTCGCGGCCATTATCAGTGTCAGGTGTACAGTAGCTATTCGTTCTCTTCGTTAGACGTCAGGACAATCAGATGCGGCGTGTTTAACGTGTTTAGCATGCACATGTAGCAGCGTTGAGTTGAGTTAAACTGCTGCATAGACTATTTATTATCCATGTTTTCTCGACTCCTTACTATCGACAAACTATCCTTTTCGCTTCAACAACGCCGGAAAAGCTGGCTTCGCGATGTGTTGCGTCGCGCCAGTTGAATGGATCCATGTTGAAAGCAAATCTGCTACTAAATGTCATGCTGGCACCGCATCGCCGCTGTCTGTCCAAGATAAAATGCTGGAGAGAGAAGCACGGCCACGATAAGCTCACCGACTCTTCCCGCTCTTGCAGGCAGCACTGCGTGCATGTACCTGGTCATCAATGCCAGTCTCATCTCACACTTGCTATGCTTACGGCCTGAATGAACGCAAATGGCTGATTGCGTCCAAGGACGTCAATTACTAAACGGATTCGCTGACGGTGACGAACCAGTTTGTCCACCTGCAGGCGTGTCCTTGCTGCTCTGCGTCTGGAGAAATCCAGACGCAGCGCTTGTCCAGCGAAGCATCAAGGCTTTCCAGCAGAGAGATTGTCGTCGCATCTGATGCGCTGACAGTTTGTGCTGTCGAAATTCGACGCCTCGATGCGACGGGCTCACCAACAAGCGAACACGACAAGGCGAGCGCGTTATGAGCAACACCAGGGACCGAAGTCCTTTTCCAACGCTGGATAGGTACATCGATTAAGCAGCACGACACTACAGTAACAATGGATCGTCGCCAACCACGTCACTTTAAAGTTAAGTTACATTGTTGCGTACAATACTTCGCGCATAGTCTTGATCATCACTTTCCCCCAGTCGCCGATTCCACCTTCCAGTTCTTGTTGAGCGAGCGGTGGAATAAAGAACTCTGGCCGGTGGATCTTTAGGTAACCTGCACGACGCATAGTGACCACTATTTCGTCGTCACCACCGTATTCACCAGTCGATTGTTTCTTCTGTTTGCTCGCTGTCATCACTACGCCACCTGAAATGTCCTTGCGAATGTGTCTGGATGACTGGTACGGGTAGAGCTCGTCTTCATCCACAGAGTCCGAAGCCACAATGGCACACGGTTCGCCACCAAACTGGGGGTGTCCGTTTTCAAAGAACTGCACGAACACGATCGTGTTCGTCTCCGTCGTGATCCCATTGCTGTCGGTCGCTATGATACGCGAATTGTACGCTGAACCTTCCATCATGTCGTAGTCTTCTCGCACCGCAACGTGGCCTAGTCGCTCGGAGATACTGATTTCCATATTGGTCAAATAAAACCAAATAGCCTCGAACACTTGCTTGAGTGATCGGACGCCTGGAAAATGCACCACGGTACTCCCCAGACAGCAGGTATCTCCGTTGTCAGTCTGGAACACCTTGCTCGTGTCTTTCCCTTGTCCTTCAGGCGTGTGGCTGCCGCACGCCATCACGTAGTCGTACGCATTCTTCAGCTTCTCCGCCCGAATGGCCTTAAGCACAGCTCTACGCTCGTTCTTGTCTTTCACAAGACAAATACGGGTGCACAAAGGATTCGAATACTGCGCTCTCTGCTCCATCCAAAATAGTGTTGGTTAGCGCACGGTTTCGAAGTAAACATTGAATGCTACGATCAGCTCACCACGCATTCCGTCATGAGCGATTGCGCGGCAGCAATCCTCAACCCCTGTTGTTTGGCAGAGTCCGCCAGCGCCTTCGACTTGGCTTTGGATTGTTGAAGTCCCGGGTCTGCAGCTAAGGCTGATCCCGCCGGCATCCCGCGAGTCTTGAGCACTGCCACTTGAGCTTGTAGCTGCAGCAATTCGTCCTTTAAATTCTTCCCCTCTTCCTGTTATAGCAGCAGAAACGTCAGTTAGACACGAAGGGCATCAACCATGTACAGACTCAAATGCTTACGCGACTAACCTTTCGCACGAGGTACGAGGGCTTGCGTTTTTTAACGCCCAGATATTCGCAGGGCTCAGTTAACTCGTCAGGTGGAGGCGAATACGCAGAAACGCTGTGGCAGTGAGAGCTACGGTGTGGTAAGGCCATTATTTTCAAATGAGTGATCGCCGGAGTTCTTGAAAAATGGAGCGTCACCATTTGGCGATGAATTTAAGGAGTGATAGGAGTGAGTTGTGAGAGCATCATCAAAAGGAGGAATTACCATAAATCAGTGAAAAACACCGAGATATGTCAAAAGGATTGTGATTATTGCCTTGCATTTCCATGCCTGTGAACATTTAGTAATCCCAATCTTTCATATTTTGTAAAGGTGTGAATATTACTGCAGCGGGCGACGAATTTTAGTAATGAAACGGATATTTCTGTCAAAGAGTACGTGGATACTATTTTACTGTCAAAACCCAACTGGGATTAACACAAGAGCATTTGCAGATAAAACGTTAAAATTCTAGTATACGACACTTCCACCTTGCGTGCTACTGTCATGGGCTGGCTCCTGTCGGGTATGTAAAGTGCAATTATAGGTACTACAGGTGCCTCACCAAAACCGATATGCCGTTTGCTTGACACCAAAGCCTATTTCTGATTTTCATCTACTACTATAGTACTCAGCGTTTATGCCACAGCGCAGATGATGCGTTAGATTATATCCAAGTGCTTTTTGCTTCTATCACTGGTAGAGCATAAATGGAACTACGCAAACGTGGACAAATCGAGGGTTCTTTTGGAGGCGATAGTGATAGTCTATCACCTTCAAGACCCTCGGTATTTGCATGTCCGTGTAGTTCCATATGTGGTTTTACTGCTGCTTTCAAGGCCATTGCCTCCTACTTCCAGGGAATTGAATGGCAGCTAATGACTAAATGTAGTGATCAAAGAGCCAAGGTTGCTTGCTACAAGCAGGAAATCGAACTACGAGGCAGTTAAATCGTACAGTAATTCGGACGCATACCTACAGAAGTTCGAACGATACACCGGTGAGTTAACGCAGTTGCCATAGTAACTGTTTAATGAACTTGTGATTTAGTTTTAGAGCAAGAAGTGTAATTTTATGAGGCACGAACTGATGATATTAATACTCCAGGGCACATTAGTACTACAAACAAGCACTGACGTCAGTACTTCTCAAGTTTCAATTCGTTTTGACATATCTCAGTGCTTTTCACTGAATTATGGTAATTTCTCTTATCAAAAGTGAGTGACCACATGTGTCAATCGCTGACGTGATTGGTATAGTAACTGCAAGTGAAAGGCAAAACAAGAGCCGGTAAGAAGATGATCGTGGCGTGGGATCACCTAATCTGCTGCATATAGTTTAATCACGTTCGGGCATAGAGGACTTCTCTCATACTATGCGATAGGGGCAAAGCCATGATCAGGGCTATGACTCATAGCCCTGATCATGGCTTTGCCCCTATCGCCAATTCCTGCTTCCAGTTCTTGTTGAGCAAGTAGGGAAACTGGGAATTCTGGATGACGCAGTTTCAAGAAGCCTGTGCGGCGACTAACTTGGTGTTGCCAGTGCTGGCTGTCATCACGATCCCACCCGAAATGTTTTTGGGTACTTTGCGTACACGTTCAGACGAGTTCTACGGATACAACTCGTCCTCGTCGGCGCAGTCCGAAGCCACAATCGCATATGGTTCTCCACCAAATTTCGGATCGCCCTCTTCGAAGAACTGCGCGAACACGATGGTACTCCGTCATGATCCCATTGCTATCGCTTGACAAGATGCGCGCGTTGTACTCTATGCCATCGATCATATCGTAGTCTTCCCGCACAGTAATGTGACCCAGTCGCTCCGAGATACTGATCTCCATGTTCGTTAGATAAAACCAAAGAGCCTCAAACACTTGTCGCAGTGATTCCACGCCTGGGAAATGAACCACAGTGCTTCTCAAAGAGGAAATGTCGCCGTTGTCCGTCTCGAAGAACTCTCTTGACATTTGTCCTTGGCCCTCAGAGACGTGTCTGCTACAGGTCGTCACGTAGTCGTAGGCATTACGCAACTTCTCGAATAGCTAGCAGCGTCGCTCTCCGCTCTCCCCAGTCCTTTTTTGGGCATATTCGAGTACACAATGGGTTTGGTTCAGCAATAGCAGTCAGTAACCAGCGTTGGAAATCTATTTTTCTTTCTTACCATGCACTCTGTCATGCGCGATTGAGCTGCTGCAACGCTCAATCTCTGCTGCTTCGCAGCATCAAGCAGTATCTTGGACTTAGGTTTGGCTTGTTGCAATTCTGGATCAGTAGCTAGTGTTGTGCCAGCAGGCAATCCCTGCCACAAAACGGAGTTTTTGACGCCGCACCTTTCGGACGAGATACGTGTACTTACGCTTCTTAATCACGGGGGAGTCACTGCTCTCAGTGGGGTCGTCGGAAGTTTATCCGGGAGCGATCGAGGTATCTCGTAAACAGGTATTCGGTGCTGACGTGATCGACGGAAGTCTACGAATGAATTTCTACTTGCTAGGACCAGTTGGTTCGTGTACAAGATTGGCAGCAATCATTCCTCCGGCTTGCCAAACGAAGTGATCAGCAATTGTTATTATGGCCGTGATAAACTGCCGTTAACTAAGGCACCACCTTAGGACCGTGCGTAGAGAATTTCACGCATGGCCTTGATCATGACTGTGCCCCAGTCTGCGATCCCAGCTTCGAGCTCTTGCTGCGCTAACGGGGGTACTGGGAACTCAGAGCGATGCAGTTTCAAAAAGCCTGTGCGTCGCATGGTGACGACCATTTCGTCGCCTCCGTCGGATGCTCCACTGTCCGCGGTCATGACAATTGCGCCCGAAATGTCCTTGCGAATGTATTCCGATGGCCGGTACGGATACCGCTCGTCCTCGTCGACGCAGTCGGAGGCCACAACGACGCACGACTCGCCGGCATAGCGACGATCGTGCTCTTGGATCAGCTGCATGAATACAACTGTGTTTGACTCGGTGGAGATGCCATTGCTATCACTGGACACGATGCGTGCGTTGTACGCTGACCCCTCGACCATGTCGTAGTCTTCTCTCACTGTGATGTGGCCGAGTCTCTCGGAGATGCTGATCTCCATGTTGGTCAAGTAGAAGCACAGAGCTTCAAAGACCTGCTCCAATGACTGGACGCCTGGGAACTTTACCACAGTGTTCCCCACGAAGCAAATGTCGCCTTCATCGGTCTCATATTGTTCGTTAGAGTTTTGACTATCAGCTGCGAAGTGACTGCGGGCCATGACGTAGTCGTACGCTGTTGTGAGCTTGTCCTCCCGGATGGCCATGAGAGTCGCTCTACGCTCGCCCCAGTTCGTTTTGAGGCGGATACGTGAGTGCAATGGATGTGAGTATTGCGTTCTCTGTTTATTAATGTAGAGGCGTCAGTACAGCAGTCAGTGGTCAAGAGTATGACAACGTACCGTGCATTCCATAGCCAAAGATTGCGCTGCAGCGACACCCAACTGTTGGTTCTTGATAGTGTTGGTCAGCACCTTCCACTTAGCTGTTGACTGCCGTAGTAATGGGTCTGCTGCAATGGCTGCACCCGTGGGCATTCCTTTGGTCTTGAGCACAGCCACTTGGGCCTGCAGCTCCAGGATTTCGTCCTTCAAAGCTCGTTTTTCTTCCTGGTAATAGACACATGAGCCTATGAATCAAGTATAAGACAAAGGGCAGAGGCGCACCTTGCGCACGAGATACGTGGGCTTGCGCTTCTTGGCCGTAGACACTGGTGATCGGCAAGAAGTTGAGACGTCCGACATGTTGAAAAGTAACAATTCGGTGAATTCACAGATCTCCTCGTATTAACCGCCAAGTAATCGTGATAATATTATAGAGGCAATCGATCTTGTACTAAGTAAAGAATTATTTCTTGTGTAGAGAAGCGTGGAGCTATAAATTATAAAAGGGTATAACAACAACAACAACAAACTTTAGTTTCCGTGGTATGTCGAGTTGTACGCTCAGGCTGATTGATTATCTCAAGTTCTGGCATACAGCACTTCTCGCATTGTCTTGATCATCACTTTACCCCAGTCGGCAATTCCATCTTCCACTTCTTGTTGTGCAAATGGGGACAACGGGAATTGCGGGTAATGCAGTTTGAGTATACCTGAGCGCCGCATGACGACTTCAACTCCGCTTTCTGCCAACTGACTGTCCTGTTGTCTGCTAACAGTCAGTACTATCGCACCCGAAATGTCTTTGCGAATGCGTTCTGCCCCATTATACGGATGCAACTCGTCCTCATCGACACAACCTGAAACCACCACAGCACAAGGTTCCCCTCCAAACCTCGCGTCGCCTTTTGCAAAGAGCTGCGTGAATACGACCGTGTTTGACTCGGTACTGACGCCGTTCTCGTCGCTTGAAATGATACGGCAATTGAACGCCGATCCCTCGATCACGTCGTAGTCTTCTCTTACTGTAATGTGGCCCAGTCGCTCCGAGATACTGATCTCCATGTAGTTTAAGTAGAAGCAGAGAGCGTCGAAAACCTGCTCTAACGACTCCACGCCTGGGAAATGAATCACAGTGTTGCTAGTGCAGCAAACGTCGCCGTCGTCGGTCTCAAACTTCTCCTGTGATTCTTGATCGCTGCTGTTGGCAATGCATTGATTGCGTGCCATGGCATAAGTGTATGCGGTTTGCAGCTTTGCCTGTCGTATGGCCACGAGCGTCGCTCTCCTCTCGCTCCAGTCCTTCTTTAGACAGATCCGTGACCACAGAGGATGAGAGTGTTGCGTTCTCTAGGCCAATAAACAGTCAGCTACCCAGTCTGTACATTTTACTACAGCATCCTCACCGTGCACTCGAGCATAAGTGACTGAGCTGCAGCAACGCCAAGCTGCTGGTTCCTCCCAAATTCACACAGCGCGTTCGACTCCCCAGCGACTTGCTGCATTGATGACACAGCCATCGGTATCCGCTGCATCTGCAGTGTTGCAACCTCAGCCTCCAGCTTCACTACTTCATCTCGCAAAGCCTTCTCCTCTTCCTTGCGGACTAAGTACGTGGGCTTGCGCTTCTTGGCTGCAGGCGACTGGCTGCTCTCAGTGGGGGCGTCGAACGGCGTTGGGGTATGTTGCATTGGTGATTGTGAAAAGTGTCTACAGTAAGGAATTTTGACTTGCGTAAACTAAGGTACAATCATTCCTTGATGCTTGTCAAAATAAAAATAATTGAGCTGAAATGAAGGTCTATTGTGTTTTTATTTCTTGAGAATGGCATTGCGATCAACTAGAGCAAGCGTCTGCAGCAGGTTACAAATTGAGACGCAGCGTCTTGCCCACGTGATTCCGACGTGGCTGCTTGGTCACCGTGATGTGAACGGGGTGGAATGGCTTCTTTCCGGTGGTGGAAGGGAGGCTGGTGCCGGATTGGGCGATCTTGTCGTGACTAGCAGCGTTGCCCTTCTGCAGATGAGCATGCTGGTGTGCAGCTGTCGACTCGCTGTGGTTGGAGCAATCCATACAGCGGCAGTGCGACGTGCAGGCGATGCCGTTCTGGAAGCACTCGCAGTATTTCTTCAAACACTTGGACTTCTTACAGCGACACCCACGCATCACGACCGCGCTAGATTTCTATCAGATAGAAACGGCATTAGAAACCCCAGGAATCAATAAGATCACGAGATATTGTAGCTGTACCTGCGGCAGGAGGTGAAGGAAGCCCGTGGTGTTGGTATCTTGAGGAAGCGACGTGAAGGAGAAGGCGCGAGGATCATTGGCTAAATAGTTCTGGATGGCTTCCACACGCTCGGTCTGGTTATTGCGTCCGTTCTTGCAGTCGTCACAGGCGCATCCTGCGTGGCAAAAGCCTCTGGAACTGAAGCACATGCAGTACATTTTGAGGCAACCGGTTTTGCATCCGCAGCTCGTGGACGAGGACACGCTGGACGCTTGGATCTGCTGTGCGTGCCGTAGCAGTAAACGCTGTCGTTTCTTCTCCTTTGCCTGCTCTGGCTCGTGATCAAACCGCGCTGAGATCTGCTGCGAGTTTGTCGAGCAGGTTGCTGGCAATTTAGTGTCATTGGCACGTGTGTTGATTCTAGAGTCGTCCAGGCTAGTCCTGGACTTTGTTACGGAGATTCCTGTCTTGATCTTTTTGTTCTGTGGCAAATGGAACATGTTGGCTGCCTCTAGGTCTGTGAGACACACAGGCAGCGAGGAATTGGAGCCGTAGCGCTTCTCCAACAGCGCCAGCATCATGTCCATCCAGGCCAAATTCTCGCTCTCTTGTTCGTCTGACTGGCCCTCGGAGAGGGTTGGCGTCTTCGCCTCGTTGGCTGCTGCAGTCGCTGGGCGTTTGTGGCCTGTTATCAGGCCCTCAGTGGCGTTATTTGTCTTTGTAAAGGTCTGTTTTGAGGTGGCCGCCTGCCTGCGCACTTTCTTGGCTTCTACTGGGTCTGTAGGTGCGTGTGAGGGCGCATTCGACGGCGGACGTCTTGTTGGGTTTAATGTCGGTCGAGGGCGGTTGCTGTCGATGCTGTGGAGTGCGCGGCGGAGAGTTCGAGCGCTTGTGTCATGCGCATTGGAGCTTTTCGCTTCCGGCGCTTTGATGGCCGATCTTGACGCCGATACGAGTGACTTGGTGGAGATTTTCGCATCGACAGGATCCTGGTTTTCTTGCGCTTCAGATGAGGCCAGGGCGTGAGCCCCTCGAGCTGTGAGGGCCGAGCGTCGGTCCATGATCTACGCAATACGGCGGAGCTCGGGAACTGATCCACTCACCAGCTTTGGCGCGGCAGACAAATTCAAACTTCCACTTGCCGCGAAAGCGAAGCGCCTTCGGATTGGCGGAAAAATGGAGATTGTTGTTTTTTTCGCTAATCAGAGCGCGTCTCAATAGTGATAGTTGATTAGCTGAAAAAGAAGAACGCGTTTCCAACATGTGATATGTGATTGGCTAAAATCGATTTAAACCAGTATTTTGGAAAGACCGGTAGAAAGCGGTATTCAAATACTTTGTGTCCTAGAACGGTTCTAAGCCCAACCTATATAACTGCTCTTACTTGGCGTATCCGTACAGTGTCGTCTCTCATGCGGCCGCGGAGCCGCGCAGACGTAGCCGCTTCCACGTATTCTCACGCACGGCGTTCTGCAGCAGGTCGTAGATCTGGTTGCAACCCTCAGTGGCCGCCTCCATGAGGCTCTCGACCAGCTCCAGCGGCAGCTTGCACTCCATTTGCAACAGGTTCAACTTCTGCGTGCGCGGATTCAGCGCGATGATCATCTGAGGTGCGCGCGCCACCTCCTCCGCGTAGTTCAGATCTACCAGCCACAACAGAAACCTATTAGTACATAACATAAATCCAGCACAGTCCATCAATCCAACGCACCGCAGAGCATAGTCTGTTGCAAGTATCCGGCCGAGGAGGCCACGACAAAGTCGTTGAGCGCAATGCCGGCGTCAATGAGCGCCAGTGTAATGGCGTTGATACTGGCTGGGAGCTCCCCGCCGTCGGCGTGCAGCACCTGAACAAAAATGTCGATCTGAGATCGCGGATACAGCTGCGTTTGGATGCAGGCCTCAAAAATCTGCTTGACAGCCAGCGACATCTCGAGCTTCTTGCGGTCGCCGCTGCGCTGAGGCTTGCGCTCCGACGTGGCGAAGGCAGCCTGTGTGAATTCGCAGTTGACCGTGGCACGCGGCTGCGTGTTGCTGGCAGCGTTGCCCGATCCGGTACCAACGGCTGCTGCACCGCTGTTCACGGAGCCTGCAGCGGCCGTACGCAGCTCGCGGGGTCCGTAGACCACCGCCACCACTTTGGTGTTACCCTGTTCGTAGTACGAAGAACCGTCCACGCGCGAGAAGAGCCCGAAGCGCGTGCGGATACGGCGCACCTCCTCGCTGCGGCGACCGTCCACGCGCAGACCTGCGACGGAGATGAACTCACCGCTGGCGTTGCCGCCCAGCACGCTCGCATTGCCTGCCTTCGCCGCCATGATCTTGCCGTTGAATTGGCTGGTGTCTGGATTACCTCTACCGGTTGATGACGGTATACCGGTTCTTATTCTCAGAACTATATGTGACGTGTGAGAATCTGAGCCGTGTGATGTGCTATCTGATTCTTCCGGATAATGAGATCCTTTGGCGATTCATCATTGCCTCTCCTCTATGGAGGGCTACAGCGCCCATCGTAATGTAAGCTTATACATGTATTAGCCGTAACTTTGCGGTGGTCGCACTTTCGCGTTGCTACTTTGTACGTTGATTATCTGAAGAGAATACTGGCGTAAATATTTCGGTTAGATTGTCGGGAAACGTCGCAATGGATCCTCGTATCATCAAGCGACTTCTCGGTGGTAGGAATGGAAGCGATATCTACCTCACCGACAACGAGCGAAGCGTCTCACCAACGTGGACATTCACCACCTGTCGGTCTGCAAATGGAGAAGGGAGAGCTGTCGGAAGATGTTTGGTCAGAACATGGATCGGGCTTTGGGATACCGACGGGAACTTTGGAGCTGTTGGAAGTGACCAGAAGAGAATGGAGACGTTCAATGGAGCTTCCATTGCCTCCACCGTTGCCAGAAGACGCACCTATTCTCCACGAGTTTTCACGGCCTTGGAGAGCTTTACGTCTTCCTATCCCCTCTACCCCAACTGAAAAGACCAGTAGGCTTTGTGATTCTGACGCAGTGGATCGAAACTAAATCGCTGTTCTGTAAATGACCAAAAGGTTCGTTGATGAGGAGCTACGAGCCTCAATATACGCCAAGTGAACCGACATTTGCGTCGGAAGTTCGCATGTCGTCCTTCCTGGAGCCTCGCGTGGCAGTGCCGGAAGCGCAAGCTTTTCTGATAACGCCACGTATTCGCTTTACCCTTGGCACAGTCAGTTCACTCTTGAGTCGTAGCTCTTCTTCTAATGTTCACTTACTCTCGGACTTGATTTGTAGATTGAGCCTCTTGTATGCAGGTTGGTTTTGTACGACATGTCGCTAGGCTGTCGAGCAACAGAGGAGTTTTGCTTTCGGATACCCGGTCCAATGCTGAACAAGGCAGATTGCACGATCCCCCCTGCAGCGTTAATGTATGTGCTACCAACACTGCAGATGCAGAATTTGTACTTGGTTCTCAAAGTGAGCAAAGTATTGGCTGGTGACGGGGACATTGCGGCCGCACCATACTGCACTCCTGACAAGTTTGCTTCGACGTCGGAGCAGCAAAAGTTGGTTGAGAAGGCGGTGGACTGTGGACTACGTCTAGGTCGATACCAGCAGCCATTTGCATGGGGAACGATACCATTAAGTAAGGGCATCAAACGATCCATGACTCTCTTCAGACAGCGAGGTTGCATACCCGAGGAGCAGCGTATTTCCCTGATTTCAGACGCCATTCGAGGCATTCTAAAGTGAGTTCTTCTCTGACTCCACGTTTGATACGAGTCTCACCCTGGTTGCTTTTTCTCTTTACCGTAGAGACAAGGTGATTCCTGCTTCGTGTGAGTTCGATGTTGATGATATTTCAGCTGAGGAACTAGCCGACGCAAAGTTTAAGAACCCAGAAATCTCGTCATCTTCACGGCCACGATTGAAAATCGCAGATCCCTTTACCATCAAACATCCTTCTGAGAGCGATGTCTCTGAGCAACATGGGGACAAAGGTATTCATTGTCGTGAGGTTCAGCCGTTTTGCACTTCGTCCCTGGTTCCAAAATTTGGATCAGTGGGGTCAGGTCCGGTTGCTGTCTCGTACGTCAACACACTGTACGTCTACCCGCTTCAGATCGAGAAGTGCCAATATCGTAACGTTGCTATTCGAGTCCAGTTGCTGCAAAGAGAAGTCGATGCTGTTCGTGGTGTGGAGGAGTCGGCAGAAGCAGTTCTTCAAGCCGTGTATCGAGCGAATAATCAGGTTGAACGCTCAGCTTTCGCGCCTGTAGGATATCACCAGAAGAACCCGCAGTTCGACGATGAGATCAAGATCTGCCTTCCAGAATGCTTGACAAGGGACCACCACCTCCTCTTCACATTTTATCACGTTCACTGCAAGAAACTGCAGCCCAATCAGCCGCAACAAGAAGTTGTAGGGTATGCAGTAATGCCGATTCTCGGTAAAGATGGCACTATCTTGCAAGACGGCAAATACACTGCGAACGTGACTCCTGCTCCAGCGTCTTCCAAACCGTTGGCGACTGGAGGCGGTATATCGCTATCTCCGGGCTATGTCGCTGCTGCACGAGTGGCCCCACTGGACAACAACAAGACCGTGTTCAGCTGCCGTGGTCGTGTAGTGTCCTCGATACACAGCCAAGACAGCGCGGTGGCAGCATTTCTAAGTCCATTCCATGGCAGTCCGAGGCCCGACGCTGTCGACAAAGAAGACGCCATCGTCAACCGTTTAATGGCTCTCAACCAGAGTAGTGCACTCAATGTCCGCTACTTTTTCTTCATGATCGCCAAGTTCGTACTCGGATATTTACGCCATGGCACATCAATTGTGCGATGGTCTGCATTCCGCACGCTTCTTGGTATCATGGAGAAGGCCAGTTGGAATCCGCGAGGATCGTTGAAAGTCCACGAGATGAACCGAGTACTCCATGATTTCGTCCACATTGTCTTCGACGAGAAGTGTATCGACAACCCCAGCAAGTCCCAGTCTCCTGCTAAATCTCCAACTAAAAGTGAGCGCAAGTCTGTCTTTGGTGCGCTGCTCGAAACGTGGCTGAACGTGCTGAATAACAAGGCTTCAATCGAAGAAAATGCCGACACGAAGCGGATGTCTCTGACGTATTCGAACGTCCTTCTCCAGCTCATCTTGAAATCGATGGCGATGAACTTGCTGGATCAGTGTGACACTTCAAGTGGTGACACTGCACATTCGCTACCGATGACGTTAGCCAAGAATGATGAGATGATGCTTGAACGCGTGTTGGATCAACTTATCGCGTGTGCGGGTGACACGACCAATGGGCTGCTGCTCCAGAAGGAAGTGAATCGCAGTGTGGCGTACTTCTGTCGTGGAGTGTTCCTCGTGGTGAATAATGTCTTCCCTGCGCGTGTGATCGATCGGTACGTCAAGTGGATTGACGTTCAGGGAGATGCCAACAGTCTCCGCCATATCTGGTTCCCTTTTCTTCATATCTTGGTGGACTTCGAGTTCTTCCCCACTGTGAATGGAGCTGCGGAAACTAACTCAGTGAAAACACGAGCGTGGCTCGCCAAAGCTGTCTCGGAGAAACTCTTGCTCATTATTGACACCCAAAAAGAGCAGAAAATCAGAGTCGATGCAGTGCGATTACTGCGCAGGATGTTCGCAGCACAGGCGTACAATTCTCGCTTCCAAAGCTCAGAGCATCAAGAGAGAATCGCTCTCCTGTATTATCCATTGTTTCGCAATCTAGCTCAGTTCACGACACCAGGAAAACTGCTGTCAGGCAATGTTCCTGGTTTGCTAGGTGAAGCCAAATCCGTTCTTGATCTCCAGAAAGAGACGATGGCTTGTGTAGGTCACCTCCTGTGCAGCGTGTCAAACGCACAGCTACCGTATTTCTTTCGACCACTCGCAGGAGAATCGACTCAAGGACATGAAACGCAATTGGACTTCACTGATCAGCTTGCTTTCTATCACCGCGTGGTTGGACAGGTAACTCATTATAGCCATCCTTGGCAATGTTCTACCCCATCTGACGCCTCAATCCCTTTATGCAACAGAAATTCCCACAAGCTGTCGAAACGCTGGTAGCACTCGATGACAACAGCGAGAACCTCTGTGATGGTTCCAGCGAAATAATGGCACAGCAGTCGCTGTATGACGAAGCAAGGGTTCACGCCAGTCTGGGGTTGATTCAGCGCATGCTCGATATCTTTCTGGTTACGGAGTCGTCAAAAACTACTGGGGTGGAACTTTGGCACCAACTTCTCTC
The DNA here is from genome assembly GCF_000247585.1 of Phytophthora nicotianae INRA-310. Taxonomy (NCBI): domain Eukaryota; phylum Oomycota; class Peronosporomycetes; order Peronosporales; family Peronosporaceae; genus Phytophthora; species Phytophthora nicotianae. The sequence goes on along the minus strand of NW_008648996.1, from coordinate 1,381,865 downwards.
GCCGGACTTGGGTGCATCTGAAAGCGAAACAGGGCTGTCTCTGTTGGAGCATCACCTCGCGCACCGCCGCAGCATTCATCGTCGAACAGGGGGAATGGAATCACCAGTCATGTTGTCGCCGAAGTCTAATTCAGCTGAGTTTTTCAGCGATACATCCCAGACTGCGACGGACGGGGGGACAACACACAGATCACTTCCACGAAACTGGAGCAAGCAGTACGCGGGTCAGCAGCGGCGAAGTGTTCCTAATGCTGGTATTGACGAGAAAGTAGCGTACACGCCATCAGTTCAGAAGCTGGAAGAAGTCGCTAGTGGGCAGCATGCGGAAGAAATTGCCGCTCTTCAACAAGTGGTAGCAATTACCGCACTACGTGTAATCGAGACTGTTGTAGACCAATATGAGGTCGTGATTCGTTTGATCGAAGTGGCCCGCACACCTCGTCTCGGTGCACCAGAGCGTCACGACAATTCATCACTGAATGGTGTCTCCATAAACCAAGCTTTCGTTCTTCTCGGCTACATCACGGAATTGTTGTTTCAATTGCTGCAACAAGCAAGCAGTATCAGCGGTTTAGCTGGTGAGATGGAACAGGAGACGACAACTGAAGAGGACCAGAAGGTCGACGATCCCCTCGACAATAGTGTAGATGGCACAAAACCGTGCTTCGTTAGCACCTTACTGCAGCACTTGCAGGCGTTCGTGTGGCGCTTCTCTGCGGCGTTGTTTGCTGCCCGTATCCCTGGACTCCCACTAGCTCATGACCAATGTCGGATCCAGTTGATTATATCAATTGCAGCCACAGCAAAGAAGTCCAGTGTGCGATGTCATGCCGCCATGCTGCTGAGCCAGTTACTGGCGGTGTGCTACGAGCAGACTGGGAGTTTTCTTCTAGTCAAGGCACCAGTCCTCAGAGTGTTCACCGCGGCATTTTTCCCGACAACAAGTAAACCACCACTTTTGAAGCTCTCCAGTACCTCCTTAAGAGATCTTCTGGATGAAATGCGGGCGTTCGCGACAGTATCGCGAGATAGAGTCTTGTCTCTTCCGTCAAGCTTCCACATCCAGTTCATCGAGCTGCTCAACGATCTCACCACGAAGGTTCACGCGTATGAACGCTGGCACAGCGCATTCGAAGATCCCACTGGCGCGTACGACTTTGAAGAGATTGAAGAAGGAATCGATCGAGTCCTTGAAGACATTTCCCCGTATTGGCTGCTAATGGAGAAGCTTGTCTGGTTGAACGCCTTGATGCGTCTTCACTTGCGTCGAGACAGGTTTGCTGAGGCAGTTTGCTGCAAGCTCGCAGCCGTCGAATGTGTACAGCGAGCAGGTCTTGGAGACGATTCGTCAAATATCTTGTACTTCGGTCGAGTTCAGCAGTGGATCATACGTGAGCTGTTCGTAGCTCGTGGCTACGCTGAGCGAGCAGACTGGATCGAAAAGGAATTGTCGATTTGTGAACTTCTGTTGGGGTGCTTGAAACAGCAGCGGCGATTCAAGGAATACCAGGAGATGCTCCGATGTGTTGATGTGTTGGTCGGACGCCTTGCAGAGAGACAGGAGAGCAATGGAGGTCAGCAAAACAGCTCGGCCTTTTCTTTCTACCGGGTACGCTACGCTGGCGGGTGCGTGCCAGCTTTGATCTCCAAGGACGAGTTCATCTACAAACGGAGTAAGTTTGTGTCACTCGGTGAGTTCGTAGGCGAGATGAAAACGATGCTTCGTGCCAAATACCCACAGTGTGAGCGGGTAGACGTCGTTCCAGAGCCAAAGCCACTGACTGGAGGTGATAGCAACCCCAACGTCATTTTCCTCCGAGTTACGACAGTAGAGGAAGCACTTCAGATCGATTTATCGCGACTGAAGGCGACGCAACCGCGGAGTTCCGACTGGCGAGTGGCGTTCAAGTTCGCGGTTCCTTTCACACGTGACAGCGCTTCGTCGTACGGCAAAACGTCTGAGCAGATGAAGCGCATCACGTTCTTGTCAGTAGAGCAAACGTTTCCGTGTCGATTGAATCGACAACTAGTACGATTGCGTCATGAAGAAGTACGTTGCCCCATCGAGAACTCCGTGGACGACATTCAGAAACGCTGTGCTCTACTTCGAGCCGAGATCAACAAGGAGAATGTGGGCAAGACGGACTTGAAGACCTTGACGCTAGTGCTGAAAGGCAGTGTGGACACACATGTGCACGGCGGCATTCCGGAAGTCCTCGACTCGTTCCTCGCCGGTGATCCAGCACAACTCGTTGACGCTGAAGGCCGATACATGAGCAGCCACGACAGTTTGCAGAAACGCCACGAACTCGCCAATTTACTCGTGGAATTTGCTCAGCTCTGCTGGCAGTGTCTGCTCATCAGTCGAGAGGCGTTCCGTCGCTCCAGCCAGCCCAGTCAGCACGTGTCTGCATCTCCCACTGCCTTCCACCCTCAATTGCTCCCGCACCACTTTGCTCTCCATCAACATGACGCAGTAAACGACAATTTCCTGCCTCCGCTGCCAGACACCAACCTTCTCTTGAGCAGGCCTGTCATCGACTCCCAACCTCTAGAGACTGAGTCATCTCCTGCTCTTCTCGTCGAAGTCTCTCCTCTACAAACCGAATTCGAACGCAGCTTCGCGTCGCTTGTGGACCAACTCAAGTCCAAAATCCCCTTCACCTACAAGAACGCAACAAAACTCTCTCGTCTCCGATTCAGTCTCCCCAGTTCTTCTCCAGCCCCAGTAGCTCCTCTTCCTGACAACACTCATTAATCAGTACACACAAAAATAAAGAGAACACCACCTGTTCTTGACTTGTTAGTGTCCCTTAAGTCTATCTGGGTCTACTTGCCACCACCAAGCAACATCTCCTTCGCCTGGTTGATCTTGGTAGCCAGGAACGTGGAGCCGCCCGTGTCCGGGTGGTTCAGGATAAGCAGCTTGCGGTGCGCGTTGCGGATTCGCTCCTCTGACGCGCTCTCACGCACGCCAAGAATGAGTGCGGCCTCGCGTCGCGTCATTTTCTCCTCGAATGGGCCATCGTAGAAGTTACGGTACTTCCAAGAGCTCACCTTCTCGCTCTTAGGGCGGTTCTTGTAGGCTTCCCATACCTGCAGCACGTACTTGGCGCTCAATGCGGCTCCAGCGACGCCCAGACCTGCGATGAGAACCGAGTTTTCGCGCTGCGGAGACGCGTGGAAGGCGCGCAGAGCCAGCGACTGCGTCGGGAGAGGCGCGTTCTGGCGGTCACGGGAGCTGGAAGCGCCTACAGGCAGCTGCCATGTCTGCACAGAGCGAGAGGAGCGCGCGAGTCGTCGGACGAGGGCCATGATGAATGCGGGCAGCGCGTTGACTTTTAACTTGTGTGGCCGCAATATGATGGGGAAAGGTCGAACTTAGTGGAGGGTATGAAGACACACCATACGTACGTCATTTAGGAGTGTTGGTCACAACTTCAACTTCAACTTCCGTGGATATTTGCTGTCCTAGCTAGCGGCGAGTAGCAACTGGAAGCACGGTTGGAAGTGCTTGGAGCGACGGAACTTGGGCAGCGTGTCTCGCTCCAACATCTTGGTGATCGATCGTTGGGCTGGTACGAACAACGTGCGCGTGGGGTTGTCCAGGTTGCTCTCGATCACTCGGATCAGCGTGCTATCAAGATTCACCTGGAGCTTGGCTCGTCCACAAATGTACTTTCGATAGATTTTCTGAGCCCGAAGTTTCAGATAACTGCGGTGAGGGATGTCCTTGAACTCGTTGCAGTCCATCCAGAAGTAAATACTCTCCGTGCAGAAGCTGCAAGCATGAAAAACAGTGATACAGTTAAAGATAAGAAGAGTGTTCTCGTATGCAGCGCACGTACATTTCTTCAGAAAAGAAGAGGAACATCGCACGGGTCTCCGGATTCTCAAGGATCATCGTTACAGTCACATCAGCTTCAGTTAGTGCACCATCTGACGCTTTGTCTTCCGCATCTCCACGTCCAGCTTCGGTCGGGGTTTGGATAGAGGTTCGTTTCACAACAGCGATTGTCCTGTTTGAAGCCCCGCCCATTGTTGCTAGTCGTGCTTCTCGTAGTTGCTGAGGAGTGATACGGATGCCGTGGTAGATCTCGCTTTGCTGAAATTTAGGAAATAATGTGGTGGCGAAGAAGTTGAAAATCTGCTCCTGAGCCTTATTAAACATGGCTGGACTGGGGCTAGCTAAGCTGTTTTGCAAGTCGGTATGAATTGCTGCTGAAGCGAAATACACAAACTCGCGAGATTGTGGATCGCAGAACCGATTGAACAGTTTCCTTGCTTGTCGAGCGAGGTAGTCTGACGTTGGGAACTGCTGGAACGTGGCGATCTCGAAGAAGAAATACAGCTCGTTTGCACACTGCTCACGTTCCAAGAACCGTCGAAAGTATTTGCGAAGTAGTTCCAGCTCCAAGAATTCACGTAGAGATAGTTTAGAGACGTCGATGAAGCCAGCGTTACTAGAATTGTTGGCCGTTTGTTCCTCTCCGTCGTGTGAAATTCCTGGACGTGGCGACGCAGGTGATGCAGCGATCTGATCCAGCATTGCCTGATACAATGGACTATTGCGGAACTTGGGCAAGTCCCGTGTTTCCCACTGTCGAAGAACAAGACGCTGAGCATCCGAGAAAGTAGCTTCCGTCGGGGTTGCCAACTTCCAGAGGATATCTCGTCGAGTCTCTACTGGCAGCTCCAGCTCCAACCTCGCCCCACGACGAATGTACTTGTCAAATATCCGTCGTGCACGCATCTGAATGTACTGCTGCTGACTATGAGGAAGACGTTGGAACTCGCACACCTCCTTGTAGAAGAGCAAAGTGTTCTCGTCCCCTTGTTCTCGTAGAAAATCTCGAAAGGAGTGCACACCCGCACCTTCCAGGATCTCCGCAAGACCGATCGATGCTGGCTTCGTGGCAACTCCGGTTGTTCCTCCACTACCTGTTGCTACAGCAGCTACAGGCAGCGTAGGAATACCGTCTTCAACGGACGGACCTTGCAGTTCTGGGACTTCGTCTTCAACAATGCGACTCGGTTTCCTATTAGCGTGCTTATTCTGCTTCTGAGCTTCCGATTGATACGACAAATAGGCTACCGAGCGATAAAAAGCATCGAGATGTGACTGAACCAACTCGGCGCTGCAGAGTAGAACAGCATCACTGAAGATATCTGCACCTAGCGGATACTCAACAAGACGCTCCAGTAATCGGTCTTTGACGGCTGTTCCTAGACACACCTCTGCCTTCGATCCGAAGCGCACGTATTTGTTGAAAATCTTATGTGCTTGTCGAACACAAAAGTCCTGATGTGACTCCACTGAGAGAGACTCGGCACTTCGAACATCCACGGACTTCTCCATAAACGAAGTAGAAGGCGCGTGTTTCAACATGTTGACCAGGTCTTCAAACGCTAAGGCGTCGATGATAAAGAGCAGATTTTCAACGGAATTTCGAGCTGCCAGGTACTCGCGAAACATCCGACAAAGTGCAGGCGTCGAGAGAATATGGTGCAAGTGGGCCCGCCGGTCTCCATTTGTGACGCCGCCACCTGCCACTCGTTTGGCTAGTTGTGCCAGGACATTCCGCATAGATGCGCTCTGAGTGGCGTGTGAGTAGCCTAACGGACCAGGCTCTCGTACATATTCGTCGAAGTTTGCTGTGATCACATCAAGCACGTCAAGTAGCAGCATCTTAAACATCAATAGAGCATTCTCTGCGTTCCTGTCAGCTAGATATTGAGCCAAAACTTCTCTCTCGGACGGACACACCATAGGCAGTAAACGTGTTGCTCCCTTCGCGACATACACATCATAGAGATCATCAATAAGCCCCATTTGAAAGGAAGAAACGCCCCCCTTTGCAGTCGAACTAGGGATCTTCAGCAAGTCGCTGATCTCCAACCAAAACAATACGCAATTCTCACGATAATCTACCGTTCTGGCATGAGATTTCATTGTACCAACTTCGATATCATCATCAACGATGTGGAGATTATCCATGTGAGCTGCTGCTCGTAGATATTTGAAGAATCCAACTCTCGCGCGTTCATCTCGTAGCAGAACATCAATTCCGATTGTTACAGGTTTGTGCAACTTCCTTCGCTTACCTGTCCGTGCTGTCATGAGTCGGTTTTCACTGTGCGCTTGGCGTAGAGTGGACTTAAGCACCCGGTCTGGCGTTGTTGACAATGTCGAAGCTCCAATTATTGTACCAGTTTGACTTTTCAAGGTAGACATTTCTGCGGCTGAATACGCGCGTTCGAGCCTTCTAGGCGAAGACATGGGGGTTCTTTGAGGGACTTGAAGGGGTTTCGTAGTTTGTTCTCGTTCTGATACTGTACTTCTCGGCTCTTGGTTATTTGGACTGGGAAGCGGAGCCACTACATTCGTAGGCGAACTTGCACCGCTCGGTAGAGTGGACTGCGTCGGGGAGCTCTCTGGGACAACATTGCTGGCATTATTGGCCCCAACCAGACACTTGCTGAGGCATTTGCCCATAGTCCACGCACAAAGAGGTCGTTGTAGAGTTTGGAGCTCAAGTCCAGACTTGTTGAACGAATTGTTGAACGCTTAGCTTGATGATGAAACTTTCCTTTTGCTTGAAATAGCTGTATTCATCTGTCAAACCTGAACAAACACCCTAAGTTCAGACGAAAACGAACACTGCATCAGTTCACGGTAAGAGTTTAGCTAGGATTTCATGTAGAGAGTGGCTACACCGTCAAACCGAAGACTGTCTTTGGCAAAGTTTTCAAGACTCGCACGAAAATTTTGAGTCTCGAAGAAATGAAGCGACTGTGTTGACTGAAAGAGGTCAGACGGTCGTTCGGGGCTTCAACGCATCAGGAATCACTCGGGAGTGTGCGCTGGAAGCGCGAAAAGTATCGAATTATCTTCAGCTAATCAATCGAAGAACTCCTGCACCGCACCGAAACGGTCCAACTTGTGTGGATCTCACCTCAGCTTGCAAATGACGAACTTTGTCGCAGTGAATCGGTCAGCAAGCAGCCGTATGTGTTCGTGTTGTACCAGAGAAATCAGCATTCCGCGCGGTTGGGCTCGGAAGATACATTCCTGATGGACAGCACAAGACACATCGTCCACTTTACTTAAGTACTCACTTTGCAATACACCGCGAGTAGTATCCGACCACCATATCTCGCATCCATCCCCATGATCTCGGATCTTCTTTTCCGTGTGCGTCGCCAGCTCAGCCCAGCCATGTATGGTGAAGTCGTCGAGTGCGAACTTCCCGACCACGATGATCCTGTTGCAGCCAAGTGCATTTCGCTTGCAAGAGCAGCCGACGCTCGAGCTCGAGTTCAAGGCACAAGAGAGATCGACAACCCGTTCCAAGAGCAACGCGTGGCCGCACTGCTAGCGGCCAACGGTGGCCACCGCAACGTGGTGCAGCCCTACTATCACTTTATCCGCGATCAGACATTGTACCTCGTCAGCGAGCTGTGTGGAGATGGAGATCTTCATTCCCTCGTAGCTGCGAAAGTCGACGCATCGACATTCCTGACCAAGCAAGAGGTGCTATCGCACATGCACCAAGTACTGCAAGGTGTCTACTATCTACACACGGTGCTGGGTATCGCCCATCGAGATTTGTCTTTGGAGAACGTATTGTTGAGTCGAGGTGTGTGCAAGATCACGGATTTCGGGCTCTCTACAGACGCTCGGATCATTTGCGATAGTGGCCAAGTTGGTAAGGAATACTACATGGCACCGGAGATCGTGGCAGGCGAGCGGTATGACCCCGCTCTGGCCGACGTGTGGTCGCTAGGGATCATGTGGTTTATCATGCTCACAGGTTCCCCGCTGCTGCCTCTCGCCTCGCCCTCCATGAAGGGCTTCAAGGCCGTAGCTGAGCATGGCGTAGGTGCCGTTATCGTGTCATGGGGCCATTCAAAGCGCATCTCGACCAGCACCATCTCGCTGCTGGAAAAGATGCTCCAGATCGATCCGCATAGACGAATTTCGCTGGGCCAAGTGCTAACCGATCCCGTGTTTGCCAAGCTGAAGGAGTAAAGCTTACGATACAAAGTCGACTCGAAATCGAGCAGTGGTCCTGAAATGTGAAACTTGAATCCACTCTACGAGTTAACGTTAAATCATAGTGAATTTAGCACTGTAAAGGGACAATTACCTCATCGAAAGATAAAGGTTATTTGAGGATAAGCGTTTTTGTGGGCATGCATCCATACTGTCGGATTTGATGCAGCTTGAAGTTGTGCCAAGGAGCCAATCACAAGTCTCCCAAGCACGTCGCTGCTTGGACTGCTGTTGGTGTGCTGGTGTTGGCATCTCTTCAAGCTCAGCCTGATGTGCTGCAACCGGTGTGAGCACTTCAACCGCTTCGTCCTCACTTTCCAATTTGCAGCCTCAATTCCTTCGCCATGCTGAGCAAAGTGTTGATCCGAACGCAGCGTCAAGTGGCCAGGACGGCCGCGAACGGAGCTCGTCGATGGGGAAGCAGCGTGGCCAGCGCCAGTGACTCGATGCTGGCTTCTCCCATGCCGCTGACGGTGCTAACTGAGGAGGAGGAAATGTTCAAGGACTCGGTGGCTCGCTTCGCTGCAGACGTGATCCAACCGAGTGTCCGCAGCATGGACGAAGCGGGCGAGATGACGCCTGAAGTTATTCAAGGCCTCTTTGACAATGGGCTACTGTCAGTAGAGATCCCGATGGAATACGGGGGAGTGGGGGCGTCATTCATGAGCTTGATCTTGACAATCGAAGAGTTGTCTCGCGTAGATGCGAGTGTTGGTCTGCTGTGCGACTTGCAGAACACAGTGGTGAGCAACGTGTTCCTCCGTTATGGCACAGAGGAGCAACGTCAGGAATATCTCCCACGTCTGTCTACGAACACAGTGGGCAGCTTCTGCTTGACGGAGGCTGAGTCTGGCAGTGACGCTTTCGCGCTCAAGACGCGAGCCGACGTCTCTGCTGACGGGAGTTACTACACGCTGAATGGCGAGAAGATGTGGATCTCCAACGTCGAACACGCCGACGTGTTCCTCGTGATGGCCAATGTGGATCCGTCCTTGGGCTACAAGGGCATCACCTGCTTTATTGTCGAGCGTGGCACGCCTGGTCTGTCATTTGGACCGCCGGAAAAGAAACTCGGACTCAACGCGTCGTCCACCTGCTCCGTCATCCTCGAGGATGTCAAGATTCCCAAGGAGAAGGTACTGGGCAAGGTTGGCCAGGGTTACGCTATTGCTATCGGCCAGCTGAATGAAGGTCGCATTGGCATTGCAGCGCAACAACTGGGTATTGCGGAGGGAGCTTACCGCCACGCGATGCCCTACCTCTTCGAACGCAAACAGTTCGGCCGAGCCATCGGCGACTTCCAATCCATGCAGCACCAATACGCAGAGCTGGCAGTGGAGCTCGCAAGCGCACGACTGCTCGTCTACAACGCCGCTCGACTCAAGGACGCTGGTCACGAGTTCGTCAAGGCCTCCTGCATGGCGAAGCTGCACGCGTCGCGCGTGGCAGAGCGAACTTCTTCCAAGTGCATTGAGCTGTTGGGCGGTGTAGGTTTCTCCAAGCAACTGATGGCTGAGAAATTCTACAGAGACTGCAAGGTCGGCACCATCTACGGCGGCACGAGCAACGTCCAGCTCAGCACAATAGCCCGATTGATCAAGAAGGAACTTGTCTGAAGCGGTCTTATGTGTGAACTATAGTGTTGGTTGATCCGATTTTCTAAACAGGAAACAAATGCGATGATTTTACTACTTACTAGTATCATGATACGTCATTAAAGTATCCGCACAGCATTTGCCTTACTCGACTATGGTGGAGAATAAGGGGTGGGCTAGCACTTGGTCCAGGCGAATGCGTCGACGTGGGTCGGTTTGTAGCATCTTCTCGAGCACTGAGATGGTATCTCTCGAGATTCGATCCGAGTGACCCCACACGTCAATGACAGCACCAACGCCATGACGTTCCACTGCAGTGAAAGCCTTTTCTGAAGGCGACGCCAACGATACGAGCGGTGAGCCCGTCAACATGATGAACCACATTATCCCCAGTGACCACACGTCGGCCAGAGCAGGGTTCTATCGCTCACCAGCGACTACTTCGGGTGCCATGTAGAAATCCTTCCCCACTTGGCCACCTTCACACACCTTCCGAGCATCCGTGGAGAGCCCGAAATCCGTAATTTTGCACACGCCTCGACTCAGTAGGACGTTCTCCAACGACAAGTCACGGAGGCAACTCCCAAGGTAGAGTGGAGATAGTGAACGCCCTCCAGCACTTGCCGCATCAGCGACAGCGCCTCGCTCTCCTCCATAAACCCCGACGTTTGGAACCTCGCAGCTAAGATGGAATGGAGATCTCCACCATCACACAGCTCGTAAACGAGGTAGAGTGTACCATCACGAACAAAATGGAAGTAGGGCTGTACTGGCGACGAACGTGGAGAAGAGCAGGGGTGGCCATGAGGTTCTTGTGGTCGGACGCGGCAAAAACACTTGTGAGAGCTTGGAGACATGCCCTCGGCTCTGACCTAAAGCGACATGTATCCGTTCACGGAATCCCCTGTATAATGCTGAAGCCAATTGCGACCGAAAGTGCAATGCCGCCAAGTAAATTTCGGGTGAAAAAACTTTCCGTTGAATACAAACCGGTATAGTTTGAAATCCTGACGATTGAAGAACACGAATTGAAAAATCCTGACGATTGAAGAACACGAACATGTCTTACAGCAGTATTTTACAGCAGATGTGCACTCAGACCTTGACGAAAAAATAGGCTGTTTCACTGGACCAGGTCCAGTGAAACAGCTACATCTGCGTTGAAACCAGCTCATACCTGCTCAGCGCACTGCAGCAAGGCGTAATCTTTTCGCTGTGTCCTTCAAATTTCACGACGGCCGCCTAAAGCCTTACGTAAGCAATAATAAACAAGAAACGGAGTCATCGTCGCGACTTCATTCATCGCGATTAAATAGCTGTCTGCTTCTGCATCCGAGCTCGTGTCGTGCGTTCGATCCGCACTACACCGGTGTAAAACTCGAAAGAGCTGCTCTAATAGTAAGGATATCCCGCACGCGAACCATCAGGGACCGGAACATAGTTCATTTGCGTTCGCATCGTCGGTGCCATATCCACGCGTCCGCGTTTGAGCAGTGGTTCGTCCTCACTTTCAAAGTTGCTCCTCGTGCGAGTTCTAGACATTTTGACAGCGTATTGAGGCGTGGGGGCCATCATGGCCGGCGGCGCATTCCAGGCCATGCCGTTCGGAGCGCCCACTCCCCTCTGATAGTCACCAAAACCATTCACCGCCATTCCACCAGCTAGTCCATCAAACAGAGCCTGGCTGTCCTGTCGAGCACTCGTACGCGGCGTCGGCTGCTGAGTCAGCGCGTCGTCATCTTCCAGCAAAAGTCTCAGCAACTCTTGCATCATCGCCAGCTCCTCGGCGTTAAACCCGGCAAACAGCTCCATTTCGATAGTTGCGAGGACTACTCTCGTCCTCGGTTCGAACAGCGGGAAGTAGGAATGACAGAGCAATCGAAACATGGCGCCATGATCGCTTGCCTTCCCATCCGAAAGAGACCTGCAAGGAGGCGACAGTGGCCATCCGGTCACACACAGGTGGCAATGACCAAATCGCATGTAGGATCATGTTCGATGAAGCCCATTTCTTTTGTAGGCTAGGAACTGTCAAGTCTCGACCCGAGACCTCACAACGCCGCGGCGAGTACTTGACATCGTCTCGTTGAACGTGAAACAATCGGGGCTATGCTCCGTTCACTCACTCAATCGTATCCCCCCATCCTTCAACCTCAGTGTCTATAATTTGCTGCGTGACAGCTTTATCTTCATTGTCAGCGGCTCTGCTTGGGGTTCGCCGATTTTAGACATCTGTACGGTTTGACACGGAGGTTATCGTCTCTCAATAGCCGGAGAACTCAAGCAATCCAGTCCCCAAATGCTCTCGCGTGTTTGATAATCATCAAACGTTTGATTGCCGCATCGTTGCTCCACCTGTGGTGATGACCACACCTTCGTCTTCTGCGGGACTGCCGCTCCGTCAATTACGATGGCCGCCGTTACCTGCTGTCGATTTGCTCGAGGAATGCCACTGGCTGGTCAACATGGACGCCAGGAATGCCAATCCGACGAGAAAGTCGAAACAATTTGAAGAACGAGCTCGTCATAAGCTTGATCTGCCAAACGGGGTGATCAACAACAAAGAATCGCGCAACCTCAGCAAGCAGAATTCGCCGTATCGTCGACAACTTTGCCGGCCGAAGCCACCTGCACCTTCGCCTGGATCACCAGCTCAACGAGCGGCGAAAAGTATCTTGAAGCTAAAGGAGGGGCTACTGCGTCTCGATGGCACAACTCAGCCACAAGACACATGTATTCAAGGTGACATTACCGGTGCTAACATCACGCCAGTGCCACCGGTTAGCAGGTCAGGTATTGACTCATCGTTGATAGCAAGTCTCGAAATCCCCAGAGCAAGGAGTCCGAGTCCTAGCAGAGTGAAGACACCTGTACGTAGTCCAAGTAGAAAGAAGAAGAGGCCACCGACACGTGAAGAGCGTGAGCTTGCCGAGAAACGGGAACGACTCGCAGCTTGGCTCAAAGCTAACCCCGATGCCGCCAGAGATTTTGAAGACACTGGTCAAGGGTATAATTTGGTGGCACCTTACTCTGTGGAAGTTGAATCTCGAATCGAATCGGTAATGCAACGTCAAACTTCATTTGAGTTGGGGGTGAGACTCTGGGACGACCCTGTACGCTCGTTGCTCGCAGCGGAGATGACCAGTGAGTCAGTCTTTGGGGGTACTGTTCCGACGCGAGCCTTGGCCTTCCAGTCACCTGAACTTACCTCACCTTCGAGCAAATCTCCACCAAAGCAGCAATCCCCTGTTCACGGTGAGAAACCCTTTGTATTTATCAATGCAGATGATCGGGACTTTAGTGAGGGACCTGTTGAAGTGGTTGACGCGGAACCTCACATGTCCGATCATGCTCAAAAGGTGTTAGGCATCGCTCGCGCCCAGGTCACTGATGGTGCTGTTGGAGACGCTTTGGCCACCCTCGAAGCTGGCATCCGTCAATCCCTCTCGACGTCCCAGGCTCACCTGGATGCTGCAAATGGCTCACATGGAGTGGGGTTTAACTACTCGGTGCTTGCTCATAAATGCGCGATGAAGTTACAGATCTACTACCGGGCACGGCATCGCCGACGAGTCAATCGGTTGATACTTCTCCAGCGTCAATGGCGTTGGTGGCACGCTCGAAGACGCGCAATGAAGGCTTTTCAATTTGCCAACCAGCAAGCGATGATCATCCAGTGTCACTACAGACCTTGGTACACACACGTCACACAAGAGCGCAGCGCTGTGCGGATCCAGCACTGCTTCCGCATGTTCGAGAGTCAGAAGTTCCTTATCCGCTTCCAGCAAGTCTGTCGACTGCTCCTGGTGAAAAAAACTCACCGTCGACAGGTCAAGAATCGGATACGAATAATCGGGAGACTAATTTTCCGGTTCAAGAAACGTCGACGACAAATTGCTCTTATCCAAAATCTCTGGCGTCGTCGTTGCGCTCAAGCTCAGCTTGCCTCATTACTTATTCGAGCCATCGCGGTGGAGCGTGGTCGACGTGCCCGGGAGGACGCATTTGTTGCTGGAAAACTAGAACAAGCTCGAATTCACTTTCGGGAGTTCCTGAGGAACACGAAACGAGGGAAGGAACTAGTGCGTTGGCAAGCGGAGAAACCGTGGCTGCGTTTTCGACGCTTGCGGTATTACACAAAACCCTGGGACGAGCTGCCAATATTCGATAAAATTGAGGTTATTGCTAGGATTCTGCCGAGTCGCACCTTTCAAGGTTTGCAAGAGCGAGCGCTTTGTCAAATGCTGATAGGGAAGGACAAGCAGTTGCCAGCACTCCCAAACGTACTGAGGGTATCAGTGGAAGAGCTTAGATTCCTTGATGCTACGTCGGATATACCACCTTTTCAAAAGGTTGTTGAAAGCGGTTGTTGCCCGTGGAAGGCTGTTGTTCGTGAGAAACTGGGGCGTATTGGTGCGAAGATGGCGCGTCAAGCACCAGCGCTGTGGTGGACTATGGCTATGTACCCGAAAGAGTATTGCGCAGCTCGGATTTGGCCCGTTCGGACGCGTCGGCGAGATCTGGCACGACTACAACTTGAGGACGACTTTGCGCGAGTGCTCACGTCTTTCTTGCGCGTATGGTTCCATCGCATCGATAGCAAGACAAACACCCCACGATATGCGTGTGAATGGTGCTCCGAGCCTTTTGCCACAGTTCGCGAGTTTTACGCGCATGGCAAGTGTGCAACAGCTCGAGCACGAGCAGAAGCAGAATGGGCGACAATGAGCAGCGACCTGCAGTTTTTACGTCGTAAGAAGTGGCGGGTCTCGAAGCAACAAGACGATGTTCCCGTTTGGACGGATAACTACGCGTTCGACTTGGAGGCAGCTTCAGTACGCCGTCTTAGACGCACACGTAGCCATCGGAAGGCACTGAGGTCACTGGTTGCTACGTTGGAAGTCTGCACTGCAGACGACAGCTCGAATGCCGTTATTCCTCTGGATTTCGCGGCTTTCGTGCTGCAATATCTCGACAATACTAACGAGTTGCATCCTTTAATGCAGACCACCGAGCACCAGCTTGTGCGATGGAGCACACTTATCGGGTCGATGGAGGTGGAGAGTGTGAGGCAGACGCCTGAAGGCTCCGGACGCGAAAGTCGTTGGATACGCAAGGACGATCTGCGTTCGCGTTTGATAGTTAGAAGCGAGTGGAGGGGGATCTTGAGTCGGTGGCGTCGAGTTCTTGGTCGTCGAGCAGTGAATTATCGCCCGTTATTGGTAGGAAATGAAGTCGCGTCGAAGTTAAAAGTTGATCGTTTCAACCGCATTGCTTCGAAGTGGAAGGAGCTGCAGATTCGGGTGAGACGAACGGTATTTGGACGACAAGGGTCGAAGACAGCTCAACAAACACCTTAGGGATCCGTCTGTTGCGAACAGTTAAGTCATGGATACCGGTAATCGATTCTTGATCACCTCATACAGTTGCGATACATGTTCGAACAAGTGCAGTGTCAATACACTCGACCATTTCCGTTCTCTTCGTTGAAGTTTTACCAGCTCCACCCACTTGTGTGAGCCCGTGACGTGCAGACTGCAACATGTACATGCATAGCCGAATTGCAGGGGCTTCGAAATTCGGAATCCCAAAGCAAGGAAGCAATGGCTTCGTCTCGGAGTCCGCACGCGACGAGGCCGGCAGTTCAACCTGTTCTGCAAGCGGTTGTGGCTCGCGTGTTGCCCGCTGCGACGTGGCTGTGCTGTTGCGAGTCGAACAGAGTGTGGACGGCGCATTCGTCAGAATTGTGGGAGCTCGAGCTCCGATACGCTGGGCAAGGTGAAACTGGAGCTGTCCCGGCTTCCGGACGGGTGGTGCGGAGGCTCTCGCCCCAAGCAGCGTCGTAGACGACGTAGACGAGCCTCGAGCGGAGCATTGCCGCTCGCAATACAAAATGCAAGTCGCAGCACTCGTCGACTTCAAGCTGTACGCATCCTCGGCGAGAGCGCTCTGCCACGAGCGCGACGTCACCCCGTTCAGCGACCGGGCTCAGCAGCCTGGGCTGGAGATGGATAAATGCCTCCGCCGGCTGAGGCGAGGTAAGCATTGCCATTGTCAGAGCGGCGGCAGCGAGGCTGGGTTGACCAGCATCGAAGGCAACAAATACAGATGCATGTACTTCAACCTACTCTGCTATTGCGACCCTTGATGTTTTGTTTCCGCCGCAAGGACATGCATGGCAATCGACCGCGACGCAAGGCTGGGAGCGAGGCATTAGTATGAGCAACATCGGCAACGGGAGGCATGCCTTCGAGAGCAATGAAGTACTTGGCAAGGTTGGGACAAACAGATTATAGATATCCCCAAGAACGGATCCAGTAACGGTGGCTGGCTGGTTTCACACTCGCTTAGGAAGACTCAGTCGCATGCGTTGATGCAAACTATTATATCTTCAAGGTTTTATATTTATTGATTTGTGTGGAGCTGTATTTAAAGATAATTCAATATTACGTTAGTATACAATTTCACAGTCTGTAAGACGGTCACCACACTTCATTTTATCAGTAAGTGGCATCGCGACAGTCTTCACAAACTAAACGCTACATTTTGACAAGCAGCTGTAGTTAATGAATGCTTACTCTCTGTCAGCGAGAACTCGACGCTGTCGTGGTCCCGGCTCGAAGCAGAGAGCGCTTGCAAAGGCACCACTCGGGGTTCGTTTTGCGGGCTGAAAAATTGGACAGGCCTTGTCAATTCAGTAGTCTCCCGAAGTTTTGGTTCGCACGGTCGACAATTTCCTGGCAACACGTTCATATCGCACTGCACAGTGGATATTGGAGCACGGATTTCCTCGCGATCTACAAATATATGGGGGCTCATTATGCCGATCTCCCCGGCCCAATTTTTATGTGACGGGCTCACCCATCAGCCCTTCCTGTCCCGCATAACTGCATACCCCTCGGTAACAACTGCACCTTTAATTACCAATCTTCATACTTATCTGTTTTATCATACCTTGAATATGATATTTCCTGTTACTAGTCTATCCATTGTAGCTTATTACAAAGAGCAGGTTTTGCAAAAGGCAACTGTGCGGCACCGTCGGTACACGCAAAGCTCGACTTCCTTTTTTACATGTCAACCTGACGGCGACAAAAGCTTGGCGGTTCCTCACTTCTCAATTCGCTCTACAAGTGTCACTTGCGTATTCCGCGAGCCTCCGCCGGCTCTGCAAGGGGAGGAGACTGCGCCGCCACCGCCAGCACTTCAACGCGCTAGTCGCCTCCGTCCTCACTCTCCAACACAGCAATGATCCACGCTCCGCTCGCCGTCGTCGCCCCCACCTCTGCGCCATCCGTGGTGTCCGATCCCCAAGTGTTTTCGGACGTTTTGGCCCGTTACACGCTGGTCAAGAAACTCTCCTCCACGCTGTACGGAGAGACCGCGCTGTATCGGGACGAAGCTCTGGGCAAGAAGCTTGTAGTGCTCAAACGCGTGAGCATCCCACTGTTACAGCAAGAGAGTCAGAGCCCCGCAGTGAAGGAGAACCCGTTGTGCGAGCGCATCGTCGTGCAGATGCTCGAGGACCCATTGACAGCGCGTGCACCCGGCCGCGAACATGTGGTCGAGTACGTACGCGAAGGTTTCTTCTCGTCCGGTGACAGCGTCTTCATTGCCATGGAGTTCTGCGCCGGCGGAGACCTGTACGACTACGTGACGTCCAAGCCTGGACGCCGCGTGGGGGAGAGTGAGGCACTCACGCTCTTCGCGCAGCTGGCTAAGGGCCTGAGCTTCCTGCACGCGCACGGCGTCGCCCACCGCGATCTGTCGCTTGAGAATGTGCTGCTCAAAGACGGCCAGGTCAAAATCTGCGACTTTGGCCTCAGTGCCGACGCTAACAAACTCTCGTCGGACGTGGTGGGCAAATACTACTACATGGCCCCCGAGATCGCTCAGGGCGCCGTGTACGACCCTAAGAAGGCCGACGTGTGGTCGCTGGGCGTGCTGCTCTTCATCCTGCTAACGGGCTCCCCGCTCTTCGCCGACGAACAGCGCTGCGCCCCCACACTGCGCGTACTTAACAAGTACGGCGTGGCCAAAATCTTGGAGCTCTGGGGCTTGAAGAAACTCATCTCCAGACCCACCATCAACCTGTTGGCGTGTATGCTACAGGTGCAGCCGCAGCACCGCCTGAGTGCGGAGCAAGTGGCTCATCATCCGGCAGTTCGCCGTAGCAACATGCCGCGCAGGGAGATGGCGGCTCCGCCTGCATAAAATGAAACATGGCGGGCGGGATGGTTAGTTTTTGCAAAGCTGTAGAGCTGTCTTCTATCTATCAATCGTGCAAAGTTTTGCAGTGAAGTGATTGCAAATAATAAAGTAAGGTATTTATCCCTCTAAATCTCGGCACTGCACTGCTGGAACCAGAGTATCTGGCATGTGGAGTCAACTTGTTGCCTGCATGATGCATTTCGTCGGCCGTTCAGAGCTCTTCGCACATTTCTACATACTAGTACATACTTGTCCTTCTCCGATAGTATCCTCGAAAGCCCATAGCTTTTACAAGGTTCTGGTATCAGTACGGCGCATAATACGAATATCCACTCTTTCCGAACACACACTTCTGAGCGCCATACTTACAAGGATTCGAAGTGTGCAACATGGCTGGCCCCAGCAGCACACATACGTCAACTCCAAACTGCACAATTTTCGAGCAATTACATCATATAGTATTATGGTTCAGCCACGAAAACACCATCCAAGGTGTGCTTGCTCTGCAAAGGCCTATGTTGCATCTGCGGTGAAGGTTGCATTAAGAGAGTAACTGCGTCATTTCTTCTTTAGTCTCTTCGTTTCTCTTCTTCTTCGCCTCCATAATCGCCATAATAATCTTTATATTCATATTCGACGCTGTCATCCGACTCGCTCTCCATTGTCACAAATTACCTCAACGCACCCCGACTACTGCCATCGTTTCCAGCGTCGTCATTGCCACATCAACCACAAATATGAGCGTCACTCCTCATGTTGGCAACTTCGGAAACTGCGTCTGAACTTGCGCTCTCCAACGAATCGTCTGGTCCGATACTAAACACACCGAATGGCGGCAGTGTCACTGCAGGAGGACCCGCCTTGAAGACGTCTTCCGGGAGCGGTTGCACCAGTGGGAACTCACTGATTCCTTCATGCTCTGAGTATTCTTTCCACGCGTTCAGGCAGGTCTCTTGCGAATGATGTAATTTCGCCCTTAGCTTCTTCCAGTTCACTCGACGAGAGAACTTATATCGACACTCGACCGAGTGGAGTATCCACCAAACTATATTCTCCTTCTTTCGGGACGATACGCGTCTTGGTAAGAGTGGAAGTAGGCAAACGAGAAAGATGGACACAATGTTGTGCAACTTTCTTGTTCAACTTGAAAGCTGAATTTTGCAATTGAAATGTGAAACATTGGTTTTGTAAGATGAAATTTTCGACTTGAAATTTTTTGAAAGCGGTTGCAAAAGTGTCCAAATCTGATCGATTTCAGAATCTTCCTTTTTTTTTTTTTTTTTTACTAAAGTTTAGATATGACTAAAAGCGGCTTTGCAAAAGTGTCCAAATCTGATCGATTTCAGAATCGTACTTTTTACTAAACTTTTGACATGACTAAAACGTTTTTAGTCATGGCTAAACTTCTATTTTTTTCACTTGTACCTTAGAATCTCGCCTCCGATATGTTGCTGTCTTCTCTAAACGAGATTTCCGTCCCGCCCGGTGCAGTTTCTCGTGTCGACTGCGCCGTTTTGAAAAGCTGGTCGGCGTACCTCGTGGGTGAATCTTGCACCATCGAATTGGAAGACGTGGCCAAACTTGCCAACTGGTGTGTCACTCGTTGGATGAACCGCTGAGAGCTGCTGCCAGAAGGAGCTCGAGGACGCACCAAAGGCGTAAAAGAGTTCTGAAGCCTCAACGGTCGAGTGTTCTCAGACGTCTTGAGCCACCGCGCAGTCACCGCTCGCTGAATCGGCTTGGGTGGAGTGATTGCAGGTTTGGACTTGATCATATCATCCCCTACACTTGGTTCACCCCCAGTTTCCGTGGTTTCGGACGTTTTGAGCCAACGCGCTGTCATCGCTCGTTGTATCGGCTTGGGGGGAGTGTTCGCAGGGGTGAACTTATCCCCTGGGCTTAGTTCACCACTATTCGCGTTCGTGTTTTCGTTCGGGTTAATATCGGATGCCCGGCCTGCCGTCGAGTCCAGATCTGCAAAATTCGGGGCTGAAGTCGAACGAGTGCTGATGAATTTCGACCGCCGTTGCTGGATAGTAATCACCGTCTTGGCACTAGTCGGGTCATTGCTGGAGATACTATTGGGGGCACCCAGATCGGAAACCGGATTGGTGTCAACGTTACTCAATTGGGAAAGTTGTTGAGTAGGATGTAATGTATCTTGAATCCCGCGTTGAAGCTCTTGAATTAATGACAAAGCTTGTGTTTGTACGCCTTCGAGCTTCACAACTTGCGAGTCCACCTCGGGCTCCGGTTTCATTGGGTTCTTTGGTATGGAGTGACTGGAGCAGTGGCATGTGCAGCCACATTCCTTCTCGTCGTCACGACCGCGCTTTCGACTCTCCCGTGATCTGGGCGAAGGCAGAGCAGGTGTACTACCAACAGTCTTACCTGTGGTGTCTTCATCTACAGGTGTAGAAGCCACAAACTCCTGGTCGCGGACTGCAACGAGCTGGTCCTTGAGTTTTTTACTCAATGCAAATTTGATAGAATCATCCTCGACATCGGGGTTTACAGCCCAGGCAACGAGCTTAGCAGCGCGGCGAGGAGTGATGAACTTTTCACCATTGGCTGCTCCATCCACCTCATCAGCAAACACGGAGCGAACCATGGCCGTAAGATGACACGGGATGCCGAACCGCTCGTTGTTTTCCAGTGACGAAATGAGAATCTGGGAGATGACATGTTTGCGATCGGCAGGGTATCTGGTTAATACGGCCTGGAAGGCGGTACGACTCAGTACGCACATCTCAACGTACGTCATAGCACGTACGTTCGCTGTTCGCTGATAATTCATCAGCAATGCCATCTCACCGAACGCTTGACCACGCGTTAAAGTCTTAACCGTCGGCGGATTCACTTGGGAATTTCGAGCCACAACGTGAGCGCCGTGGTCGTCACGATCTGGATAAACTGTCCCATCATGTGACGTTGTGTAAAGTGTCGAAGTATCGCCAGGGTGTTCACTGTGCTCACCCAGCTGCGAACGTCGTCGAGCTAGTGGCTCCGTGGCATGTTCCTGAGTATCGGTACTCCCCACCAACTCGCACATGCCTCGATTGATCATGTAAAATTCATCTCCGACCTCACCACGACGTACAATAAAATCATCGGGAAGATACACACGAGTGTCAAGACTCAACACCAGAGTTTTCTGGAAATCGGGTGAACAGTTCTCCCAGAATGGCACGTGCATTGCTAACTCCATGTATTTGAAGAGCACAACTTCGAGAGTAAGGTTATGCGAGAGTTCTTTTGCAAAGCGCTCCAATGGTGCACCGTCCAAAGCTTCGTATTCTCGCCATAAATGGGCGTAATATTGGTGTATTCGTTCCCTCAACGGTGCGGGTAACTGCATCTTGGTCATTCCTGCAAACACCGACTCCATTTTACGTTGATAAGCAGTGGAATTCGCGTTGAAATTTGCCACTAGCATCGCCACGTGACCGAAAATCACGGCTAGTAAAATAGAACCCAGTAAATTTACACCGGATGCAAAGATATCTTCCCGGGCGGAGTGGGTGGTGAGACTCTGACCTTGTAGCAACTGCATTGCGACGTAGAAACACTCAGCATACACTTCTAATTCAACATTCGAGTCAATCGGAACACCACAGGTCCTGTCCACAATTGAAGAGGGATCGGCACGGGTGGCGTCAATAAGTAAAAGTCTCCAGCAACACGCGATACAGTGTGCTATTAGCACCACAGCGCCCACAATCCAGACAATTTTTAACAAATGGGAATATCGAGAATACAATAGCCACCCCCATACTGATCTTTCGATTCGAGCTCCACGGGCCTGCCCAATTTCACGAAATAACCGTAAGATGTGTACAACACGATGAGAGCGGATGACGATGTCTAGAAGCGTATGTGAAAAGCGGCCGAATGCATCGTGTTCGATTTCAGCTTGTGTGATCTTTTCACCCGAATTTTTCATAATTGTTCGAAACGGAAATGCAGCTACGAACTGGAACATGCACGCTCCAGTGAGGAAATTCCACGCGATATGCCGTCTGGAAACCACGAGAACTCCGCGTTTGTTGACATAACTCGTGTTAAATGCGAGTAAAAATTCTGCGAAAAATACCATTTCAGTCACGGAATCGACGGTAATGAACCACGCGCGTCCGCCATTGTGGAAAGCTTCCTCATACGGAAACCCCAGTGTGTGCACGCAGAAAGCCAACAACAAGATAAAGCTGCGCACGCGAGCTGTCCTTGAAAAGGGGGATAAAGGTGTACTTAACCTCGTAAGTACCGTTCGCACTCTCTTTTTGAAACGTGGAAGCGGACGTGGTCGATTTCCTGCGCGGGAATTAAATTTCTGAAAACTGGATAGATCTCGATTTAGAACGCCACCAGATTCTTTTCTGGATGCGATAGATTGCCGTTGTTGCCATTGGCCTTGTTCAGTCTTCTCTTGTTGCTGGGAAATGCGAGTTTGATCGGGTTCTACAGCTGAAGAATGAGGAACCTTGACTGCAGATGCAATGGAGCGCATTGATCCTCCTAAAGTTCCGTTCGTCGATCCTAGATGATCAACTGGAGCTACTGATGCAGTTGCAGGAGGTGTAATACTTATGTTATTTGAATGGAAAGAAGGCGCTCCAGGACGACGAGGACTCTCCTCTGCTTGTGAATCGGCACGTGACTGGGACGTGGTTAAAATATCCCTGTCACCTTCCCGACCGATTGTGGTATCGATTTGTTCACCCTCGCTTCGCCGGTGTGTGGAGCGTAGGCTGTCATCTATACGGTGTTGGCTCATCTCGGAAAACACTGGAACTTTATACGCTGTACTTCGTCGGTGGAGCATTTTCCTGTCAGTCTCAAGATTTCGACCGGATCCTGTGAATTCAAGCCGTCGCAATTGAAAGCGCGCCATCATCTGTTCATAATTCTGCCCTTGGTCTTTCGTTGCAGTTGTCGAGGCCACCGCCTTGGCCACTGCTCGAAACGACGGAGTTGTACCGGAACTGGGCATTCGCTTAAATGTCGGCGTTGTTGCGGTACTTGGACGCTTAGTAGTTAGTGTAGTTGATCCATTTGTCTCCGCTGGTTTAGCAGCTTTAAGTCGTTCCCGCATACCTGCAAGATGCGTACTCGTGGCTCGTTTGAGCTGAGTCCGAGGTGAGATACTTTGCTTCGATACCTCTGCTGAGACCGCAGGGACTGGGTCAATATGAGGAGCACTCATGCGATGCGCAAGAGGCTGTGCTGCTGCATCGGTACTGTGCTTGTCAGTCTCCATTGCTCCTGAATGCCGTCGATCGACTCGTCTCCTCTTGGTACGTTCACTCTGTGCTTCGGTTCCCTGCACTTCGGCGAGAGCTGCAGCCACTGCGGACGTCGTCACCAGTCGGTTAAAGCGCTTGGATGACCCCGACGCCGTCTTGTCCGAGTCTCCGTTTCTCCCCGCGTCATCTTGACTGGGCTCCTTCTCCTCGACGATCGTCGCCCCCTCTGGATGTGAGGAGGACACGATGTCATGTGCAGACATCGATCGAAACATCGACCGAGTACAAGTCAAAGCGCACTCGGTCCCATCCCAATCGAAATGGAGGCGCGAGTCTACGAAACTACCGACCACAAGAGGCAGGCGTCAAGCCCCCACCTAAATATACGCTGGTGCTCTTAGCAACACCAACAACGCGCTCAAATTGGATCCAAGACTGTTTAATGCTATTATAGTAGCTGTTGACACACTGGCATTTCTCGAGTCCACGTGACGAATTCAGCTTGCAGAACGTGGGCGTAGATTAATTCATACTGTCGGAGTTACTTGGTCTCCGGCAGGATTCCAGCTTGCAACGGATCTGACACCCTAATCGATGGTCTCGCTGGCCATAACAGCGGATTTCACGCACAGGAAATATATTTTAAAGCTGCAGTTGAGGATTTACTTGGTCGGCAGAGTTGAGCATTATTTCCCGGGCCGTACATGAGTTCGGTAGGATAGGGTGAATTGGTCTGGAGCTAATGTAGAGACCGTGCCGGTGAGCGAGTATCCGACGATGACGGTGACACCGTTAGCCACTATAGACTACCCGAACGCCATGAAGTAGTTGCCAAGGATGGGGATCACGAGACCGACGGACGGTGACTCCAGCGCCAATGGTGTCTGTGTGTGTGTGTGTGTGAGAGAGAGAGAGAGAGAGAGAGAGAGAGAGAGAGAGAGAGGAAGATAAGGAGTAAATGTATTTACTTCACTTTGAATTCCTGCTTTCCACACCCTTACGCCCGCAATCTCTTTATCAGCCGAACTTCGGCTGTTTAAGTTCGGTCTGAACAAAGCTCTGACCAGCAGACATGCTGCTCTCAGGCAAGCCCCATATCCGGGTACGTGCAACAGCAGTGGTGTTTCTCTTATTCCTATTACTTTTGACTGATCTTTTTGCTAATATTCTCATGGTGGCGTTGGCTCTTGTAGGAGGTGATCATGTTCCCGGCCATGAAGCCCAAGGACGACGTGGAGCAGCCATGAGCCGTGGCGCTTGAAAACTCCGCAGAGTCATCAGAAGTGCCTAGAAATGTAAAGATAAGCACTGAATGCCAGCGAAAAGGTGGAAAAGAGCTATCTACGCACCAATTCTGCCAGTGATAAAGACCCATTGTGGTTGAAATCAAAGAGATCGAAAAGCAACTGAGACAAAAAGTTCAATACGTTATCACCATAAGCCGTACATCTTGCTTTGTCTTCAAACATGGCACGACAGACACAGACCAGTGCCGCCAGCAGTTCCAACCCGTCCACGCGTCCGTCGTGGTTGGCGTTCAGCACCTCAAAAACCTCTTCGGTCCCGACACTCTCGGCCGACTTCAGTAGTAAAAGGCTCTCAAACTGATTCGCGGTGACGGCAAACCCGAAAGTTTTCTTGAAGCGGTGATGCAACTGCTCCACATCCGCCAAAGTCCCTATAAACACAGTCGCCATGAGTTCGAACCCGAAGCAAGAAACTGAGAGAGAACACGTTCTCACATCGTGCAAAGTCTCTCGTCTTATGGTCAAAGATCCGAAATCTGAAGGACGAGCAGTTCACCCGCGAAAAGGACTGGACGGTGCGACTGAAAAGCGTAAAAGATGAGAAATCTCAAGTGGAGCAGCAAGTATGCGAGCTTCAAGAAGACCTGGCGTCGCTCCAAGCTCAGAACTCCCTCTTTTCCGAGTGGATGCTTGTTCGCAATGAAAATACGATTGCAGCACAGCGAGACGCACCTCAAGATCAGGAGTACCCACAGCAGCGAGATCAAACGAGACACCGATCCACTTCACCCAAGAGTAAGCACAAGAATGCGTGGCGTTTGGAGCAAGAGTATGAAGCCGATTGTAGTAGCAATGGCAACTACGCATTCCGTCGTGTCGACCACGACGTGTCGCCGCACAGTCGCTCCAATTTGCACGGAGGTCGACCCAATTCCCCGCAAAGCGTTCGCAGTGAACACGATGACGATCCTCACTATATGATCCCCGACACAAGCACCAGGTCTCGTCCGGGCTCACCCAGGCAAAGATCGTCACGAAAGTGGCAATCGACCACCCGTTCAAGTCATCGTGCGCGTCATCACAACATGGAACGGGTCAAGCCACTATCCCCACGTTCACCGCATGATAGAATGCAGCGAAAGACATCCACGACATCTTTGTCGTCCGTGTGTTCGTCAGCTACCAGTGCAGCAGCTTCGTCGTCCTCTTCCGACCACGAACGACTGTGGAAACTAATGAGCCGCAACCGCAACGACTGCAACAGGAAACCATGGCCACGCAAAATCTAGAGCGGGAGATAACCAACATGACGTCGTAAGCTCAATGATAACTATTCATCGAACAAGTTGCGCTTGACGTTCGCTGCCCTTGCGTGTTGACAACATTTGTCGAGCGTCCGCCCTCGTCGTCACGGAGAAATTTCTCCACGCTGAACACGAGCGGCGTCATACTGATCGTCTCCAGCACGAGATCACCACGGCCGAAGGTGCGTCAACGTTTCTGCAAATCGACGATCGCTTGGCTCACTCCCGAAAACCAGTGGGCTCCGTAGGAGTCAGGTCGAAGACAGGATCAAACATCCAAATCACCAGTACTCTAACGACGATGCCGTTGGTGCCATTAAGCGACCTGTGCAATGCACAACACACAACAGAACGTTAGTGTCTGCTTTCGAAGCCATACGACGGCTGACA
Organism: Phytophthora nicotianae INRA-310; assembly: GCF_000247585.1. NCBI lineage: Eukaryota > Oomycota > Peronosporomycetes > Peronosporales > Peronosporaceae > Phytophthora > Phytophthora nicotianae. The sequence goes on along the minus strand of NW_008648996.1, from coordinate 1,355,819 downwards.
TACTTGTGGCCGTCGATCTGTAGCTGGGAGAGGTGCGTTCTCGTAGTGCCGGGCGGTTGTGTCCAAAAGACGACACAGACGAAGGAGCTGCGCGCTGGAATCGTCCGGAGGAGGTGGAAGGCGCTGGTGACGCGTCCTTCATGTCGACATCCGCAGATCGGCGAGGGTTGACCAAAGTTTGGGCTGTCGGTACGCATGCAACAAAAGAATTGGTCAAATATATAGCAAATAGAAAAGCTTCATACATCTTACTTCTTAAGGATACTTAGAAAAACCCTATTAACTTAGTACTTAAAACTCGTCGGTACGCATGCTGATTGGCTGGGATGGCATTCAGACGAAAAAAAAACCATTAAAAATTTAATGGCTTTTTTCGTCTGAATGCCATCCCAGCCAATCAGAGCTCTCATGTCCCGTCTCTTTCAAAACAATATCTGAAAAAAGTTATAAAGCACTTTGTTTCTGAAAAAAGGTCTTGCCTTGACTGCTCATGGCCAGGGGTTCGTAGCTAGCGTTGATACACGCTAGTATCCTAACCCAGGACTCCTCCAAACGTGTATCAGGATCCGGATCTTGTTAGGGGGAGGCTGGATTCGAATCACGTGATACGACCTGTGCTAAAGTGATCCTCAAGTGATCCAGTATCTGATACTGTATACACTTTGATGAGTGCTGAAGTTGTAGTTAATTTTGGACGTCTTCGGCAGAAGCATTGAGAAAGACGATACCTGCGACTTTATAACAGAAACCGACAGCAAGCAAAGACAGCCAGCGAGTTCATGGCGCAAATTGGTGAAAGCTCAGCTAACGCAAACAACGACCGAGCAGGTGGTGAAGCAAAAGCAGAAGAGGAAGAAGATGTTGACGCTCACGGAATCCCTACTTCAGTCAAACATTTTACTTAAAACCAGTTCAATTTGGTATGGAACTACATACACAAGCTCCGTGTACCTATTCCAGACCCTCTCGATTCCAGTAGTCCTTTCACCCATATCTGTCTGGATTGTGCCGACGAAGCATTAAACACAAACGACCCAACTGCGGTTGCATGGAAGTCATGTCTTAACCGACAAAAAACTTCTAGTAATGCTCGAAAGCACATGCTCCGTAACCACAAAGAGCATCTTTTTTTCAGTGGAGGCTGGTGCCCAACGGAAAAACAGAGTGCATCGTAGGATTGAAACTCACGATGACAACACCGCTTTTAGAGGCGTTACTGATGATAGAACGCCAAGTGCAGACAAACCCTAGCCTAAGAAGCAGCGTACACTGCAAGCGTCCATCGCAATGAGCTCAGATGAAGTACGGGTCCTGTCAACGAGGTGGCTACTTTCTTCTGGTTTGCCGTATACAATTCTTCAGAACGACAAATTGCTATCTTTTGTTCGGCGCCTTGGCAACCAGCCTCGCCTAACATTTCCTGCCCTTGAAACATTTTACGCCTTCGCAGATTCAGATTTCGGTTCGTTTATTGATTTACTGTCAACCACACTCAATATGCTGCGTCATACAAACAAGCATTCGTTACGGTTCTCCATGACTGCTGGACCAACGCGGCCATGGTTAGCATTATTGGAGTCACGATTATTTTTATCGATAAAAAGTGGCGTATTTGAGTGTTTTCATTGCTTGCGTTACCGAATCCTGGTAGCCACGCCGCTACAACCGTAGGCCAACGTATTGCATCGGGTATAATGGCTAGATACAACATTGATATTGATCAGTATTCTCGTTTCATGGTCAGTGATACAACCGGAAGCGCGAGAAATGTTTCGGATCAGTTTGAAGACACAGATCACGTTGACTGGTTAATGCATTTACTTAGTCTGTGCCTCCTGTATGCTCTTGGTCTTAAAGAGAACACTCGCGATAATGGCAAAATTATAGTTTCACCTGGTGGGAAGTTTAAAGCTGGATTTGCTGTCATCCAAAAACTACGTAACTTGGCTACATTTTTTAATTCGCCACTTCGTCTAGCAAAACGCAACCAGCTGAAAGAGCTATACAACCTTCCGACTATCAACATTTCAATTGATCCAAAAACCAGAGTCGGGTACGCGGTAAGCCTCTTACGCAGTTGTGTATACAATATACTTCGCGTTTACGAAGTACTTTGAGACTGCTTCTTCTACGGAGCAAACAACATGGCAGTGCATTACAAGCAACGACTGGGATCTAATTACTGAAATGGACATTTTAACGGATCAACTGGCCCAGTTTAGCCTCGGTGAGGTTCAAAAAACAAATGTTGCAAGTTCCTAATTGCTTCTCTTTTGTAAAATGCTTACGGTGACTGTGGATTTGGAATCGTTCAACTGCTTAGTTCTAGAACGACCTGAATTAGGAACGACAGAGTTTTCACAAAGACGCATCTCGAAGAAGATGAGTGATTTTTCAGATGGCGGAAAACGGTGTCGAGATCGATTAAGGGAGCAACTGTCTCTTCGATTTCCAGCGCAAGACATTAACGATGTCAAAGCTATGCTTTTGGACCCACGGATTAAATCTAAAGCTGCTTATATTGTTTCCGATCCTGATATCCTAGCCTCAGTAGAGACTGAGCTACAATTTGAACACGAGAAAGTATACAGGATGATGAAGTTGAGCGACAAAAACAACAACGACCAGACAATTGACTTAGCCGGAACAACACATCAACCTCACAGCGAAGCGCAATTCCAAGCGCGATGAGCTCCCTACTAGACGTTGAAGTTCCTTCTAAAACAGACAATTTAAGGACCGAGCAAAACGACATTCACCAAGAAGCGATAAACGCCTGGATCAAATGGAAAAATCTAGCAGTGAGATGGCCGTGTTCAGTCGAGAATGGAAAATATAGCGCGCTGGACCTGTACCGTGAAGTTGATGTCCTGGCCTGGTTTAGAGATCTTGGAGAGCGCGAGCATCCTGTTATCGCAGCACTGGCAAGGTTTATCTTGGGAAACCGTTGTCAACAGCAATTCAAGAGCGACTTTTCAGTCTTAGTGGGTATGTGGTGAACCAATTACGAACCCGTCTAGACGAAGATCGAGCAGAAATGCTTTGTCTCATGAAAGCGAACTGGAGCAAGTACAAGACGATGTTGAGCGAGAAATAACACGTCGTACCAGCTAGGTACTAAAAAATCATGTTTTTGATAAACTACTTAGTAGAAAAGAACTACTGTTATTTGATATTGTACCATGGTATCAATATCCGTATCACTTAAGCAGGACTCTGGATCAGTATCATGTGATACGTCTTGCAAGAAAAAACATGACGGATCTGTATCACTGATACAGCCAAAATAGCAAAAGCTCCGAACCCCTGCTCATGGCCTACCATACTAAAAAAAGATCAAAGTTGGCCATAAGCTAGGAGCACTTTTTCGTCATTTTTTTGCTTCAAGTTGAAGTAACATAGTACATTTTTTTTGAGTAACAAATAGTAGTCTTGTTTGTCTGACACTACTATATTATATTTTTTGCTGCCGAATCAGATTCGGTCTGATAAATGTCCTTTTAATATGATCTAGTCCAAGTGCACGGTGATTGGCTAGTCACAAATCTACGCGGTCTGATTGGATTGTCACAAATGGATCAATTCTGAAAAGATTTATCTTTTTAATATGATATGTGCACAGAGGGCGTTGATTGGCTGATACACAAATCAACCTGGTGACGTGCATTTCTCCTCTGGGCTAAATCACCTGCCTTGTTACCATACACAATACCAAAAATGCCGACATCTGCCGCGTGCTCTGTGCAGCTCTACCTGATCACTACTTCAAGTCCAGTTACTGCAACAAAGTGCGTCGCCAGCTCCTTTTTAGTGGCTATGGAAATCTACTCAGTCACTTAAGAGATAAGCATCTTGACTACGGGGCTGACTACCTTGCACACGCCAGCTCTCTGGTCGGCAACCTACACTCATTCGGATTGTGAGCGACAAGGTCGCCAACATCTACCATTGGATGAAGTGGGTGGTCGACAGAAACACGCCTCTATCTGAGATGGACCACCCGACGAGTTGCTCCATGTCCCGTCTAAAGCCCATATCCTCTTAAAAAAAACTCAAGAAGTATCTAGCCGCTACTACTCGAGCTGTCGAGAAAGAGACTGTCAAGACAACCTCTCCCATGTTTGGCGGTGGTGGAGTGCGTGGGCAATGAGATTCCCCGATAAGCTGGGGCTGATGCTGTACTGGCGGACACACGGTCCGAGCACTACCTCGCCGTCTTGGGCTGCTGCGAGACGCGTGCCGGCCCCAGGTACCCTCTTCTCTCTTTGGCGCCGATCGTCGTTGATGCAAGCGGGCGGTTTAATGCCGAGACCCATATGGCAGGATTAGCCACATTCCAGCGCTTTGTTTTGGTAAGGAGGTATCTAACTGCATATTCCTTATCGCTTTTTTAAATTACGGACTTACTCATTTCAATCTTTTTATTTCTATTTAGACTAAAGATGCCCCTCCGCCCGGATCTGCGCCAGCGAACGCGCTGGGGTCGACCTATGCGATGTGAGCTCGCTACTTTGAGCTGCGCGAGTTTATTAATGCGGATGACGAAGAGTTTGTCGAGCTGATGCCGTCACCGACCACCAACCGCAGGCTTAAAGCCCTGTTGACTGAAATGAGCGACATCGAGTCGATTTCGACAAAGCTATAATCGGAGGATCTAAATCTTCTCGATGCTCGCGACCTTATTGACGAGCTTCTTAAGATCAAGCCAAAGTTTCACAGACTATCTCGGCAAGTGTTTGTTCTTTTTTTGTGTTGTTAGCTCACATTTTTTTTTAATATTTTTTATTAGCGCCCACCGCAGACATCGTGCACTCTCCAGATATAGAATCTGGCGCGGGAAGGTCCTTGGTGGATACGAGAACGGATTGTCGCGTGCTGAAAAAGAGTCCCTGCGGTACTTTCGTCAGGTGGTCGGCAAGAGTAATAGCCCGAAAGCGGACCAGACCAAGGTCGGCTTCGCAGACCGGATCCTCAAGCGCAGGAAGATTCATACGGAAACGAGTGCTATCAGCGATACCACCTATGTCCAACAATATGGAAGGTCCGCTCAGTATGGCCCGCATAACCATGCAATACGAATGGAACCGACTAATCACCTCTGATAATGGAGAGGCTTCTGTTCCTGAAGATGAACAGCAGCTACTGGCAGTATGGCAATATATAACCTAAGTAACATGATCTCACTGTGTTGCATAACATTGATTGACACAGTTGCAGGCACGCGTTAGTTATTTTGCAGATTCACTAGCACCATACAGGTATCTATTGTCATCAGAAAAAATCCATTTAAATAATAATTCGCTCTAATCACTGCCGGCTAAAAACAGTACTCAATTGACTTGAGAAAACGTAAGAGGCATTCTGCGACGGTATGATGATGTGATGTGATTGGTTGAAAAAACGTAATCAAAAGCTTAATCATGTATTGCCAAGATTCAAATACTGTTTACTTGTTTGGGTGCTTCTACTACGTCGTCGCGAGCAGAGTGAACACCATCGCTTGTGCATCTTGGCCGTTTTCGTGGTTTGGAGGTTGGTTGGTGGTCTCTTTCCTGATCTTGGTCATTTTGTCGGACGAGTCGAGTACTGTTGACAGCTTCAGCTGTCCTGTTCTACGCTTTCGTTTGCTCGGCTTTAGTCGAAGTACCTCATATCCTATGTTAAACAACTTGATAGCGTGGGGTTCATCGACGACTGTAGTCATTGGAGCGCCCACGTGTGCTTCAATTCCGTTCGTGATGTGCCTCATCATGATTGACCACTCAGATAGCGTTGCTTTCTTCTGAGGTGTATCTAAATCATCAGACGGTATCCCTCTATACGGAGGGTAGCCGAGGATTGGATTCCCAAACCACCAAAGCAGTCATGCGCCTAGGGGGTCAAATGGGGGAAAGTTAAATTCTCTGGGAAGAAGGTGAAACTTTCCACCCCATGTAAAATACGAGCGTTTTGGTGCAGTAGTAGCTACAGCGTCGCGAGTTAGAAAATTACGTTGAAGACCGACTTTTCCTAACAAATTGTGAATATCTTCGCGTAATAACTCTCGCGTAATATTCCCAGCTGCAACACCCTTGCTTTCCAGCACGTGCTCCATCCTTTTTTTTTTCAACTTTATTGGCAACTCATCAATGGATTCCTGTTGTTTGTCAAGTTTTTTTTTTTATATATAACTCGATATAGGGCGGTATTCCAATGGGTTGCATACACGGAGACTCGCCAGCTGCGAGATCTGTAACTTTTGAAGCACCACTGGATTTCGTATTACGTGCGTTAAAAGTAGAGCGTGATCAGTTGGTAAATGCGTCTGTAGATAGTGAGCGTGTTGAACCAGATTGGTAAGCTCGCCTGCCGGCTCGCAGTGGCCGGGGAACCCGGCATAGATCCTTTGTATTCTTTCGCTGGCTTATTTTGATGATTAGGTGTTATGTACTTCTTTATAGTGAGTATTCTGCAAGAAATATACACAATAATACTGTAATTACCTTAAAGACCAGTGATATTATCGGACAATACAGAATTCCTGCAACCGATCAAAATGCTTCATTATCAGAGGATTTGTCTTACGTCTACTGAGTCTAACTATGTCGGATAGGTTCCAAGATGTTTGATCCATTCGGCCAATGGTGTCAGGGCCGTCGACACGCTCAAATCGGTTTGATTGTCGCTACTCGTCGAGCCTCGAATCAAGTAGGAGAGGACAACGACGCACTTTTCGATACTGGTAAAACGATATATCAATATAACTCAAACTCAAAAACATTTTTGTATACGTACCAACTTGTAGATGATGTTATGACGTGAGTTTCAAAGTCCACCAAATGGACATTTTGGTCAGCGAAGATGGTTCCTTTGAGCCGCAGCCACCAGAGACCTGTAGTTGCTGGAGTTGTGTTGGAGTTATGGAGATATTTTCCGGTGGATATGGCGACTCAAGTCCATGTTTTCATCTCTGGCATGAACGCTGGTTACCAGCGTTTCTATCTGACCAGGAAGACACCAGGGTCACTTGAAGAAGCCTTCGAGACAGCACTACGTGAAGATTACAGCGTGTCCGCTTCCGAGGCATTTTCCCTCGCTGCCCCTTCCGTCACGGAGCCTGAGCCCATGGAGCTTGACGCCATTCAGGATTACCACGGGCGCCGACGATCCGGTCCGGCGCCAACGTCGTCTGCCCGACCGCCTCTGGAGGGCC
>NW_008648996.1:1345435-1348147 GCF_000247585.1 Phytophthora nicotianae INRA-310 | reverse complement strand
GGATTCCGAAGCTCCGAAGAGTTCCTCGTGATCGAGCTGAGTGGCTCGTTTGATTGCGTCTTCGGCATCCCATGGCTCGCCCGTCACCAGCCTGAGATCAACTGGCTGACCGGCACGGTCCGCCCACGTGACATCGACGTGAATGCAGTCGTGGCGTTCTTGCGCGGAACGCCGGCCCGATGGCCGCATGTTGCAGTCATGGACTCCGACTCCATGACCCGTGCTGCACCCGAAGTGAGTGATGACCCTTCGTGTGCGGCGTGCGCGCATGCAACTTGCGCCGGTCTTGAGCAGGCGACTCAAGACGCGTCTGACGTGGTCGAGCATGGGTTCCCACGTTCCGTCGAGCAGAGGCTCTCGGCAGCAGACAACAACGTGGTCGATCAGGGGTTCCCACGCTCGGACGAGCAGCGGCTCTCCCTTGAACAAGAAGATGTGGTTGAGCATGGCCTCCCACGCGCGGTCGAGCACGGGCTCCCGCACGTGGTCGAGCGAGAGCTCCCTGATGAAGTTGACGCCGATGACGTGTCTCAGCGTCTGAGTACAGCAGACTTGGTCGAGCGTGGTCTCCCACTGCCTGCTACGGAAGTGTTCACCCGTCCAGTCCGTCGCCGTGGTCGCCGTCTGCCTCGGCGACCCCGCGCTCCTCCGAGTGAGTCAGACGCGTCTGACTCCGAGGTCATCTCCGCTCTGGTAGGGGATGACGCGGCGTCGATCCCACATATACAGGACATTGAGGTCGCACACCCGCCGTGCGACGCGTCCGAGATCACCAAGTTGCCTGGCCTGTCGTGGAAACATTTCCTTCACGACCTGAAACATGGTGAGATTGAGCAGGTTTGCATGATCGTCGCGGACTACTCCGCGACTATCGCGGCTGTCGATGTTGATGTTGGCGACCCAGTGTTCGATGCCCGGAAACGCCCGAAAGGCGCTGAGCCTAAGTCCGCCCGCGAGGCCCGCTACTTGGCCCAGTCGTTACCGGCGCTCGAAGCCGCCGGCAACCCGGTTGCTCCGCTGGTTCGCGAGTTCATCGACATCTTCCCCGACAAGGTTCCGGCCGAACTTCCTCCGGATCGTGGCGTCCGACACGAGATCGACCTCGTCCCCGGTGCAAAATACTGTGTGACGCGGCAGTGGCCGCTTCCACGTGATCAAGTTGAAGCGATCGACGCCTTCTTCGAGGGTCGCCGGCAAGCCGGTCACGTCCGTGAGAGCCTGTCTCCCCACTCCAGTCCGACATTCTGTGTGAAGAAAGCAACCGGCGGATGGCGGATCGTCCACGCCTTCAACAAGCTTAACGACGCCACCATCCCCGCGCAGACGCCGATCCCGAGGAAAGACATGGTGCTCGACGCCATGTCCGGCAGCTCCAAATACAGCGCAATCGATCTGATGGACGGCTTCTACCAGATCTTGATGCGGGAAGGCGACGTGCCTTTGACTGCGGTCAGCACGCCCAGTGGAATGCTTTGGGAATGGCTTGTGATGCCGCAGGGGCTCAAGAACGCCCCTGCTACCTTCAACCGCATGGTGTCAAACTTGCTCCGGCCGTACCGAGACTTCGCGCCCAGCTACTTCGATGACATCTTCGTTCACAGTCGTGCCGAGCGCGGTATGACTGACGTCGCTGTTCATCTACAACACCTGCGGCAGGTGTTTGAAGTGATGAGAGAGAACAAGCTGTACGCCAACCTGAATAAGTGCATCTTCTGTGCTCCCGAGATCCCCGTGCTCGGGAGCTACGTCAGCAAGGACGGCGTCCGTGCTGATCCCGAGAAGATTGAGGCCATCTGCGCTTGGCCCGTGCCTCATGATCAGAAACAGCTTCGCCAGTGGTTGGGCCTAGCGACGTATCTCCACCACTATTCGAAGAACTTCGCGCTGACCATCCAACCGCTGTCTCAGCTCCTCAAGGCAGACGCCACGTGGTCGTGGCGCCCCGAGCACCAAGCCGCCTTCGACGCTGTGAAGACGAGCTTGTCAACCGCACCAGTCCTAATGCTTCCAGATCACTCGAAGCCCTTCCACGTCGTGTGTGACGCGAGTGATTTCGCAATCGGCTGCGCCTTGATGCAGTTTGACGACGAGGGCCGCGAAAGAGTGGTGAGTTACCAGTCGCGTCAGCTGAAGCAGGCGGAACGGAATTACCCGGTCCATGACAAAGAGCTGCTCGCCATGCGCTATGCACTCATCAAGTTCCGCGTGTACCTCCTGGGTGAGAAGACCTTCGCGATCTACACGGACCACGCGTCGCTGCGGACAGCGACGAAGAGCCCCCACTTATCCCAGCGCATGGCACGCTGGCTGTCTCTGTTCTCCGAGTACAACTTTGTCGTCCACTACAAGCCGGGCAAAACGAACATCCTCGCCGACGCGCTATCGCGTCGGCCAGATTACGTGCAGTCGGGTCGCCACGCGGTTGGTGACGAGGATGACGATGAGTGTGCTGTGTGTGTCGCTGAGGGGGTGGCTGCAGTCGAGGTTGCAGCCACCAGTCCACTCCGCGACCTGATCTCGGCTGCGTACGACTCAGATGCCGAGTGCTCCGAGATGATGAAGTACCTACGAGATCCGTCGGACACGGCGCGGCGCCGACTGTCGTCGCGTAGCCGCGCCCGTGTCAATCGCTATACCCTGGATGGCAACCTGCTCACATACTGTGTCGACCGCTCGGACCCTCCGCGCATCGTCGTCCCGCTGGACGACGAT
>NW_008648996.1:1340751-1343375 GCF_000247585.1 Phytophthora nicotianae INRA-310 | reverse complement strand
AGGCCTCTGTCATACGGGTGCCACCGCGTGTGCGCGGTGGCCAATCGGAGTCTAGCGTACAACCGTTGGTTGGGACGGTCTCGAGTATCGAGACCGTCTCGACACTGCATGCCCACATCAATCAATCAGAGTTATAATTCCTACTAATAGGCACCGCCCCGTTACAGGGACAGTATCGAAAACAGGAGTAGTACTTGCGTGGTCACTGTATTTACATCAGCTAAGCCTGTATCGCCTGGAACTGTTGTACCTGTCGGTGTTGGTGATGGAACTGGCTGAAGAGGCGGCGGCGATGGGGAGTGTACACAGTATTGTGAGTAATGTCGCCGAACTTTTTCATTTGCATATCCCGTTTATACAGTGTAGGCATTTGAATATGCGTTTGTGTATATTCGAAAACAAACTGGACAGCCCGTCCAACTACCGTCCGGCGAGCATCCATCATCTGCTGAACTAATTTAGGGTAATTGGTAAGAGATTGTGTACAATCTCTTAAAAATTTGAGTCGTAACTTAAGGTTTTTGAGTCAAATCTAAGGTCTGGTACTAATAATCGTTTAACCGTGTTGTCGAGGACTTTAGAACTCTACCGAGATTTCGTAACATGTTACCTGCAACTGGATGGCTTTAAGCTTCCTCCGGACTGTTGTTCAATTCGTTATATCTCTGAGATGTTTTGTTTGCCAGAATTCTTAAGCGAGCGTCCTCGTGAAGTATATCTTTCTTTGGCTTGAAATACGCGTCAAAGTCGTCGGTTGATGGTGCTCTGCCAATCCAGTGGAGTCCATTTCTAGTACGAACTCGAGAGAGTGAGACGTACATCGCGTGACGATCGACTTTGCGCAGATGTGGCGGGAGGAGGTTGCATATCGCGATGCGTTCGCGTGTTTCACCTTGAACGCCGTGCACGGTCACACCAAAAGCTGGTACTAGTGGATATGTCTTCATCGAGATAGAGCGTCTATTGTACTTGAAGGATCCTCGGGTTTGATATAACGGCAAGACTGTGTCCGGCCAATCGGCGGATAGACCTGGGAATCGAGCCGGCGATTGCGGCGCATTCGGTAATTGTACGTACACATTCAACGGCGGTGCGCCTGTTGATCCATTGGCTACACCTTTTACGAAGCACTGATTGCTCTTAATTCGAATCGGCATTCCTGTAAGTAAAATGTAAATTAGTCGTGATAAGTGTAACGTGAAGTAGCCGCAAAAGCTAGCCAACGTAAAGAGGCAAAAACACCTGGACACCTCCGGTTTGACTGGCCGGAAGAGATCGAATTTTAATCAGGTCCAACGATGTGATATCACTTGATAGCTGTGCGGGTGCAACGTATACGCGTCGGGAAGAGACTAGCGTCGCAGCTGCAATTTTGGTAGCCATATTGTTCGTTGCTGATCTGGTAACGTTGTCGCTTGAGACGACTTGGATGAAGTCGTGTACAGATGAACAATTATACGCGTCAGCTCTCGATTGAATAAATGCACGAAACTCGGGGGTCCACTCTCCAAGACGAGCTTTCGCCAGCCAAAAACCCCATTCCGGGTCATCATTGAAGCGCATGCTCTCGTCTAAATACACCACTTTGGTGATTGCTTGATAAAGGTTTGCTCCGTAATCTTGATTGGGGGAAAATGGCTTAGCTGGGCTTGATGTCTTAAAAAGCGGAACACCTCTCACGGATAAAAGCTGACAATGATCAAACATCAGCACAGCAATAAGTCCTCCGAACGGTTTAGAGTTCTCCTTCAGGTGACACAGTGCTTGACCCCAAAGCCCAAGCAGAACTAGATCTGCCATTGACATTTCGTCTGCTATAATACACAGCACTGGATCCCACTTCTCAAGCTGTTCTTGTGACGGATGTTGAAGGTGCTTTGGTAATCTTGTCTGATTAATACCAAGACCGACAGAGCTGTGTATTGTGGTTCCACGAAGTGTTGCTGCTGCAATTCCGGTTAAAGCCGTCACCATAACTGCGTTCGGACGAAACCAAGCTGTGGCGAGGCCTCGTACTGCGTCGACAATTTTAGACTTACCAGTTCCACCTGGGCCTGTTAGCGATAATGGTGAGTCGTCAAATAGATTGGATGTTTCGGACGCCAACTGTTCGGTCACCATCTTCCGCAGAAGCGGAACTGCAATTAACACGAACGCCATGTGCTGCTTGTGATTCAGTGTATAAAAACGGGAGACTTCACCAATACTGGCGAATGGGGAAATGAGCGTGGTCTCTACGTTTGTAGTGGAAAATGGAGATCAGCGATTGCGTCATTGAGTCGTTTAACCAGAACATTCGCTTCTTCGGCTGCTGGCGCTTCGGTCAAATTTGCAGTTGCTTCTTGCTGGTCGTCTACCATGGTGTTTACAAAGCTGGTTACATCGGCCTTGTTTACAGAGTGCTGAATAACTGTTCTTGTACGCGTCATGTGTGCTGGTAGATCAGCACTTCGTATGAACCCATTGAGCATGGTGCTGTTATTTCGTACTCATTTGGCACAGCTGGCATAGGCTCAATGTCTTCACTCCCATCGAGTTCTTGAGCCTGGCTGTATATATCCGCTGGTACCGGAACTAGATCATGAGTGCGTTACCTCGTTCATCGTGGTCATTTCGCCGAACGA
>NW_008648996.1:1335049-1339681 GCF_000247585.1 Phytophthora nicotianae INRA-310 | reverse complement strand
CATCTACAAGTTGGTACGTATACAAAAATGTTTTTGAGTTTGAGTTATATTGATATATCGTTTTACCAGTATCGAAAAGTGCGTCGTTGTCCTCTCCTACTTGATTCGAGGCTCGACGAGTAGCGACAATCAAACCGATTTGAGCGTGTGGACGGCCTTGACACCATTGGCCGAATGGATCAAACATCTTGGAACCTATCCGACATACTCAACAACACCCTCCATTAGTCCCAGAACTGAAAAAAGTCAATGCACAACGGTACGTACGCTCTGCATAAAGGTTTCTTCACGGGGCGGAAGACGTCCAGCTGAGCGTAGGATCATTAACCTCCATTTTTTTTTATCTCTCAAGTAGTACCGTGAATCAGAGAGAATAAGTACATTTACTTAAGGTCAGGCGTCATCTTCGCAAACGCAGACTTTCGCAGCTTCCCCGCCATCCACTCCTCCGTAAGCATAAGTTCAATGCGTAGGCGGCTGTTGGCATCAGGAGCAACAGAGCTCGACGATAGCGGGGAAGAAATTGGGGGCCTGCTGCAGGCGCTTCACAAACTCCTTGATGCGAGCCGAGTGGTCAATCTTGAGACGGAATCCGATCCAGGCACCGACGATAGCCTGAGCGATAGCGAGCCAGATCTGAGAATCGTAAATAAACACAAGAACCACTGGAGCCACATAGCGGTCAGAAAAGCAATGTTGTGCTCCGACTCGATAATGCGTTCTTCAGCTGGGCGCGGAAACATCCACGCTGTAGATCTCCACGCTGAGTCCAATGAGAAGCTTGACCATCAACTGAGTTGAACATGAACTTGCACACGAAGATGATCGTCCAGAACGCTCCGTAGCAGAAGAAATCTCCCCAGCTCTGGCCAATCGTACAGACCGTCTAGCAAGCTCAGTAAGGCCGACCTTCAAATAAGTCCATGGAACTTCTATTGGAAGAACATCTGAACGATCGATACGATGATGATCGGAGCCATCGTAAGCAAGCCGCTCGACCCCACAGACTTGCACGGCGCAGCATTGACGGCCGTTAAGAGGCTGAAGAACACTGTGTGCCACACATGACGGATGAATACCCATACGGCATATAAAGGTGGCTGAAGATGCAAGTGCCGTCAATCCACACGTCTAGCACCATCTTGAGAGCCGCTAATCGTCATGAAAATGGAGTAAAAGACGTGGTTATGGGTGTCCTTAATGTCCGACGTGAAAAGTTCGAGTAGAACTTGAACCCGTCGGTGTCGTCCAGGTTGGAGCGGTAGGCTGATGGTCATCTCTTATGTGATGACCACCCGTATGCGCAGCATGACGAAAAGGGAGAAATAGAGGCGAAAGAACGTCAGAATGCTCCTTGAACGTCTTGTAGTCCCGCGCATTGACGGCTTCTGCTACATTGAACTCGTCGAAGTGGAGGCACGAGTCTCTCCAGAAGAACTCGTTCACATCATTGTAGTTGATCACGTTCTTGTGGTCCACGCCCGCTCCGTTCTTTTGCGGACGCATCTTAGCTACAATGTTGTAAAACGGACGTACGTCTTAGAAACGTTCCTTCCGGTGTATTGAGCATTTTTTCTAAACCACTCAATCCAACTTTGCAGCCATCTTGTGACAAAGAGCGGAAGACGTCCAGCTGAGCGTAGGGTCATTAACCTCCGTTGCATACCTCGTCAACGACTCGCTTTCGCCTTCACACTTTCGAATGAGTGACCGACGGTACCGTGAATCAGGGAGAATAAGTACATGTACTTATTCTCCCTGATTCACGGTACTACTTTCATGATCGGGTTTTGCAGGTATAAGGGACTGCTTTCTTAAAATATCTATATTTGCTAGTTTACTGACGGTTGCTACCGAAGAGGATATTTATCTATGAAGGTTTTTGGCTCTACTCTGCGGGACAATATGCCGGGCTCCCCGGCCACTAGCGAGGCATAACTGTAATATTCCCATCATATTGACCTCACCACACAGACTAGGAAACATTGTCCTCACACACGATGTCACAAAATTGTTGGAGGTATCACCAACATGAGGAGGTAATGCCGAACATTTTGAATTATTTACGGGAAGGCCAACCACTACTCGCCCCAAGAGCTGATCACCAGCAGCTTTGTAATGGAAGTAGCGATCTTGAACACCACCAATACTCCAACCACAACGAAGACAAACACTTACTATAGACGGCCCACCAGTTTTTCCTCCGCACGCAAATGTTGCTACCCCTTTACGTACTGAGTGGGTGCCGTAACTTTTGGCAGAACCATCTCTTTTCAACACCCAGTTAAAATCTTGCCAAAAACGTAGTTTCTGGTCGGATCCTGGAAAATGTGCTCCAGGTTCCAGCCGAAGATGACACGCAAGATAGACTGCCAGGGTAGTTATCCAGCACACCGACGGACTTAATGGATTCGCGTACAAGTGACGCGGGTCACGTGGTCCCGAACCTTCTTGGTTCGTCTTGGTCTTGACCAATACGACACCAACGCTGTCGTCTTTTGCCAATAGATGCTGAGTCTGAAGTGTTTGTACTGACATAGACCTGCACATCAGGCTCCACTGTGAAGTTAAAAAGAGATGAGAGAACCCGCCATCATTAATGTTCAGAGTCTCCAGACACAACTCACTGTAGCGTGAGTACGTCAAAGGCCGCTTGCCCGATGACTTAGGAGTACTGGTCTGGTCATTATCCGCCTCAATTCGTTTCAACCGGAAAAAAGTTGTTTCATTCCGTCTCCATATTCAGTCGGTGACGCAAGGCGTTTTACACGATGCAGGTTCTTAATAGCACTCCAGTATCCACTTAAAGTGGCAGTTTTGACAGAACTGCGTTTGTATACCAGGAAACGCTAAAAAAAAGCAGGAGTAAACTCCGTTAGAACAAGTTCGTCGTGCTCCTCAAAGAACCTGCCGGTGTTAGCATCTTCCTTGGAGAGCTCCTTCACAATCCATCTCTTGATACCGTTCAGACTGCTCTTATACTTCACTCTGGTGCGTTTGGACACGCCGGCATCGTGTATTGCTTCTACATCGCTTGCTGCACCACCCGTGGGTTGCGAACTCCCATCACTCATTTTGCCTACGTTCGATGCGTTTTTCTGAATTGATCCAGCCAATGGGAGGCTGTGGATATCGTAGGCGGTAACGCCTTACGATTTCTTAATAGAAGTTGATGGAAAGGCTTAGTATAGTGAAGTTCAGTCAAATGAGGATGCGGAATAAACCATTTCCGATAAAAGATAAGGGTCGGACGCCAACGATTTGACGTAAACTACCGGATTCGACGAATAAAACGCAACTTTGTAAAATGTTACCTCCAAGTAAATTTGTAAAAAGGTAAAAAGTCGTAAATATTTTAACGTAGATCGGATGCCACAAAACCAACCAGCGCCATCCATCTTAATTTCCCGCGCATTTTGGATTTGAGCGTCTTAATGCGAACCAAAGCCCAGTGCACCAACCAAGAACGGCGAGAGGTAAGCAAGTGTCATTCCGCAGTAGATGAAAATGTATTTTTAGTTTCCAATATGTGCATTTATAGGCTGTGCTGGAAGTCCGAGCTGCGGGTGAAGCCACAGAGGCGCTGGCTGCCAAGTACGGTGTTCACCGTGTGACATTGTGGCGCTGGGCCAAGGAGGAGGGTCGAATTAAAGACGCTCAAGGCGTAAACAGAAAGAAAAAAAAGATAAGCAAGGTCAAGAGGGGTGTGAAATTACGATTTCCCGGACTAGAATCTCGGTATGTGTTTTATTTTAACAATTTATAATTGTTAATTAAAACTAACAAATTTGTAGTCTTCTTGAGTGGTTTACCGATATGCGGAAGAACAAGTCAATGTGTAAGTGGCATAAATAATTACTGGCATGCAATATTGTTAATTTTAAAAATTAAACTGAATAGGTGTAACAAGCCAGTGTCTACTGCTCATGGCTGTCCGCTTTGAGCCCCGGTATCTTACTGGAAGATCGTTAGATGCTGCTGTGGCTGCTATAAGACGGTTTCGCCTTCGCAATCGTCTCTCAGTACGAGTTATTACCCACAGAGGCACCAAAAAGCGCTCGGAATTGCAGGTACATTGTTGTGAGATCATCAAAATATTTTTTAATAACGTTGTTATTTAAATTATTAGGGTGTGGCGGATCATTTTTCAAGAACCATTCAGTACAATCTGGAGATGGCCGGCCTACTTTCAGGCATCAAGGGGCCAAACAAGTACGAGTCGGTGTTTAACATGGACCAGACGTCAATATACATTGATATGGGGCCGAAGCGGACGATTGAGTTCGTTGGAGCTAAAAATGTCGACGCCACCCAAGGTAACTTTATTGAATTAGATACTTTTTAACCTTTTTGTTTTACTATTTCATTAATTTATTTACTCTTTTTAACTATAGGAATGTCGGAAAACTCGTTTCGTGCTTCGGTCTTCCTTTGTGCCTCGGCAACGGAAAAAAAACTCCTTCCGTTTGTCGTCTTTGGAGGGGCACGGAATGGACCAGTGCACCAAGAGCTAATGGCCAACAGAAACTACCGCACGCAAGCTATACTCATCGTCCAAAAAAAGCGTATTGCGACGAAGATCGAATGCTTGAGTGGATAAATGAGGTTTGAATTTTGCAATTTTTATTTCTT
>NW_008648996.1:1321847-1334949 GCF_000247585.1 Phytophthora nicotianae INRA-310 | reverse complement strand
AAACCGAGTGTTTGTGGACCTCGGCTGCTGCTTTTGGACTCACTGAAGACTCACAAAATGGCATCTGTGCGAAATGCTCTCGAAAATGAGTGTTGTACCTCACCTGAATTTATTTCTCCTGGAATTACGGGCTTAGCCCAGCCCATGGATGTTTCGGTGATGCGAGAGTTCAAGGGATTATGCCGAAACTATTACGTGAACTACCACGCCGTCAACGACTTCGCTCAAGGTGCCCCTGCTCGCCGTGCGTTAATTACAGAGATTGTTGTTAACGCATGGAAAGCAGTGAGAGAAAAGGTAATTGTACGAGGTTTTATTAAGGCAGGCATTGTGCCTTATGGACCTCGGGATGCCGAAGGAAACTTTGTAGTTGACGCGCTAGAAGAGTCAGACGACGAAGGAGTAGAGGAGGAGAATGACAATAATGAGGAGGAGAATGACAATAACGAGGAGAAGGACAACAACGAAGATTAATAAAATATCTTCAATTTTACCAATAACTGTTTACTTTATAAAAAAATAAAGTTGAATACACCATCAAGTTTTTCAATTATGGAGGGGGTGTCACCCTTACACTTTTTGTCGTGTTAAGGATGTGGTCGTACTATTGCATATTTTACGTCGTTGCATTTTTTACGTCGAATCCGGTACTCTATGTTACTTACGAAAGCGAAAGAATCAGTACTAAATCAAACAATATTATTCATTTTAAGTAATAGATGAAATAATCATATTTAAGAAAGTTTTTTAATTTGTTATTTTTAAATGACCATTTTGTCCAATACTTTTTCTATTTAGTTAAATAAGCTTATTTTTGTTTAGTTATTTTGAATGATCATTTTTTCAACACTGTTTTTGTGGTAATGATGCAGACGATAATTGTTTTGATTCTTTTACAAATTATATGAAATAGCTGTAGACTTTAACAAAATTAATTCATTTTCGCTTAGCTTATTCAAGCTTAAATCGAATTTAATTGTGAGTCACAATTTTTCCATGAAGTCTACAGAGAATTAATTAAATTCGTGTGCTATTTCATAAAACTTGTATAAGTTTTTACGGTAATATTAAAAATCAAATTGACATCTTTTGAAATTTGCAATCACTGCAAATTTCAAAAGATGTCATTTTGAGCCCATTACGGCCTTAAAAAAAATGGGTACTTTCTTGCAACCGTAATCCTCGAAAGTTTTAACCTCTTCGCAAATCCGAGTACATTAACTTTATTACGTTGCACTACTGCAATTCCACGTCACTCGAAGTTCGCTAAAATGCCGTCAGCGTCTCCGCTCTCGACGCTGAGCGCGACGTTGCTGGCCTCTGTACCCGCGGACGCGTCAGAGCAAGAGTTGCAGGATGTGGACTGGATTGCAGTCTCCTCAGCACTCAAGGCGCTTCATCTGCGCACGCAGGAGGAACTTATGGAGCTAGGAACGGCCCTGGATCGGGTCGAGACACCGGACCGTATCAATACAGTTGAAGAGCGTGGCGATGTTTTAGCGGTCCACAATGAGCTCAAGTCACTTCAACCGCAACTTACAGTTACAGAACAACACTTCCTACAGTTAGAGAGCATTGTGCGACCAGGGCTCTCGAAGCTACAGACGCTTCAAAGTCGAGCCAAGTATCTTGAAGCGGCTGTACAGGTGGAGAAACTGAGCCAAAAAGCCAAGAAACAAGCTGTCCAAGCCACACCGGACGCTCTTGAAGCGTTCAAAACATTTGCCACTTGTGCTGCTGCTATTCCTAACGAATTTTCAGTTATCAAAAGAGAAGCAGCTCGTCGCGTGGAGGATTTATCTGTAGATCTCCGTCAGTTTGCAGTGGAGAAACTCCAGTTGGCACTGGAAAACGTCGGATGGCCAGAACTGCTGAAAACGCAGCAGGAACTCACTGAAAAGGTGTTGAAACAACACCAAAAGGAGTAAAAAAAAGTCGAGGTCTTAACGTTATTTTACTTGTTGTTACAGGAAACGGAGCTACATGAAGTATCGAAGGCGTTCGGGTACTTGTTGACTTTACAGCTAACTCAACAGCCTAAATCGACAACAACGACGGATCTATGGGCGATGGACTGTGTGTTGGACCCTCTGTTGCTACGCTTCCGGTACCATTTTGAACGACATGAGAGCGCGACGAACCGACTAGCCAAGCCTGAATGGTATTTGACACACGTACACGAGCAAACTAATGCACACACGCGGTTCCTGGCCCATTCGCTTACCCCTGAGCTGCATCGCCACCGCGAAGAAGTTCATTGCTGGGACGCTCAGATTCTTCTCCTGCGTGGGCTCGTCAAAGCTGCCAGTCGAAAACTTACACAAGATCTGCCTACATTACTAGCGGTGAGTGGTTTTGTATGCAGATATCTGTTGGTTTATGGAGCTAACTGGGGTTTTATTGTGCAGTACTCGCCGTTGTTGTGTCATACACTGGATGAAGTGCTTCTATTCGAGCAGAACATTGACGAGGACATTGGCTACGGCTCCTGGGCGAGCGCAGACCGCCGTGCTTACCCTCGTTGCATCGATGTATTCACATCAAATAGTGACGTGCTGTTCGCCTGGACCAGCGCAGATGTTGAGTACGCACACCGTGTGCTGTCAGCGACTTTGGAGACGGAATCTTCGGGTGACAAGAAAAACTTAGTGTGGCAACTGGAAGACGATGCTACTACATCAGAACAAGAGCTTGTTCCTCCGGTAGCGCAGCGGTTTGTAGCTCTGCTCGACTTTCTGTCGCAACGATTTATGCTCATGGAGACGGAGGAGCACAGATATCTTTACGTCATGCAAGTGCATCTCCCGCTTCTACGTCGATTTGGGCAGCAGTGTGATGCCCGTGGACGTCGGTTAGTAAATGCTTTGACCAAGAACACCCAGAGCTCGTGGGGAGAGCTGTTCGTGGTGGTGAATGCGCTGCAGCATGTGGCTCAAACACTAGCGATTTGGGAGCAGAGTAGTGTCTTCCTGGAGCTCTCGAGGAAAGTGGCGCGCTCGGAGACGACGCGCGCTCAAGTGCTGCGGATGCACGTGGCGTACTCGAAGCAGGTACTTGCGCGTGCCTCTGCTGCTGTGTTGGCCACAGAAGAAGCCACTGCCGTTCGACAAGCGCTGGCTGGACCGGGAGCTATGATCGGACCTACGGCTGCACTCACCGCTGCATATTCGGTCGGATCCAAGACTATGAAGAGCCTTTTCCGTCGTGCAGAGACCGACGGCAAGATTGAGGCTCCAGTGGATAGTTCTCCGGCTGCTGAAGCGACCGACAACGACAACAACTCGGCGGAAGATCAAGACGATCCTGAGACACTCGTCTTCTCGCACACGATATTCGAGCTGCAGATTGCGGAGCTCAAGGCTCTGGCTTCGACGCTGCTTGAAGCAGGAAAGAATGCGTTAGTGCGAACAGTGGAGCGTGACGTGGAGAATTATCGCTCAAGGTACGTGGACCTGAAGATTTTTTATTTTTTTATTTTATTTTTTTTTACTAACAAACCTGACTCATCTGTGCCCGACTGCCATGTGTCCCCTGTCCCTATTTTGCAGCCCATTCTGGACGGAGACATACGATGACAATGCAGACGAAAAGCAGATCGTGACCGGAGTGTCCTGTGAGTTGGCGGGCTGCTACACGCTCGTCCGCAACGTGCTGTTGTGTGCCCGTAAGCTGCTGGTATCCGAATGCTGGCCCGCTCTTTGGAAACCTTTGGCTTCGGCTCTGGACAACGCTCTCTTTGATGCCTTCTACAACCCTGCGGTCACGGAGGATTCCTCTCAACTGAGCTGTGCTGGGGAGCGCCAATTCGTTGAAGACATCAAAGCCCTCGTAGCTGTATTCACTGCCGGTTCCTCAAAGGCTTTGCCCCGGTCGTATCTCCGTCTTACTCGCGAGCTTTGTCATCTCTTGGAGATGCCTGTTGCTCGATTGCGTGATGTGTTTCGAGCTCTTGGAGATGAGGCCACAGCCGAATCGGAGGCTCCGGTGGAGCAACTTACGACCATCTTAGAGGCGTGCGGGATCTTCTCTCTGACGCCAGCTCAAGTCGTGCGGATATGCACCACCCGCTTGGATGTTCACGGACGAGAAACGACTACGAGTTTGGCATAATTCTCGGTGATATAGCTGCAGTAGAGGCATGGGCTAGTGCAGACAAAAGAGAGAGATTGAAGCAGCTACAGATGGCGTAATTGTATGTGAGATGATCAAGTGTAAACCATGTGTACTTAGTGGTTAATAGGTACATCTATCATGCTGTAGGACGCCCGGTCTCGTCGATATAGCTGCTCGGAGTCATGACAGCTCCCTCTAATACTCGGGACACGTCCTTGAGGTTGCCTAGAAGTCCAAGGAGTGGTGTCGCCATGTCAATGTCGGTCTCCATACGCACCACGAGACTCGTTTCTTCGTCCCAGACGAACAGGACTGAGCACGGGTACTCCAACTTGTGACCCAGTAGCTTAACTGCTAGTGATAAATCCTCTACGTTCTCGGAGCTCATGAGGCGAGGGAAAACGCATTCTAGCGTAGTTTTCGTGATCGTCACACTAAGAGTAGCTGTAGCAGTCACGATACTGTCCGATACCTTCTCCATGTGTGTGCGGTGGAAGTGTAGATCCTCGTGGTACTCAGACAATCGTCTCCAATGTTCCATGAGTACCTCAACACCACTCATGTTGCCGAACTCAACGTCTGGAGCCATTGTAGACCGTAGAAACATCAATTGCTGCTGAGCTTCTGATGTTCGCAGTACATCGCTAGCGTGTGCAGATCCTTGGTTAAACGCGTCACCAACCCCATTACTGAAGAGCTGGAAATACTCGACCACGACGTCCCATACACGCTGCTGCGAGTCGTAGCGAAGACGTCGTCGCTGCACTTCTAGCATCGGAATTTCGTCGCGTAGTTGACCTACCGTCGACTCGAGGTTCGAAACGTATTCGCGCTGCTTTTGACGATACCGGGCTTGGTTGGTTCGACACTGTTCTCGACAAGCTTCCGATTTGACGCTCACTCTGCGCTTCTTCTTCTGTTTGGGCGTCGAGTTGATCGACAAGGTGGCGACTGCGGCTGAGACGGATCGGGCGGGTGAAGCTGTAGCCTGAAACGTGGTAGAAGGTTGCGAGTACGGTGAGGCCGTCTGAACGCTGCGGTTTAAAGGCAAACTTCTGACGAGAGGTGTCGGGACAGCGTCACCTTGAAGTCTAGTCGGCATCGGTCTCAATTCTGCTGTACTCGTCACTGAAGCGGCCAACGGTGATAGTTTTCTCAATGGGGGTAGTCGAATAGTGGAAGGGGGGTTGTACTGCATCGGTTGCTGTTGTGAAGGAGTGTTGGGGTTGTAGGCGCTGCTGTTTGAATCCACGACTCGGTATCCGGGAGTTGTAGAGCGAGTGAGAACGTTCCCAATCACGGCGTTGCTGAACGGCGTGGGGACATGGTCGAAGTTTCTACGGCTTGCCATCATCGCTCCTTAGTGGTCGACTGTGGCGGTAGGAGCGAGAATTTGGTTGTGAGAGCGGGGGAACAGAGCTGCGTTATCATAAGTTGATCGGACAGCCTTACGAACGCAGCATCAAGCTGTCCCAGCTGGCAACTGCGGTTTGCTCTGGTTCCAAGCTCGTCGGGCTCAATCGCGTCAGGCGTAAACAAGCCAAAACTCCAGCGATTTGAACGAGAACTCGGCGGCCAGCCACGAATTTGTGCTCGGTGAACTCGGTTTTACTCGGCTCAAATCGTGTGAGTCAGGCGACAGAGCCACGTTGAAATTGAAGCCAAACTGCACTGCACGGCGTGAGACTCGAGCGGCTGGAAACCGGTCGTCCGTTTATTCACAAGGAGTGACCATATTGTCCCAAGTGGTGCCCGTGATCTCCTTGGCCAACAAAGCACCAACCGTACAGGAATTGCTTCGAGAGCTGGAATGCTCAAATCTCCGGATCCTCGGCGAGGATTCTTTTTTAATTCGAATTGTACCGAGGCGCGACGCTCAAGGCTAGAGACCAGGTCGCTTGGACCGCATATTTCGAGTCGGCAAGCGTTCATACACGTGGCGAACGGACAGCAGAGCTTACACATTGCTGCTCCTTGCAATGCGAAATCAACGGAGCACCGAGACTCCGTAGAGGCGAGAAATTGAAGACACGTCGGACTATATCATCATAAGTCTTACCATCTTTAATCATCTTGCTTCCTGCAGAGGTGATGCGAAGATGAACCTATCGGTATTATTCTAACGGTGTCTTGGTGCTTTGTGAAGCTGGCACACATCATACGATGCCCGACAGCACGAAAGCGCCAGGGCATCGTTTGATGTCTTACCCTGCTCCTGCTGTTGTCTTGTGATCCGGTCCGAGTCGGAACGTAGGTTCTGCGCAAAAGTACAGTACGGATTGACGACCACATGCCGGTAGGCATCAACTGCTAGGTAATGCCAGCACAATAGCTACGCTCTAAGCTCCGTCGACAGAATAATCAATGCAGCTGCACATTAGAGATGGCCGAATGCCAAACTTGTTCGCCGTTTTCTTACCCATTCGTCAATCCCAGGAGGCTCACAACACCCGACGATAGAGTATGAACTGTGAGGGGGTGCTCCGGTGTTGAAACCTCGTCTGCAACGGGCACTACATGCACATCATAACGTCCAGAGGCTTCTGCTCAGGTTTTGCCTAAGCACCACGACGTTGGGACACCGTTGAAGCAGGTACCGCCGTCGGTTGTTCGTCTGGCTCCTTGGACGCAATTGTTTAAGGCCTCGGTGCTCATCTAGCTTCACCACAAACAAAAAGTTCGAGTGCTCTTTACACTCCCAAACTCCTACGCTATATCCCGACTCGTTCATTGCTGCCGAAGGACCAGCCACCACTACGCCAACGTTGGTAAGTCGACTAAAAGGCAATGCTACTGCGGCTGCCTAATTCCCTTCGTAGACCAAAGTCCAGGCACGGTAATGAAAAGAGTCTCGCTTCAACGTACCATGAATGCTTGGGGACCAAGCAAGGCAAGACCAATGCTGTCAGAATGCGTAATGCTTGCTTTCATATTTGTTAGTTATTCAAGGTATATCCAAAGCCAGACGCTGACGTACCAATTTTATTATCCATCTACAGACTCTTAGATGCAGTCAACTTTTGGGTGCTAGGCAAACAACATTTAAGCTCACGAACATCGCTAGCTAGCACGAAGATTTTCATGTTTTGATTGAAGCAGCACCGCAACGCAAACAAAAGCAATGGGTCGATAGTTTAGACCACCTTTCTTAACGCAGCATGCTTGTTTAAACAACGCGTCGCACTCTAGTTTGCATTTCTTTACTAGAGCATGAGTGTCACTTATAGCGCCTCGGCCGTTAAGGCGTAAAGAACCAGGATGGGTTTTCATCACGGTTCCAAGAAAGGCAGCGAAGTTACGTCGTCTGCAGCACGTGATAGTGTCTCCCTCTCGAGGCTGGAACCATCCACTTGAGTGAGACACGGTTGGATGCTCCGTTGTGTAACCACGGCCATAACTTTATTTGCCATCGAATCGACCATCTTGTTGTATTGCATATTGCGAGCAGAGTTTAAATTCTGCATCAACAGAGTATAATTACCTGACTACGTTAGGTGGCAAGCTTCGTTGGCAACTCAGCGCTGCAAGCTTCTTGCCAACCCTTTCACATTTTATTCTTCTTGCTTTAATATAGGCCAATGAAAGGCTTGTCACAGCAATAGCATAATTGTATTTTCCAACTCCAACTATTTAAATTAAAGTAGTTGCGTTGGGCAACAAGAACTTCATAACACCGTATCCGTACGAGACCAGTTCCGGACCACTTTATAAATGTCAGAATTTCAATGAAGGAGGCCACTTGGAGCGACGCAGGGCACACCATACGACGGAGAAGCATTAGTTTAGCACACTGGTGCATTTACACAGTTGTTGTCAGGCAGGAACTCGAGATAGGATGGTTTTAAAAACGGACCTTACGTAGGCGAACAGTTCCGGACCACCTCCCGTTTCGAGCGCTGATAGTTGATAGCAGTGCATACGGCCTTATCTACCCTTACATATCACTCACCAACGCAGCAGATATGTTCACTGCGTGTTCCTCAAGCGCATACCCCCCCCCCCCCCCCCCCCCCCTGCTTGCGTGAAAATGCTTCTATAAACCCAAATGCGTTCCCAGGGAGGCTCTCCCCAGAAACGCGCCCGCTTTCTTAATCTGAATTATCAGATCTAAATCTGATAGGCTCAGACCAAAATTTTACATTTAGGGAATCAAATTAGTCATGGCGCCAATTGCGGAGCGCGCTAGATGAAAACACGCCCGCTTTCCCGCCGAATTATGAGAAACAAAGAAAAATGTGTTACTTAGTTTTTGTATTGAATCCGAAGAAACGCCCGCTTTACAAAACTCTACACACATAGAGTCCTCAATCACTTTGCAATCTTCCAGCTAGCCCTCGCCAAGACTAAGACCCCCACCATCAGCAGCAACACGAATGGCCACCCCCAGCCCGTACCAGTACCACGTCGACGACATGAGCCTCTTCGCAATCGACAAGGTGATGGAGGTTACCTGCGATGAGGCTCGCTGCGTGGACTGGTGCATACAAGTGGGGCTCATCGACAAGGCGAAGACATGCCCGGCATGCTCCTTGCCGATGAGGCTCTCGCTTGTGCGCAAGCGGTGGCGGTGTTGCCGCCGAAAACAGCATGCTGAAGGAAAAGAGATTTCCCTGAGCATGCTGACCAGCTCCTTTTTCACCGAGGCCAAGATTAAGATCTGCACCGCTGTTTGTTTGCTGGCGGCATGGTGCATGCGGCTTCCACAGGCCAACGCAGCCGAGCTGGCAGGGGTTAGTGAAGATACCGTCCAGTACTGGTACGCGTGCTGCCGCTCTACCTGCTCAAAGGAGCTGCTCAAGTCCGAGTTTAAGGTAATGTTGCTCTTATGTTGCGCTTATGGCGCCCTAATGTTACTGAAACGAGTTATTTATGGTATATAGATAGGTGGTGCTGGCAAAATTGTCGAGATCGACGAGACAAGTCTCGCAAAAAAAAGCAGAAGTACCGCCGAGGGCGGCATTACGAGGAGTTTTGGCTGTTTGGTGGCGTGGAACGGGGCACTGGCCGGTGGTTCGGACGGGTTGTGTACGACAAGCGTACTAAACCTACGTTGTTGCCGATAATTAAGCGCTTTATTAGGCCTGGGTACGTAAATCAAAGTGTTTGTATTCACATTTACTACAACTAACTCTTCATACTCTTTAATAGGACGCATACCTAAGTCTGTGAAAGAGGTGGGAAGCAGTTCACACTGAAAAACAACAGAACACCGTTGTCTATGAAGTATTTGCACAGTTGGGTAAATCACAGTGAAAACTTTGTGGACCCTAATACTGGGACCCATACTAACACTGTTGAAGGGTTGTGGGAGACGCGGATCAAGCGTCACATAAGGCAATGAGAGGCATAGGCAACGACCGTCTAGGCGCCTATCTAGACGAGTATATGTGGCGATCCTGGTTTTTCCCTGCTAAACCTACCTCGGGTCAATTCATGGCAGGCTTGGTAGTTGCAATTTTAAGAAATCAATAAATTTGTTGTTCATGTCTGAATTTCTAGAACACGGTTTCTTAAAAGCGGGCGCGTTTCCGGGGAGAGCCCCAGGGCACACCTCCCAATCATTTATGGCTCTACATCATGCCCCTATCGCCGCTTCTTTCAATATGGAGCTGCCTGCAGTATTTTACAGCTCTGTAGCTTCCGCTTACAAGAAGAAATAAACTTCATTAGAGCAATGAAGTCGCGTGCCAAGATGCCCTGAACCTGCTCTAGCATATGGGTATTTTATCAGAAGGTATCCAAACCTATCCAACAATATATGCTATCCATGAGGGTAGAGTGCCTCCTTGCCTCAGTACCAGAAGTAGAGCATACGCGCTTAGCAAACCAAGGTGAGCTTGTATCGATCGTTTCATGTTACGGTGTACTGTGGAAGCCATTAAAGTAACACCGCCAGGGTTGATGATCGGTAACACGGAGAGGCCTCGTCGTATATTGCGCGTAACTTATTTTAGTGGTTCATATCGAATTTTACAGGTTGAATAAAGCCCTTCATATCTGATCAAATTAAATAATACAATACTATCAGTTTTGAAGGGTACAATTTTATAAATCACTTAGTGAGCTGGCCGTTCAGATGGATTTGTAAATCAAATCAGCCGAACACACCAGTGCATAAATCGCCTTGGAAATCTGAGGTGGCGTCTCTAAATACTTGTGACCGGGTCTGAATATTCGAACCGTTTTTCACAATACTTTTCTGAACTTGAATTCTGACAACAAATCCTACAGTTCCTCTCTTAAATATCGTGAGGCTCATAAAAGACGATGTCTTCTCTGCACTCAAAATGTAACAAATCTGTACGAACCGTACTTGTAGCACTCAACACAATATCAACACTCAAATTATGCAGTCACCACTCAAGAAACAGATAATCCATCTTATTGCATACCAAGACCACTCAATATCAACACATGCACTTTTTAAAACATAATAACCAATCAGATGCAGGGTACGAACTTATATCAACCAATTAGAACTTCTAAAAATGAACGTCTAAATCTCATGAGGCCATTGAGAGCCACTCGCTCACCCGACACCAAGCTAACAACCACGTCCAGCCCTCCCTCCAACTTCTCGCTTCATTGCCATGCCCACCAGGATTCTTTGAAGCCCCATTACACCTATCATGCCGACCAGCGACGTTGAAATGTTGTTCGACTCGTTCAAGACCTTCAAGGTGACGAAAAGCCACCTTGTCTCCTGCGGCTTGTGTGGCCACGCAGCTCCGCACGCCATGCGGGTCCGCCTGTTGGCCTGCAGCTGCCCGACGTGCGAAGCTGTGGTGACTCCCGCTCCTTGTGCATGGCGTGGCAAGACACTTGCCTGCCAGCACCTGAACCTCATGCGCGTAGAGGAGATAGGGGTCCACGTCTCGCCGGCGCCGTCTACTATACACCCTCGCCTCACTGCCCCGATGAAGGAAGTAGCGCGGGAGTGGGCAGCGCAAGGGCTGAAACCCTCCCGTATTCGCAGTGGATTCCTGAGACGTTTTAATCTCGATGAACAATCGCTACCGGCGCTGTCAGTTGTGCAGAAATTCGTGCACAACTATGCGACTAACCATCTACGCAACAACGACCTAATGGGCACAGTGAGAGCCAAGATACAGGAGGCCGCGTTCACCGGAACCGCAAGCGAGAGTGATCCCTTCACATTTGTTTGGGAAAATGACGCTTCTGGTCGGCCAATAGTAGGCAACGGAAGCGATGATACGCCTTTTGTTGTTGGCGTAACTACAAAACGATTGCTGCAGCGTCTCGACAGGGACCCAATGTCCTTCGTCTTCCACGTCGACGCGACCTACAAGTTGTGTCATGTTTCATATCCAGTTTTGGTGATTGGCATATCAGCACCTTTCACCTGGTTGCCATTGTGATTATGTCGCAACAAATGCAGCTGCACTACTCTCGTGCACTTGCTGCGGTCCGGCGTGTATTCCTCCTTACCGTTCAGAAGCCGCTTCGTGTTTTATTCGTGATGTCCGATGCTGACAAGGCTCAACGAAACGCAATCGAGGAAGTTTTGGGTGCCGATACCTCTATTGTCCACCTCATGTGTTTCTTCCACGTAGCCAAGAAGGTATATGAAAAAGCTAAGACCCCCCTCAGTCACGCGCCACTTAGGCGCACGCCACAATACCCCTGGTGGAATATCAAAGGGCAGCCTGCCGGCCGCCTTTTCGGGTAAACTTCAGCAAAAACTGGTCCAGTAAAGCTTGAGAGGAAGCCTGTGACGCGTGAGCTCCGACGGGGGGGGGGGGGGGGGTGCGAGACAGCGATAGAGCCCCTTAGTAGGCGTGAGAAGGCCCCGTGGCCGCCAAGATCACCTCGCGAAGGCTTGGGGTCCGCCAGCCAACGCACCGGCTGAGGAGCCAGGATTTTAAAGATGTGACCACACACTGATGTGTACACTCAACACAAGCGAATCTTTGTAGTCTGTGACACAACTTGTGACATCTGTGAAGCCCTCTTGCCGCAGCGCAGTTTATGTTTGAGTGCTGTTAGTACGTTTATGAGTGGGAGTAGTAAAATCGTAGAGTGTTTTCCGTATTTACTCCTCATAAAAACGCATCACCCAATAGATTCACGCTTGGTCAACGCCCGCCGATTAGGCCGGGCTATGCACACCGAGCGAGCGCTGCAACCCGATTTTTCCCCGGCCACCGCACCTGCTGCCGATGCCGAGGACTTAGCGTAAGGATCGAGGGGGTGGGGCAAGCTCCCCGTAGTGACGTCGGTAAATCCGCAGGCGAGGTCCAACGCGAGAGTGGCTAGCCAAACTCTAGACTATTTTTTAAGCAAGTTGAATTGTGATTAAAATATTAAAGTTAAAATTCATGTGATTAAAAGGATGTCTAGCCAATCAAACCCACGTAGAAATATCTAGCGGTGTGGCCTTTTCTGACCGCTAAAACAAGATTATGTAGAATAAGATCACCTGCGACCCTTGGATAAGATTTTGCCGTGTGCGACGCTTCAGAAGAGACGCAAGATTTTGCTTTGACTGCTTTCATTTCTACGCACGTCAGATGAGAGGAAAAAAAAGAAAAAGGGCTCAAACCAGCGGTAAAAATATAAAGATAATGAAACATGATGCTAACTTAACAAAAGTATTGTAGTAGTGAAACAGCATCGGTTTCTGCATGAAAAATAAAACCCAAAGCGCTACAAGAATGATGTCTGTTCAAAATCACAAATGTTTTTTTTTTTTTTTTTACTGTTTCGGCTTTTTATGCGGTTAAAGTGCTCACATTGTCGGAGAAAATTGAAGAGAGCTGGAAAAATTTATAAAGAAGAGCATCATCTTGTGTTTCGAAAACAAAGCTCGGAATCGACGGAAACTAACAATCGCAAGTAAGTTCTACTTCTGTATTTTATTGTGTATAATTTCTGTAACGGGGTTACACGGGTTTACACCTGGTGTATTCCACACATGGGTACGGAGTACCCGAGTTAACAAACCTTCAGTACATGACTCGTAGAGTTA
>NW_008648996.1:1296880-1309970 GCF_000247585.1 Phytophthora nicotianae INRA-310 | reverse complement strand
GTGCCTTCGGATATTAAGGACCTATTAACCTTTATTAGGGTGTTGAGTTAACCCCTTTACTCTTTGAGTTAACCGTCTTCCTCTGACGCTAAGCTACGGCAGCCCCGCTGCAATTTCGCTAACCAATTACTTCCTCCGACTAAAAATATAAGCGGCTCTCTAAATAAAAGCTGTCCAGAAATATAAGCGTTAAGTTCGGCATAATTTTTTTTTTTATGTTCAGCCGAACTTAAGAACTTTGGCTTTGACATACACTAGTGCAGTGCTAGGTAAGGAGCGAGGGAGCAAGCCATTTCTCTTCTCTATCTGACTATTGGACAGATGGGGAACCATGTACTTGTTGCTGCCGTTTACATCCATGGAAGCTTGTAGTTCGGGCTGGATCGTGACGAAAACTCTGTCAATAGCAGGGTAGATTAGCTGTTTGACAGTTGTGTCGACGTTGTCAACGAGGTCCTCAATCGTTTTGGCTTTCTTTTAGTGCTGTAAGGACTGCAGAGAAGCAAAGAAACCGAGATCATTTGCGTTGTAATCTGGTGAATTAGCTGACTGTGGGCTGATGTTCATTTCCCATCCACCTCTCGCACACGCGGCCAGCACCTCTGGGCCATCAGTAGCGACGTGCGGCTTTGCGTTGTCGTGCTGAAGCACAACGCGCTTTCCGATTGGCCACACCGCTTTAATGCGCGGAATGACCATACGACACAGCGCTCGGCGATTCGTGTCACGATCGACAGTAAATGTCTTCAACTCTAATGTACCGGTAGGGCGGTTCTTGCTCGAGCGCTCTGCCGGTTCATAAACAACGAATGGCCGTAAACCTACCTTTCCGTCTCAGGCACGGTGTCGCTTAGCATCCCATTGTGGCCGGCGACAGCGACAAGAAACATTACTTTGATGATGAAGTTCTTGTTTTACACAGTAATATGAGGGACGTCTCCATGCTCTCAGAGATAGAATCGCTGCTTCTCTTTGCGCACATAAAACCACTTTTCACCCAAATACACGTAGTCCATCATGCTGTCGAACAACAGCGTGTTGCTTGGGCCTCAGTGCACAAATCTTAAAGCAAACTTGACTCGGTCTACATGCTGGTTCTCTGTTTGCATCAACTTCACCCATGCGGTGTGGCTACGAAACACACCAGCACGATAGTAGTCATGTAGGGTCGATTTTTGGAATAACTAGAGTACTCGCTAAAGTGCGAATATCTGTGCGATCCTCTAAAGGGATAAGTTCGATGGACCTGTTGAAGTCGTCGCGGAACACTTTGGTCATGTGGGACTTGCGACCGCTCTTTCCCTTCCTACCGCTGTTGTAGTTGATGGAGTTGCCTGCTTTGATGTCTTGGACGGCTCTGTGCCACAAGCGTGAGGTCTGGTCGTCACTACAACCATACTCGGCCGCTCAAGCTTGGGTGGAGCCTCTTGGTGGCTGTAGCGCGATGCTAACGCTTAGTAGGAATGCAACGACCGAGTTAGGGTCTTGCGCATCCTAGGTGTTGGGGCGGAGCGTGCGCTCCTTTTGGTTGACTGGTGAATGGTAAAACTTGAAATCCAGAGTAGTTACAGTCTTCGGAACGGTGGGGAGGGGTGGGGGGGGGGGGGGGGGTGCACTTTGAGCTTAAGTTCGGATTTGCCGTCGAGACCCGCTTATATTTTCGGACCGAGGAAGTATAAGAGTTCAAAACGGCAATTATGCATATATACCAGCCCTGGTTCCAGTCGAGCTTCCATCTGAGCGTCGTATGTACTACTGTACACTTGCTTGTTTTGACGGGTCTCTTAGCAGAGGGTTTCATGTCCAGCAACATTATCGATTCACCGGTTATGAGGCCAAACTCTCGATAAACTGGTTAGGCCGGGTGACAGATGGCTTGTGGCGGTGATAAATGAGGTGGGTCATTATTATCTTTAGAAATTATAAAATATTAAATCCCATGGTATATTTTATTCAACTCAACCATAAAACCAGTCAAGACATCCATGACGCGTTCATGGTGGGCAAAACCCTTCGTGAAAGTGCCCTCGTGGACAAAATTGAGTTTCTCTCCTAGGCCAAGGCTCCTACAAGAAACATCGCGGCGATATTGGCGTCAGACACAGGTAACCCAACCGTCAGCTTACAATTAGACAGCTGATAATATGCTAACTGATACATTCTGGCTTTTAAAAGGGTTGACTATCACGCCACAGCACATACGCAACCTCCTCTTGTGGAGCTACGGAGGACCTACGGTCAATAGTCGACTTACTGCATTGGCAAATGCATTTGGTGAGCTTTCCGGGGGCAACATCCTTGTTTACGTGACGAATATGTTCCGGTGTTCCATTTTTCAGCGCGGCTCAGAAGGAGCTACAAGCTTGATGAGGTGAATCTCTAATTGTCGACTGGACCCACAACTCGAATAATTCCTGCTTCTATCTGGGTAAGTAAAATATGCAATATTACTGGATTTACGCTCAAAGAGACATATCGCTATTCTTGTACTAGGTTCGTTTATGTGAACAACCGCCAGCGGCAGGCATATCCGTTTGTGATATGGTTATTGCAAACCAGCAGAAACCCACGCTCAAATTATGCTTCGAGTTTTTTCGAGACACGGTCAGAGCAGAGAGCATTGCAACTATCGCCATTAATAAATACTTTACTGTGCTGAACGATTTTTTTCCTGCGGCAAGGTAGTGTTCCTTTTTATTTGTTTCCTAACTTGCGAACATTTACTTAAACAGGTTCTCCTGTGTTAATTTCATGCCATTCTCTCCGCTCAAAAGGAATTGGCTGGCAAGTTCTTTGGCATCGCCCCGAATCAGCGCGATGAGCTTGAAATCAGGTGGCGCGACATGGTAGGTGCAAAGTCGAAGCGCAGCTTCGAATCTGCTTGGGGTCGCTTCAAAACCAAGTACAGTATCATTCCACCTTCATTTGCGACATATATTCACAAGGGCTGGTTAATTGTGTGGATATGTGGGCTGAATGCGCGTGGGGAAGGGGGGAAGGGGGGGGGGGGTTCTTCGATTCAATCATGCCGACATATCGGGTTTGGGAACTTGTAATAGCTTCTTGCAATGTCGGAAACTCACACTGAACACTCGTGGTGGTCGACCTCAAAACACAGAGCACTGTAGTGTACGGACCATTAATGGAGGTTTCCTACTTTTAAAACAAAAACCACAGCGAGATGCGATGAGACCATTTTTCCGGCAACCCATACATGGGGAATGCGCACACAGAAATCAATTATCGCTCTGGATCCTACCACGCTCGAAACACCTATCCAAAATGATGGCTATAACTGCGGAGTGTTTGTGCTTGCGATGGCTTGGAATTTCCTGGATCACACTGAGGACGACTTCAGAGGGTTTCTCGGACTAGTCCACCCCAAGACACACGCGCATTTCGCATTAGCATTTTGTGGCACTAATTAGCGTCTCCTAACGCCTCGACAACAACGACTTGCATGACTTGCCTCCAAGAGATGAGATAACTGGAATGCGAAGTCCGCGCGTACGTCCAGAAACTGCAAATGGATTCGGAATCACGCTGAATCATCGATTTTTTATATCCTGCGCTGCTGTTCATTTAGGTAGATATTGATAATGCGCATGAGCAAGCGCACAAATAAGAGCATTAATTACAATGAACCCGCTGATTTTTTTTAACTATGGTAGATATCCCCAAATGGATGAGTAAGCATGTTGATCAACGCCACCATACTCAAAATGTGGATATCGCTTGTAGTTTCCTAGTCCACAGTGAGCGTTGAGCCAGTCATCAGCATACTGTACCAGCTACACCTTCGTTTGACGCCTGATCAACCACTCAGCAACCTCCGCATTCTCACAAACCTGCACAGGGTCATAGCAACATGATGCTCAAGCGCAAGTCCCTGCCATATTTAGAGGAAGACGCTGAAAACGAAAGCACGCTGTCTGGCTGCCTTGTCGCCATGCGCTGTAACTACATCCGAGGGCTCACAAGTACCACGATCTTGCTCTTGCTTGCACCGTCAGATTGTGGTTAGTGTCTCCTTCCTTCTTCTGCACTGCGCCTTTGCTGCACATACGCGGTGGATGATATCCCGAGCAGGAACAGCTTGGATGAGGCGTGACTGTACCAAGTAGCGCGGATGAGTATGAAGACGTTTAACCTGCTCTTTGAAGATCTTAAAGTCACAGGACACCATCCGACAACTCGCCACATCTGCGTTGGCGAGCGTCTCATGATTGTTTTGTACATTTTGTCCAGAAAAAGCAATCGAGAAGCTCAAGAACGCTTTCAACACGGTCCAGACACAATTTCTACACTTTTACGACTAGGAATTGCTGCTATTAAAGCTTGATATCACGAGTACAATCAGCAACCAGACAAAAAATACTAGCTTTTTCACCATCGTTTTGACACATCTCAGTGCTTTTCACGTAATTCCTCATGGAAGATGCCGATCAGCGGCAGATTTCCCGACGAACTCCGATATTCAAGGGTATGTAGATATCGTTACACTAATAATCGCTGTACTACCCGGCGCAAATTAATCTAGCGTCGTGGGTTTTGAGTAAGTATTAATTTACTGAAATTTCAGAGGGCTTAAGCGATATTAATGCTACCATGTTCCATTATGCAACTTTGCATACGAGACACTGCAGTTTGATTGGCTTTGCACAATGCGCCAATGAGTACAATCAAGGCCCGATAATATTTAAATTCCTTTTTTCTCTCTTTAACTTATCCATCTATGCGAGGTCATTAAATTAAAGCGGTAATGAGCTGTTTTTGATGCCGATCTGACCAATCAGCAGCGAGTATGTCACTTTTGTTTATCTCTTCTTTTTTTAAAGTATTTTTTAACTTCGATCTGGTCCTTATTCGGGCTTGATTAGCTTATTCCGTTTTAAAGCAGACTCACCAAACCCGCCCTGAATGAGACAACCCATAATTAACATGCAATTAGCCGGCCATAGGGCATAATTAAGGTTGAGAAGGGAACACAATTATGCAGAATAATAGCGGCATAATTACTGAAAGGCACGATAAGCCATTCGTATTGAGAGAGTGAAAGCCCTCTCAAGCCCCGCTGCATATTAGAGGGGAGTGGGAACAGCCTTATTTGCCTGCAGTCACAAGGCCCTATTGGCTCATCAACCCTTTAATTGGTGACCTGCTGTACTTAGTTTGCCTGGACTGCCGCGATTCGCTTCGCTCGCGAAAAGAGGTAAGTGTAGGCCCTACACTGTAGGGTACTCTGGCGAGTGCAACGCCGGCTCGCAGACGAGACCGGTACCGCAAATATCGCGCGGCTACGCGACTCGAATCCGCTCACCTCCGTTGCAAGCTTTTAGCATGCGTAGGCTTTTTTTCCGTAGCTTTCAGCGTCAACATTCAGGCCAAGCTCGGTGCGATGGATCGTTAACCAAGGCGAGGTGTTCCACCACTTAGAGACACAACTACCAGCACGTGAACCTGGTCATCATGGCGCTGCTTTTTCAAAAGTAACAAAATAAAAAAAGATAATCATCTGCGTGACCCAACTATCACGCAAAAAAACTATTATCAATATCTCCAAAACTATTTGCTCACGCTCCAAGTTACCATTTTACATGTCATTTATGCCGACAGCGCCGTCGCGTGTGATTAGTGCGCGCGTCAACACTGAGGACACATCCAACAGATTCCCTAGCACAAGCAGTAATGGCGTCGTGAAGTTTGTCGTTGTCTCGACACGCGACAGTCGCCATGATGCAGCGTCCCACTCGAAACAGACAGAGTATGGCACCTGTAGATGCTGGCCCAAAAGTTTGGAGCGTAAGAACTTATCCTTCAGGTGCGGAAACACATTCTCAAACGTTGACTCCGACACTGTCACGTTTAGCGTTGCAGTCACACTAACAAACCGATCGGTGGTGCGCTGAATGTGACGCAGCTGAAGGCACAGATTCTGGAAGCTCGACGAATACAGCCGCCACTGGTGCATAAGCGCCTCCACACCTGATCGTTCACCTAGATTGACGTCTTCCATCATCGAAGAGCGCAAGAAAGCAAGCTGTTGCTTCTTCTCTGCGTTATCGATGTTGTTGCCGGAATCATTAGTTGTGTGTGCTTCTCTTTGTTTACCAGTCCGAGGCAAATCCACGAGAACACCGAAGCGAAAGAGGCGGAAGTACTCCACCACCACGTTCCAGACGTCTTGCTGGCCTCCGTGACGGAGTGTGTTGCGCTGCAACTCAAGGATTGGAATGTCAGCACGCAGCTTCTGGACTGTTTCTTCGACCTTCTTGACGAGATCGATTTGTTTCTGACGGTATCGAGCCTGGTTAGCTCGACACTGTTCGCGTCTTCGCTGAGTTTTGACTCGAATTCGTTTTGGTTTGGGCTGCGGTTGATCGGTGTCGCGGTCACGTAGGTGTTTGCTAGCGCGCACAGCCGCAACAGCGAGAGCATCATCAGATCGGCTACTGGAATTGTAGTGCGAATCCAAGAACCACTCCGCCTGCGCTGAGTCGGCGGTAATTGAGCGCTGTTGAATGGCCATAGATAGTGTGGGGAGCTGCATGCTTGAGTTCGAGTGCGTGTCTACACGTTTCAAGGACTTCACCGCCGCGCTTCTAGCAGCGGTATCGCGCTGGAAAACCGGTCGGACAATCTCGGAGCTCAGCAGTCGGTGGGTGTGCATAGATCTTTGCGGTGGTAGGGCGTCGGGAGCGGGACATGCCTGCATATTCTGCATAGCTTTATAGGTTGCTTTACTGGTGTGGGTAGTTGACTTGTGTATATCAAGGTGAATTGATCAATGAGAGACACGTTGGCTCATTGATCACTTCCGAGCGAATAATGCCGTCCTACTGTAAATTCAAGACGATTCTTACCCGCGGCTTACGCGATAATTGTGGCCTCCGTGTTTACTGAAAATGATCGTATGGAGGGAGCGGCATAATTAAAATTTGCTCATGTTGACGCCGGCTCAATCGTTCTGGCTGATTTGATGTGTCTAGGGTACGGCAAATACTTAAAACAGGGGATCGCTGCGGTCCACTACTTGTCATACACGTGCGGTACTGTAGTGATGAGGATACAGTGGGTGATACCTTTTTCATCTTTCGATATGGATTAGTATCAATAACAATTGGCGCTTTACGGGAGAAGAGCATACGTGCGCAATTGGCCAAAACAAATCGCAATACGCCGGCCATCCTAACGTTTCACTACTGCACGTTTGCTTTGTGCTGTGGTCGACATGCGCGCTTTTAGCAACGTCTGGTCTCGTTCATTGACGAGACACGATAACCATACGTTCAAGCGTTGATTTCGCACTTTTAGCGCTCCAACTCACATCGTAAGCAGGTTGCACCTTGCCGGATCACAAATCGTTACAAAGCAGCATGATCTGCCCTATGTGTACATGTATGTATTTTTAATTTTCAAGTATTAAATACTTGAAGAAGATTTGTTGAAGGGAAGTGGCTGCTGCACCCAAGTGAGATGGAGGGGGTGAAATAGAGTGCAAATCAAAACGGAGAAGACCAACAGAGGTGAGCGATATTTGCGGAGGCGGGCCAAGCGCCGAGCTCCGCAGCGAGCCGAGCACTGCACTCTCCAGGTTAGAGAATCTTTCTATTACAGGAGCGTAGCGACTGCATTCGACGCGCAGCGGAGCAAATCTTAAAGGTCGAAATTACATCTGTCCTCTTTACTAAGTAGAATTGTGAGGGTGATGAGAAAGTATATTGGGTATAGTAAAGTCGACGATTCCCAGTTGGGCAACAAGTGCCTTAAGGACAAATTTTGGGTCCTGTTATAGTAGAAATGAATAGCAGAGAAGTTTCATTCTTTGAACGGTGCCAGCCTGCTTTGATAAAAATGTATAAAAGATGGATAGATACATACTACCATAGTGAGAGCTCTACAAGTAGAGAATTACTCAAAAGTAAATACATGTGAATTAAACGATGTACTCCTATCATCGTTATGTGAATAACCAGCTCGAAAGCAGTCTTCTGGTAGCAAAAGAATATATTCTCGCGGTTCAGCAGTTGCTATTCTCGTGTGAGAAAAGAGTTGAAGTCCATAAGCTATGTCGTTCGACCCTTCGTGATGTGTGTGCTATCCATATCCTTATCCATCCGTGAATATTTTAAGCGCGGTCTTCGCAAGAATCACCACCCAACAAAGTTCTTGGGTTAGAAACAACGACGATCGAGGCCCATCGGCTAACCGCCAAGGCGCTGTGGATGGCATAGTTTTGCGGTAATGGTTTCCGTGGCGCCAAGCATGAGTAAACTAAAAATTATCAGCATTAATCAGTAATTGATAACCATGCCGCAGACTCAAGAGAATCTGACCCTGATGCTATTAAATAAAAGCTATGACAGCAATAGTTTAGATCATCCTTACTGCTCTTGTTCCAACGCCAAATGCATATATTCTACGTGTAATTATCACTCTGCGTGTGATTAGTCTGTGCACCTGACACTGAGACCGCATCGAATGCCCAGCACACGCATCAACAGCATCTTGAGGCCCATCGTTGTCCCCACGCGTGACAGTCACCATGACGCTGAGTCCAATTCAAAACAAACAGAGTACAACACCTGTAGATGCTGACCCGAAGAGCATAAGAACTGATCCTTCCGGTGTGGATCACATGCTCGAGCGTTGCCTCCATAGCGTCACGCTCAACTTTGCAGTCACACTAACAAGCCGATCGGTCGTACGCTCAATGCGACCTAGCTGAAGGCGCAAGTTCTGGAAGTTCGACGAATATGTACCACGACCACTGGTTCATAGGCTCCTCCATACGTGAGCGTCAGCCAAATAAATTGACAAGGCAAGCTGTTGCTTCGATCTGCGCTATCGAGGAAACTGGTCTGATAATTTTGCGGCTCGGGTAGACGAGCATGAATTGTGGGACGTCAGCAGCTAGACATACCAGTGCCACGCCAGAGCACACAGCACGGGTTTATAGTGGCATGCTGGTGTATTACACCGTGTAAGTATGTAAAATGAGATCAGCAAGAGACGCGGGTCTAATTGGCCAGAAGCGAAGAATAATTCCAAACAGTTTCAGTACTGGTTACGCGCTCAGGGAGACCCCTATGTTTACTCAAGTCAACAAACCGTACGGAGAGAGAAAGACATAAGTTGGTCACCAGCACATCAACACGAACTACCACAAACTTGGTGGTCGTTCGTATTGATGTGCTCACCAGGACACCTCCAATTGGACCAGTGGAGAGTCCACGCAACCAGCCGACTTAACTGGTTTGGTCGTGACTATCCATGTAGTATTCACACCGTGTGGACACTGTGAATCACACGTATTAATATGTAACTCTAGACTGTGTGTGGTGAAGGAATTATAATACTTCAAGTATGAGAATAGCTCCAGAAAGGACTATTCGAAACTAATCAGACAATGGAACAGATTTCTAAGCAGATCCGTTAGGCGCAGAGCTTGTCGTCGGGCTCCTGCTACATGTGCTTTTTGTCAAATCAGTTGCAAACAGAAAGCCGCAACGTATGACAATGTAAATTTACACTTCGGAAATAAGCATAAATATTTACAAGAACTTTTACAATTTTATAACTAGAAGGCTACTGGGTTTTCTTCATCGTTGCCTCATGTCCACTCAGGACTTCTTAAACACTGATTTGATGAGACGCTATCGCTCTGGTCAGTGTGGCCAAGTTGGCACAGCAAGTCTTGCTGTGGCTTCGTAGTATCAAACATCTGATTCTTCTTCGATTTTTAGTGAAAGGGTTAATTGGTTACTGGTAGTTGACTTGGGTTAACGAAAGAAATATTCCTTTCACTTTCTTAAAAGAAGTGTAAAAGCTATCACTACCAGAGCAAAGTAGAGAAGTATTTAAGTTGCAGGGTTAAATTACTTAGCACTTAATGCTACTGCAATCACTGGGGAAGTACTAGGATTGAAGCACAAAAAGACATGACATCTGTCATTGCTTAATACCTTCAACTTGAACACTGTAGACGCATTCGTGGCACTGCTGATTATTTTCCTGGAAGAGTGTGGGTATTATTGCTTCGTTGTATCGGCGTGAGAGACAACTGCTGTGGAACTGGGAAACTGGTGCTCCTGGGCGTCTAGCTGTTATTTATTTAGAAAATGATTTGTGACCAAGTTGCTTACGATTTATGCACGGTGAGGAGAGGGGTTTGAAAGAGCGCAATCAGTGCACTGGAGATATGACCATCACGATTGTTGATCAATCTCATCAACAGCGGACCATTCCAGAATTTGCTTCCTTTTTGAAGACTTTCGTTTAGAAACAACAATGCGCTTCAGCATCTTCGTTGCCCTGCTCGTTGCCACCTTCGTGGTGTGCTGCTCCAGCTTTACCAGAGCTGAGAGCGTCGATCTTGCCAATTTTGAACGCCGTCTTCGCGAGGAAGCAGTCCCGGTTAACAAGGATAACGTTGCTAAGATCGCTGGAAGCTGGCTCGAGAAGCTGCAGACGAATACCGCCTTGACGAAGGCAGTCAAGACCGTCCAGGCTTCGGACGGAGACGAGGTTGCTGTCAGGAAGGCCATCACGGCATTCGCTGCTACCAAGGATGCGGTCAAGACCAACGACGAGCAGATTGCCAAGCTCGCTTCCATGATTGCAACAACCGCGAAGAAGAACCCCAAGTCATGGCCTCGTCTCCGCAAGTTCGCCAAAATCACGCTGGGCGCAACTGTTGGTGGTCTTGCCATCTACGGTGCGTACAAGCTTCTGTTTGACAGGAACGCTTCGGGTGCTGCGGCGACGACAACGACTACTACTACGACGGAGTAAGCTTTGCAGATGATTTGCAGTTTTATGCTCGAAAAAGTAAAGAACCAACTACATGTAGTTAGGCATTGGAAAGGAGAGTTCTATGGCATGTAGTTTTAAAATCCAGCCCTTCGTTACTATTGTGACAACAACAACAAATATTCACAGGTACTCGTTCGTCAAAAAGAATAACAACTGTATTATCGTCAGATGCAATACGGTGCTAGCTTTTTTCCCTGAGTCACATGATTTGTTATCAGCTTGAGGTCCTCGTCACTACTTCATCGATTAAATACTCTGGTGTGATGAGAGCCTGATCAATCACGTAGCTAACTTCCTCAATATTACCCAGCACCCGTAGTAGCGGTGTAAGTAAATCCATCGTGGCAAATAGTCTTGTTACGCGCCCAATCGAGTCATCCCAGCAGAAGCGTACAGTACATCGACAGTCAAGTCGCTGTCCTAGAAGGCGAGTGCCCAGTGGTGACACGATAGTAGCACTACCACTCGCCTCGCCATCACTACAAGTCTCCTCAATCCTTTGCTCGAGTAAATGTGGGAAAACGTATCGCAGCGTCACCTCTGTAATGGTTAGACTCAAAGTAGCCGACGTTTCCAGTGCGCCAAAAGGCTGCTCTTCCATCCGATTGAGCTTAAAGTAGAGGCTTCCAAAGAACAACGAGTAGCGCTGCCACTGGTCAATGAGAGCGTCAACCCCACATAGTTCACCAAACGCAACGTCCGGGGCCATGACCGCCCTTAGAAAATACTC
The DNA here is from genome assembly GCF_000247585.1 of Phytophthora nicotianae INRA-310. Classification (NCBI taxonomy): domain Eukaryota; phylum Oomycota; class Peronosporomycetes; order Peronosporales; family Peronosporaceae; genus Phytophthora; species Phytophthora nicotianae. Next base: position 1,298,425 of record NW_008648996.1, on the reverse strand, counting down.
CTGATCATGGAGATCACTTGTTGGAGACGCCTCATTAGACTCTGCCGTGCATCTAGGCATCAGAAAGCCGTAGCGGAGCAGACGAAAGTACTCGATTACAACGTTCCAGACGTTGTTCTTGGTCTGGATACCATAGCACAAAGTGTGTCGCTCTCGTGTCAGCTGCTGAATCTCCTCCTGCAGTTTGATCACATTTTCCTCCAATTCGCGAACAAATCCTCGCTGTCTGTCGCGATAGCGTGCTTGATTATTCCTGCACTGCTCTCTCCGGCGTTCGGTCTTGAGTCGGATGCGTTTCTTGCGCTTTGGCTTCGCTGTTTCAGGATTTAAAGTCTTCGGTGCCGAGTCTGTAGTAACCGGAGACGTCGAGGTCTTGGAGTCAGCAATGAGTTTAGTTAGGGGCACGAGTGCCGACAGGAGCCCGACATGAGTGTCGGTAGGGTCAGGGGCCTCGCGCTTTCGAGTAAAAATGGAGGTGCCACGTCTGGGCGAGCTGTCGTCTCGCTGTCCGCCCGTTAGCGGCTTGTCGGGTAAGAGCAGCGGTGGAAGCGGCCTGGAGCCGATTCTAAAGTCAAAATTGCGGCTGAAAGTGGCCATATTGAGCGATCTTGTGGTCGCTATGCTGTCGCACGCTCTCTTTGAGAGAGAATTGCGAAGTGGGGCCAACGGAGAAGAGTGTGATCATCTCGTTACCTACACCCGTTTAAGACGATATAGAGAGTATCGATATAGAGAGGGGAGTCAACAAGTATGGCATAAACGGGTCAAAACGAGATGAAGATTATCCCCGTGATGGCACACATTCCTGAAGCTCTCTGAAACACACTAAATTCTTGCTTTAAGTTATCTTCTCCTTCTTGGCGAACTACGCTGCTGCATTCTATTAAAGTATCCTCGGGCAAAACGCTGTTAATTCGCCGTGCGAGAGTGAGTATATGCAAGGCACGGAGAATCTTTCAGTTTAGAGTTGCCAGGATTGCGTGAACCTACTTTGTTGACGTAAGATTTGCACTGTCGCTAACACCGAGTCAAATCAAGCTGGAGGACTCTGTTCCTCCTGTCAGACTGACGACTTGGCTACTCCTGGGCAGCGGGGGCGGATTACCGCGTGGCTTCGTTGAATAAGCACTGCGATTTTTTTTAATATTCGCATGCTGAAGAATAGAGAACATGTAGAATCAGTAAGCTCGTGTGAATTACCGGAACTTTTGTCCATGGCCGGCATAAATCATAGTGATGATGAGAGGACTTCATCGGTGAGGTGCTTTGAGTAACTCGCTACGACAATGAAGGAGGGCGATAGCCTCAGGAATGGAAAAGCACGGCAGGTCCCTATTTACTCTGTTAACTTTAATGTGTGTAACGTGAAGGGGAGTACAACTCCACCGCAATGAGGCCCTGAGCACGGAATGCAGCTGCATTAGTCGGTTGATTCCAGCGCCAAGTCTTGCAGTAATAACTCCAAGTCCTCACACACGTAGCACTAGCCAGGCCTTGTAGCTGTGCACATACAGACATCTAAGCGCGGTACTTTTCGGAGGAAGC
>NW_008648996.1:1228169-1280837 GCF_000247585.1 Phytophthora nicotianae INRA-310 | reverse complement strand
AATCCTCACCGATGATGACGTAATCACTGACGCACCGTCGTCGACCATGAGTCTCAGGGCTGGATCGGGTCATTTCCCATCAATCAGTTTTCTTATTCGTGAAAGCCAACTGGCGCTTCACCACACATTTTGCCCGAGGAGACGGACCGTGCTGGCGCTGCAACAGAGTCTTCAGTGCGAGATGTGGTGGCGGCTCTCAGACAGAAATGGGGGACTGCGTTTATGGCGGCGTCCGTTGTCTGGAGCATGTGGGCGAACGACATTATTCGGAATGGTGACCACTCTACATGGATTACCGACATAGCAGACCCGCCACCCCGCTACGTTGCCAACCTACTATCGCCAGCTGAATCGCGTTTAGAGGAGCACCTATCAGGTGTAGCTCAATCGACAAACTTGTAATTAGATTGTGTGAGAGCTTCTATTGCTGACTGCCAGCTACTGCGTCGCCTCCTGGTTTCTGCTGTACGCTTTGTTGACGAACAAGAGCAGCGCTTGGCGGCGCGTGAGGCCGTCATTGAAGGGGTCCTCCGCGACATGGTGCCTCCCTCACCAAGCCAGATAATCGACCCGCTGCCACGAATCGAGAACGTTAAAGACACAGAACATGCCGAGTGAAACGCGCTATTGTTTTGCGACTTTTGAGGTTTACGTTTACGCAAGAAGGATTATACGCTACGGTTGTTTGGGAAGCTTCGTTACGCCTCTTCAATCTCGGTAAATCCTAATTGATCTTGATTGGAGTCTTCTGCATTCACTTCTGGTTGCTTTGATCGCTCAATTGAAAACGGCCCGACAGGATCAAAGCATCCTTGGATCTTCCAGCCGCAGTGCTCAAAAACCTTACTCATATTGAATCGTTGATATCGGCGGAATGTCTGGATAACAAAGGGCATCAAGTCTCGCCCACTTGTCTCGAGGTAGTGACGTTGAAATGACCTCTTCACGTAGCCGAACAGGAATTCAATTGAATTGAAAAGGGGCAATATGCGGGTAAGAAAATTGCTACAATGCACACGCTTCGAAGGTAGTAGATGAAATCGGTGTGCCTGTGGATTGTAGCACCATCCTAAATCCAAACAGAATTACGACCAGGATATTTGCGTACTGGTCCACCAGGACAGTGAACAAAGTCTTGACAGCATTTCGTGAACTCCAAGCGATTGAAGGCGCCCTCCGTGCTGAGAATTCCATTCACGCCAATAAATGCCAAGATGGACACTCGCGGTTTTCGCTCAAAACCACCTCGAATAGCAACCTTCTTCCCACGAAGAGAACACCCGCGCTTGCGGATCATTCCTCGGTTGTCAAAGCTAACCTCATCCAGGAATACCAAGTTCTGGTGGCACCAATCAATGTGGCTTAGCTCCTCCACAAAGCGTAAAATATCTCGCTCCTTAATATGCATTGCGCGGCGCTCTAAAACTTTCCATGTGAGCCCAAACTCGTGAATTATTCTCCAGACAGAAGTCTCCGAGATGTCGACGGATTGTGCTTTCTTGAAGGCGTCTTGGGCTTCATCCAGGTACGCGAGAGGATGTTCATGAGAGTAATCGAACAGCCAGTGTCGTTGAGCATTCGTGAATTGGCTTTTAGAGGCGGGATTGGCGCGCAGGAAGGTTCCAGTATTATGATAGACATTCACCCAGTTGCGAATGGTCCGTTCCGACTTGTTGAAGAAATGCGCGAGGTGTTTCTTCGAGTGCCAAGCTTGTAGTACGTACGCGTACAAGCAATGGTACACCGTGTTGGCGTGGGCATGCTGCCGCGTAGCAGCCTCCTTCATGGTCTTTTGCGCACTGCGGTCACGTCAACTTCAACGTGTATCTAGTATCTCATTGGATTATAAAAATAATTTTCTTAATTTTGGCCTCTAACAACGCAGTGTCGATTCGCCGTTCGCTTCGCGCCTTTCTTCGAATCGCCCCGCTTCGGCAAATTTGGGCGGAATTGACAATACCTTAGTACTTAAAACTCGTGGTACACATGCTGATTTCGAGAGATCTGATTGGCCAATGGGCAAATATGTTTACTGGATGGCATTCAGACAAAAAAAAACATTAACATTTTAACGGCTTTTTTTCGTCTGAGTGGCATCCCAGCCAATCAGATCTCTCATGCTACCATGGATGCCATTCAGACGAAAACAACGCATTACATTTTTGATGGGTTTTTTTCGTCTGAATGGCATCCAACAGCATGTTTTATTTGGGTTATTCGAAACCCAACTCAAAATAGTCAAATTTTGGGTCGTCATAATATATGCTTGGATGGCAATCAGATCTCTCATGTTACATTTTTTTAACAAAAATAATTATGTTTAAACATATTTACTCAAGTATTTTATCTTTTTTAAAAATTATTGATTATGCTAAAAAGGACATCAATGCTAGCTGAAAATTAATTTCGAAATCGGGTACCTGAAAATTAATATTTTATTTCCGGTTTTTTTTTTTTTTCGTTTTGGAGCCCATAAAGCCATGGCCCGCAGCAGTAGCCCGTTGGCCTCGCGCTCCCGTTCGCGCTCCCGTTCGCGCTCCCGTTCGCGTTCCAGACGTCACCGCCGCCGACGAACGCGCAGTCCGTCTACTTCATCATCTGCCTCCTCTTCCTCACGTTCTCGCTCCCGTTCCAGCTCCCGCAGTGCGTCTCCGCCGCCACGCAAGAAATCTCGGCGTAAATCTCACGACGATGACGCAAAGACGCCACCCAGAGCGCGAGGTGACTTACCGGGCGACACCACGCCCCCGCGCCGCACAAAAGATGACACAGCTGACGTCACACCCCCGCGGCTTCCATTGAAGAAGGACGACAAGAAGGAGGACACTTCGGATACCAAGCCAGCTCGCAAGAGGACACTTCTGGTGGACGCTCGTGCCAGTGGACGCACTGGTGGCGTCTACATTCCACCCTTCAAGCTGGCGCAGCTGCAACAACAGCAAGAGAAGGACATCGGACCGTCCTCTGAGGAGATGCAGCGCCGCACATGGGACGCACTGCGTAAAAGTCTCAACGGACTCATCAACAAGGTCAATGTGGCCAATCTGAGCAACATTCTGCCCGAACTCTTCCAGGAAAACCTGGTACGAGCCCGTGGGTTGCTGGCCAGAGCCATAATGAAGGCGCAGTTAGCGTCTCCGGGCTTTACGCACATCTACGCGGCTCTGGTGGCCGTGATCAACACTAAAATGCCTGAGAACGGCGAGCTACTTGTTAAGAGAGTGGTTTTCCGCTTTCGCCGAGCCTTCAAGAGAGGAGACAAAGTGGTAGCCATCGCTCTCGTGAGGTTTATCGCCCATCTGGTGAACCAACAGGTCGTACACGAGCTACTGGCACTCGAGGTGTTGACGCTGCTACTGGCTAACCCCACTGACGACTCTGTGGAAGTTGCAGTGAATTTCACGAAGGAATGTGGACAGATCTTGGCCGAGTTGTGTCCCGAAGGACTACGCGCCATCTTTGAACGATTCCGAGGCATTCTGCACGAAGGAGAGATCGATAAGCGCGTGCAGTACACGATCGAAGGATTGTTCGCCATCCGCAAAGGTGGATTCGCAGACTACCCAGCTGTGCATGAGCAATTGGATCTGGTCGAGTCTGGAGACCAGATTACACACGAGTTAACGCTGGAGGACCCAATCGACTGCGAGGACAAGTTGGATGTGTTCCGCTTCGATCCGGACTATGAGAAGAACGAGAAGATGTGGGCGGAGATTAAGAAGGAGATTCTGGGCGAATCCGACTCGGACTCGGACTCTTCCAGTGGCAGCGACAACGACGACGGGGATGACGAGGATGAGGATGAACAACCAGTGCCTGCTGACAATAACATGGCTATTCAGGACTTTACAGAGCAGGATCTCGTGAATCTACGTCGCACAATCTACCTGACGATCATGTCCAGCATCACACACGAGGAGTGTGCACACAAGTTGATGAAGCTCAACATTCGCCCTGGTCAGGAGAAGGAGATCTGCTCGATGCTTATTGAATGTTGCAGTCAGGAACGGACCTATCTGCGCTACTATGGACTACTAAGCGAGCGGTTCTGTCTGATCAAGCGCGAGTATCAGGATGCGTTCGACGAGTGCTTTGCCGAGCAGTACTCGCTGATTCACCGTCTTGAGACCAACAAATTGCGTAACGTGGCGAAGCTATTTGCTCATCTGCTGTTCACAGACGCGCTGCCGTGGACAGTGTTCGAGTATATTCACTTGAACGAGGAGGAGACGACGTCATCCAGTCGTATTTTCATTAAGATTTTGTGTCAGGAGCTCTCGGAGCATCTCGGTATGAAGACACTGAAGGAGAGATTCCTGGATGAGATCATGCAGCCGACGTTTGCTGGTCTGTTTCCCAAGGACAACCCGCGCAACACTCGCTTTGCCATCAACTTCTTCACTTCGATCGGTCTTGGTGGACTCACGACAGACTTGCGCGAATATCTGAAGAACGCCCCGAAGATGATCATGGAACAGGCAAAGGCTGCGGCTGATAGTAGCGACAGCAGCGACTCGGATTCAGACTCGGACTCGAGTGATAGCAGCAGTAGCAGCGGCAGTTCTTCAGATTCGGACTCCGACTCGGATTCCGACTCGAGTGACAGCAGCAGCGACTCGTCCGATTCCGACTAAGCCGAAGAAAAAGTTGCAGTGCCAAGGAGGTGAGCTGTGCATAGAACGCCAAAATCTAATGAGAATGCACATCTAACACGCCTGAAAGTGAGTTGTCTTGCAGTTTTATATGTGCAGACTCCTAAAAATACTGCGTCGATTTCTCTGTGCCGGTGTTAATCACTCATCACCTTTTTTTTCCTGTAGTCTGTGTTTGCTACAATGAAGTTGCTGGCGTCTGGTGACACCACGAGGAGGCTGGCAGCTCCTCCCGAGTCAATTGGATGCCTCGCTTGTCATGGTCGTTTCTTTACGGCATCATTGCCCATTCACCAGAAGACTTGTTTCCAACGCAACGCTTTTGTGCTGGTTCCTTGTGAAAGATGCAAGTCATGTGTCCGGTACGTGAGTGTTAGGATGAGGCCAAGGACGTGATACTAAACCTACTTTTACTTGTCAGCGCTGGCGACTTTCATGCTCATGTTGCCTCATGCACGGGGAAGCCTTTGGCTGTCGACAAAAGCACAATTGGCTTTGGTGTCAAGCAGCGTTCTAATCGGACTCAAGTAGTCCCAATGGATTTGAATACTCCTGACCCGGACGGACGTGTACGATGCAAAGTCTGCGAGCGAACTTTCGCACAAGATCGGATCTCGAAGCACCAATCCGTTTGTCACGGCAAGCCTCGCTCGAAAGAAAATCACAAACCCAAGCAAAGATCTGTACTACCAGTCCGACAAGAACAAACCTCGACAATGGATTCAGTAAAACGAAATGTCGAGCGTCCTCTTCGCATTCAACGTGCTCCAGCACAACCTCGTGGAGTATCGTTTGGCTGTGTTCCTAACAGAAACAATAGAGTGGAGCTCAGAGACATCACACCCTGTCAATATCGCAGGTATCCGGGGGCACAGGCCATGCATGGTGGAGGCTGTGATACCTCGAACGCGAGCTCGGCCAGCAATCCGTTAGCTACAAATCCACTGATGACTATGAGGAGATAAGGGAGATGAATATGTTACGAAATGCACACTACTTACTGCTACTATGTACGATTATCTCGATCGCATCAAACAACCTCCATGAGCATCGCCACTCCTGCAAGTACCCACTTTGCCGGTGGAACTTTCGTCCTGAGTGGTGACATGAAAATCAACGTCGGTCCACGCTGTTGAGTCCTGTACACAGGACACTCAAACACGTTGCTGGCTCCTGCTTTGCCCCCACCTCCACTTCCTGGCCCACTCGACTGGTCTTTATTCCCTGTGTTCACGATAGCTCGACATGTGAGCACAGGCATCGACACATACATTTCTCGGGGTAAACTTGACTCCAGAACGCCATTACCGAAGTCCCAACGCGCACCTTCGAGGTACAGACCATGAATAAACTGGCCATCGCGAGCAGGAGCATCCACCGTATCAATCGTTCTCTTCGTCACGTCAGCTGTGATTCGTAGCGAGTCCAGCTCCACGTTGTGTTTGCGAGCGGCGGTCTGGAGCACGGAAGTGAGGAAAGCTTGAGGGTTGAAGAGTCCAGGCAACCACAAAACCAACGGCAGCTCAGGAGCTGACCCGATCCACTCCTGGAGCTGTGCAATTCGTTGCTGTAAATTGGCCAACCACGGCGCAAGTGACCGACGCGATGGACACGCTGCAGCCAACCAGTTATCCGGGACACGTTCGTAGTACAGGAACGTTTGCAGCTTCTCCATCGTCTCAGTGAGCGGGACGTCTCCACGGAATGCCAACTCCAATTCTGCCAACGAATCCGTCATGGTCTCGAGTAGATAGTTCATACGCTGGCACTCTTGAAGCAGCACAGTCTGGAACGGATCCATGTCATCAGCGTCGGGTGTCGCTACAGACGAGAAGAGTCTGCCTCCTTTACCTCGTCGCGAGGAGCCGTCACGTGAGCCTGAGTCGGAGGACCCTTTGAAGAAAAGCTCTTGGATATCAAACCGGAAGTCCCTGTAGTTCTCAAGAACGTCCTGCAGCACTCCCTCGGCTGCGAGTTGAACCGCGTCGCCAGTCTCTTTCGCACCAGACCCACCGGTGCCTTCGTCTTCGTCATCACTGTTGTCGCCATGAACGTCTTCTTCCTTTGTAGTTAGAAGCAGCATCGACTGCAGTAGAATCTGACCATTCTCAGTTCGAAATGCAACCTCGGCATTCGGATGCAGCCCAAAAGCAGTCGGCGTCTCATTCAGCAGCGACGTGTTCACATGTTCTAGAATGCGATCAAAGCCAGCAGACAGCTTCGGTGCCAAGAACTCGCGACGTTGCTGTCCACCACTCGGACCGTCTCCTCCATCGCCTCCTCCACCTCCTCCATCCTGTCCGCTGTTTCCACCACCGCTAGCTCCACTCGCATCGTCACCAAACGGAAGCATCGACAGCTCTTCCAATAGTTCGTCACGCAGGAAATACTGCAGATACGTAGCAGCCACGAGTCGATCCAGCTCGTTCACTATGTGGCCTCCATACATGATCTCACCGAACAGATACCGTAGATCCGGCCACGGTACACGTGCCGGAGCATTGTCCATGTAGTTTCGCAGTACTGTACTGCTGGCAAGTAAGTCGCTGGCAGCAAATGGGTACAGCATGTTGAATCCCTGCGGTCCAAACTTCTTGCGCTCCAGCATGAGCGAGTGGAAGTAGCAGAGAGCAAACAAAATACAACGTGTGCGAGGTTCCAGCTCGTCGACGATAGTCTTGGGGAAGCAGCAGAACGCACGCTTGACGTTGGCACGAAGTCCAGTCGGAGGCTCGTTGGTGAGCTTAATAGATCTCTCCAAGACGCCAATAGGGATGTTCGTGGACGGATCACTGGTGATGAACAAACGAAAGTTCGGATGCAACGTCCCGATGCCACTTCCTGTAGTTGCAGCTCCAGCCGGAGGCAACAGCGACAATGATCGACTTGTCCCCATGCGAGTGATATCCTTGCTACTCGACAGATTGCTACGAAGTGTAGCGTAGGAAGCCGTTTTACTCGCCTTGGCTAACTGCTCCAGCCACTTATCCAGTTCCAGCATCCACTTGGGCATCAAGTGAACGTTGTTGAGAATCACCCAGTGACCATTCTCCACCGACAAATGCAGCGTCTTCATGGCCACCTGCTCTTGACCTTGACCCAGCGCAATGTTGTGGTAGTCAACGCCCTTAATTCTCTCTTGGTCTTGCACTGCCAGTTTATCCACATCGGCCACAACATCCGAGCCTGGAGACAGGATGAAGTACATGGGCGTCCACGGAGAGCTCTCCTTGAACGCACTCTGTAAGATCGCAAAACTGTTGAGTTGGCTGTCACAATTGAGGAATTGACAACCGTTAGGGAGCGTCTGGACGATGAAGTTGCTCACTGCTTGCGTCAATCGATCAGGCCGCAGACACTTGACCACCAGCAGCTTCAAGAACGGCGCCGACTTGTCCAGTTCGCGCCAATCCAGTGGCAATTTCTCCAACTCGGGGCTAGTTGAGTTGTACCATTCACGGAAGCGCGGTTCAGACTCCTCAAAATCCGACACGAATCTCTCGAAAGGAGCCAACGTGATCAGAGCTTGCAACGACTGCCACTGTGACTCGTTCAGCCACGATATCGTGTTCTCTGGGCCCACAATCTTCGATCCTTGCAGTAAAAACCGCGCATATTGAGGTTCATAGCCACTGTTTGCGCCGATAACCCCACGACGAAGCAAAAGAAACATCAGTTGCGTCAGGAAGAGCAATTTATGCTCTTCGTAGAGACCTCTCGTCACCATTGAGAAGATGGTCCAGCGCAGTGCCTCCTTCAAAATCCCCACGCGATCACGAGCATTACCGCTGTGAGTATCGTCCGATGTTAAAGCTGGCGGAGCGACTCCATCCAAAGCCACGAAGAAGAAGGTCATGTACGACTCGAGCGAGTAGCGATACATGTGGTTCACCTTGCAGAGCTGACTCATCAAGAAGTACATCATGCTCGCTTCATTGGCCACAGGACGGTAGACCTCTCGAGCGAGGTTAATCTCTCTCTCGGCATCTTTGCCTTTCCTCAATGCGATCCCAACATCAATAGCTGTGAATTTCGTCTTCTCTAGGCCTTCGATCAGCGGGACATCAGACAAAATGTCGTCTGGAGCATTCGATAGACGCTCCAGCAAGTCGTTCTCGAGCTGTAATAGCTGGATCTGATAGCCGTTGAACTCTTGTTGGAGTTGGCGCTTCTGCGTCTCTAAGTCGGGTTGTTCCAGGTTCACCACATTAGCGAGAAGTTGGTCCTCCAACCCCTTCTCCGTGACACTGAAGTCGATGAGCGTGCAGTACGCTAAGATTTCCGGTCGGTAGTGAGGGTTTGGGAGCTTTGTGTGCAAGTACAAGCGAAAGCGAGGGTCCACTTCAATCTCCTCAGCTGCGAACTGGAGGAACCAGTTGCGCCCTTTCTTGTAGATCTGCCGCATGATGACAGGTTCCAAGGACGCGTCAATAGTCTCTCCAAGGTTCTCTAAGATGACGCTCTGTCCGCTTGTAATTGCAGTTTTCAACGTGGTTGTCCAGTTCTTCTGTGCAGGCTGAAGAATCACCAGAGATTGGCCAACAGATTCGTACTCGTCCTGATCTTCAGCTTTCTTGTGTCGGAAGTCGCGAGCTCGTAGCCAGATAATTCCTTGCAGTTGAGGATCCACAAGAAGCGGCCAGCGTTGACATGACGTGATGATGCATCCATTCTCGATGGAGATACGATCGGCTGGCAATCCTTCATTCATCCACTGAGCCACGTCACTGCTGTCACTGAGCACATCAAGCGGATCGACGCCCATACTTCCACTTGGAGCTGAGGATGCAGCCGTCGATGGTTCCATCAAGGAATCAGTATCGTTAGTTGATTCTCCATTATTAGCGTTCTCAGCTCCGTTCGAGCCACCACCCATGTCTGCTGGAGTTCCAAGCGTAATTGGGATCTCTCGAGTCACGATATCTGGTAACCAAGTATTTTTCCACAGCTGCGCTCGGAAGCTCGCGTTAAATGCGCCGATGTAACTCACAAATCCTGCCGCGAGCAGCGAATCACCGATAAGCGCGCTCTCACCAGCTCTCAGGGCGTCAATCTCGTGACTCCATCGCTCTTTCTCCGACGCGAGACCGTTGACGAGACGCTCAGCTAGAGACAAACGCTCTTGACACGCTTGCGCTTCAGCCTCGACTTTTGCCTTCTCGTTTGTAGCATCTCTGAACGATGCTTGCAGCGCGTTCAGATGAGCTTCGACTTCGGCCACCATCTTCTGTACTGATGCTAACTCACTATCCGCTTCAGCCTTGGTCTGACGAGCCTTTTCGAGTGTATCCATCAATGGTTTGACACGGACGAAGACCTGGTGGAACGAGATGATGTTGACGACCCACACGCACAAGTTTGCGGCAGCGACGGACTTGCTCTTCATCTTTTCGTAGTTGAAATTCGGGTCTTCTTGGATCAGCGGCTCCACACGCGCGACGACATCGAGAGGGATGTTCTCCTTGTCGTACTGCTCGAGAGATTGCTTGAAGACATCCACCTTCGCCATCATCTTCTTGGCGTTGTCCCAACTAAAGTTCTTGGTCTCTTTCTTGACCATCATGAGAACTGCTGCGGTTACTTTCTCCACACCAGCAGGAGGTTTGCCCATGGACTTTAGTTCGGTCAATGACGCCTTGTTGAGGCAATTCACAGCTTGCTGGGCAGCATCTAACGCTGGTTTGGCGATTGCAAGTTCAACAGACGCCTGTGCTTCAATTTGTGAAGCGATCTCGGCTGCCTGGGCTGCTTTAGCGCGCTCTTCATCGGCACGACGCTGCTTTACTTCGGCATCTCCACGCTGCTTCCCCATCTGCTCCAGTAAGAGATCTGTAGCCTTCTTTCGCTCTTCCACTTTCTTCATTGTCAGTTTCAGCTCATCTTGGAGTCCTGCAACGTCCTGTGAAGTCTTCTTCAGTGTCGCCAAACCCACTTCAAGACGCTTGATCTTAAGTGTTTGAGACGAACGCTTCGTTCCCAGAAGCGATCGGTAGAAGCGAATAAGCTCCAAGAAAGAGGTTGGAGTCACGTAGTTGTGACGTCCGTAGCTCTTCGCATACATCGTACAAGCCGTTGTCACCGACATGTGCAACTCGGCCATGTGATGACAGACATTCTCCTGGATCGCACGTGTGGACAGATCCACGTCTTGAAGGAAATTGAGCGACACATCCACTAGCGCTTCTTTCGACCACGGATGGAACCAGTTCATAGTACAGCAACTCATCAGAGACGGGAAGTTTCTGCATCGAATACGCAGATCGCCACCCACTGGTGAGAAGGCCAAGATGAGGTGCAGATTGCTTCGTACTCGGTCGTAGAAGAACTCTTGGAGCTGCTCCTTCGTGTCTGGAATCCCACGTGCCTTCGCTTCCATTCGTAAGGACCCCGCCATGGACTCCATCTCTTCACTAGAAAACAGATCCGCAATACATCCAGAGGTCAACGCATCGGTCAGTGGCACTAAGAAACGATTGTCAGTGATCTGAGAGTCTGTGAGTAGCAGCACGATCGGCTTCGCTGGTCGGACGCCTGCTTTGCGGTAGATATCCTTAAAGTCTTCTTTTAGTTCACTCATTCCGTACGAGGGAGAAGCACTCGTCGTCAGCGATACCAAATTGTAGCCACAGATAAACGCTGCTAAGCGTGAGAGAGACTGCTTTCCTGAGCCACCAACACCAATCAGAAGCGCATTTCCTCTCGGGTTTGCCAGGATGCGAACGATTCGAGTCACGTGCTCCAACGCTTGATCAAACAACACGAGACTCATGACTGGATGCGTCTCGTTGTACTCAGCCAGCTTCCGCTCCAAGCAAGCAGTGAGTTGAGCCTTGTCGATTACAGGGACGTAGCTGAGAGTGGGGGCCCCATACTCGCCGTCCATCGACATTGATGAAGCTCCCAGGAAATTTACACAGATGAGAGGTGCTGCAAAGATCTCTGCTTGGTCCTCTTCAAAGTTCTTCTTCGTCTGCTCCACAGCCATTTCGGCAAACCTCTGGATCTCACTGGGAGAACTCATACGGTCGCTGAAGACTCGGAAACACTCGTGAATCCAGAGACGACAGAACTGGAGCGAATTATTCAGATACGCTTCAGGTCTAGCCATGAAGAGGCCTTGAAACAACGAGCTCAACTCGCGCATACTAAACACGTAATGGAACTTGGTCGCAGTTGCGAGGAAGTTTGCTCGAACCTCCGTGTACAGATCAATCGTTGCAGTGATGATGGAAGGTGCGAGCTTCTTGATCTTGTCCGCAAAGCTCGTCAGATGCTGGTTCAGTAGCGCAGAGTAGATGGTCGTGAGGTCGTGCTTGGACGGCATGCTGATGCACAGTGTTGAGAAGTGACGGTGAAGACGAGGGTTAACAGTGAACGAGCCAGCCTTATGGTTCATGCAGGCAAGGAATTGGACGTCGTGGATCAGCTTCTTCGACGATAAATCGTGGCGGTCGTACCACGAGTTGTAGTCCATATACTGCCGCAAAAGTGCAAGAGCAGTTTGGGTCCCAAACTCTTCTACAAACGGCATGTTAAGATCGTCCAAGAAGTAGATGAGCTTGCGGTTGTACAGCGGTCCGTACACACGACCCGATCTTTTCTCCAGATACTGTTCCAGGCGAGATTGAAACTCGCGTGCGTCCATGTAGTGATGCATGCTCACATAGGCAAAGGTGGTGTCATCTTCCAGTCCTTTCATGTGCTCGTGAAGTAGTGACGACTTGCCTGATCCACTGCAACCCACTAGAATCGTCGGATTCCTCTTGCGCACCAGCAAGTCAATGATCGAGTGCACACGAGCAGATTCCAGGGTGGGGACAATAAGCGCATGGAATGGGACGTCCCCTACAGGCGTAAGCGACGGGATCTTGTCGCCCCAGTAGATCAGCTCATTACGTGTGATATCATAGTAATAATCGAAGAGATTCGCGTTACCACTCGCCAGCATCGCCGCACTATTGGCATCAGCGCTGCCTGAAGTTGATCCGGCGTTAGTTGAACTGGAGGCAAACTTGTACTTAGCGACGACCTTGAAATGCGTAGAGAACGCAGCACGATCATCCGGTCCCTTGTCGGTGGCTAAAGCGCCTCCAAACGCCCACAATCCACAGTAGATAAACGCATTCTCCAGAACCTCAGGGGTTTTCTCGTGCTCACCAACCGAGCTCAGCAATCCGTCCAAGAGACGACAAAGCATTTCCACGAGGGCAACGGGAACTATTGGCACGATCGTCTCTGCTTTTGTCTCATCCAGCGCGGAGAACATGCCATCCATGTATTTCTTGAAGAGGCCAGGAAGGATTCCTGCCTCGGCACTACTTTCACGCTGCTGCAACCAGGACTCCACAACTGGGTACCATCCAATGTGCCCTTCATCCACGTAAATGATTCCTGCGCGCGATACCGTGGCCGGTGTTGCGTTCACTAGCGACGAGATTTCAAACACCAATCTCATCGACTTTGTCAACGGGATACGCTCGTTCGACACCAGCGTGAGGACCTTGTTGTCGTCCATCACAGTGTTCATGCTTTCGATCCACACTGCGTCGATGTCGCCGTCCAGTACGACCCACTTGTACGTCTGTGATTCGCTAAATGGTGGCACGTTCTTCGACATGTTGCGCATGATAGACGACAGCACGCCGTCTTTCCAGTCGTTGTCAAGGGTCATGTATCCGTACAGTTCGTCGGCCGTAATGGCCTTCGGGTTGACACTCTCACACACAGTCAAGTGCTTTGCCAAGGCATTTCCTTCCTCATCAGCGTTATGGCACGCAGCCAGTGTGTTCCAGATCGTGCTTTTGCCGCATCCAGCAGGTCCAATAAGCATCACACTGTGTCGCACCTTCAGTACTTCTTCATACTCCATCATCTTCTTCAGGAACCCTTCTTCTGGTTGAAGCTTCTTCTGCGCACACACACGAGCACATTTTGACTGCAGAGAGTCGTTCTTGAGATGTGGAAGTTCTTCTTTCGGGAACAGGTCTCGCAATAAACCCATGAAGACCGGATAGTCTGGAGGGAGGATTCTCGGTGTGTTAAAGTCGCGCAGCACTTGCATCAGTACAGTCTCTTCAGACAGTGTGGAGTGTGCACGACGCAGGCTACCAGCGACGAGAAGAACCGACTTGACAGAGCGTAAGCCCCAGTCGTAGTGTTTCTGCTTGGAAAGCAACTCACTGCTCAGATCGTACAACGTCACAAACTTGACGGAAAGCATTCGAGCCTTCAGGAAGCCCTCGGCCATCAGCATGTTCTCGCAAATAGGCTGCAAGTCCGGTTTGATCATCGCACACGAACGGAACAGAGCCTTTAGGTTCTCTGGTAACTCTGCGCGACCAGCATATCCAGGATTCATCGTGATGAAGAATCCAACTGTCGGTTCCAACGCGATCGTTTTACCGAAAAACTCGCAATTACCGGCTCTTGGCATCGCTATGGGTTGCTGAGTGCTTCCTTCTCCTCCTGACGAACCAACATCTCCGCTGCCAGTTGACGCTCCCCGGTTCGTTGACGCAACCAGTAAGGTATTCGCATCTAGTACAGTCTTCACCTGGGTTGCCACCACCGACAGAACCTCCACTGAGATACGATTGAACTCGTCAAAGCAGCCCCAAGCTCCTGTTTGAGCTAATCCACGGAAAATGTTGGCCATCGTCAAGTAATTCATCTGGTCACTGCAATTGAAGACGTAGCACTGAAGGCCCATTCCACGAGCAAGGTCCTTAGTCGTCTCGGTTTTTCCTGTTCCGGCTGGACCCGCAGGCGCTCCGCCAAGACACAGTCGCAGCGCTGTGGTAAGAGTGACGTAGCAACGGTCAGTCAGAGGTGTGATCACCAAGCGTCCACAATTGCCTGTGTACTCGTAGCTGTAGAACGAGCGGAAGTCGCAAATCTTGATGTGAACTTCCTTCTTTAGGCCCGCACTGGTCAATACTGGCGTCGTGTAGTAGCGCAGTTGCGACTGCCATTGGAAATCCAGCGAGCTCGAGACTTTCTTCGTGATCAATGACTGCACCACATCACGCGCATGGACGTCAACAGTAATAAGAGTGATGATCTTCTGGCGGTTTAATGCTCCGAGCTGACCCTGCACAAGCTTGATCAGCTCCTCCAATCGCACTGTTGATACATCATAGTATTTCTTGATGGCATCTTCCGTTCCATTTTCAAACTCCTCCAATGCCATTTCAACCTCCTCCGTCCAGACGATCTGACTTCCCAGCAGAGCAACTTGCGCCGGGTAATCGAAGACCCACGTGTGGCGAGCACAGTCAACTCCCCACAGGGCACTGCTTTCAACTGCCTCGAAAATCTTCTGCCGCAAAGTATCTTGCATCACGAACACCAGGTCATTGAACCAGTTTTCCACTGTTCCATGGATCAAATGCGAGTCCGGGAACTGCACCACTTCGCCTTCCTTCGAGATCATCGCCATCGCCAAGAATCGCTCTTCCAATGAGGCTGATGACGGCGTCGAAGACATCTTTCGGCCCGACAAACTCCCTCCAGACGAGTTCTTAGACTCTAAAGCGGACTGAGCACTGATAAATTCAAACGACTCAATACCATCGAAGCAGTTGCCGAAGTGGGGCTGGATGCGAGGCGGATGGTTACCGTTTGACAGAATCTCGAGCAGCGACGCCGTGGAGACGAAGTAGAACCGCGGGAAGATGTCCTTCTTGCCGTCCAAATACTGATTAAGAGCCTTCTGACAGATCTCAAGCTCCACCTGCAGGTCACGAAGCACAGCTTCACGACCTTCGCGTTGACAGCAAGCAACCAGCACTGATGGAGACATCCGCGCGTCTGCGAAGAGATCCTTCATTGCCTCGTCAACATGCTCAAACCGCTGGTATTCTGACGGCAACTGTCGCTGAATATCGCCCGCTGAGCTTAGAAAAATGGATTCCAAACTGCACCATTGTCGTTGGAGAGTAATCCACAGCTTCAGGATCGTATCAACGTTGCCCAACCGCAACTGCCACTCAAACACTTTGTCTTTAAAGTAAGCAACAAACTTCCCCGTGGCGGCCATCGTTTGTAGCTGTAGTTGATGCTCTTCAAGGCACTCGATGATGACGTTCGGCATCTTCAGAATCATAATGTCACCCTCCATTGTCTCACCCGCTTCCGTCAAGGCATTCGTGCTTGACGTTGCATCGTTACCTTCAACTGAAATAGCAGGCTCACGCGCGTGGTCTCCACTGGACGAAGCCTTGCTTCCTGCCGTTTGATAAGGAACAAACTCGAGCTGGAATCCATTCCACGTTGTGTCAATAGACTGCAATTGCTGCTCGATCTTGAACTCCCTGGCTGCCACTTCCACGAGCTCATTGACTTCGTTGACAAAGCGAAAGAGCTCCAGCTTGAGCACTTCTTCGAATCGCAGTGAGCTTTTACCACCGCTGCTTATCTCACTCAGCCCACCAGCTCCAGATAGATCAAAGTGCTTCTTAGCTAACACCATCAGGTTCTTCCAGTGTCGGTCGCGCACGGCTGGAGAGTGTAAATGCTTGACAAGGGGCAAGATCACTGTCATTTGATGCAGCTTCTGTTCGAGGTAATCGTAGATAGACCATTCCTTCACACCGCGAGCGGATGCAAACAAAGCATGACGATGACGCTCAAGCTCATCGACTTCTTCCATTAGTGCATCAGCATCCAGATCGTTCCAGGGCAATGGTTGCCACTTGTTCACGTAAATCGAGTCCAGCAGCGCGACAAAGTCCCAGATGTGCTTGAGAGTGGTAAAATTGACACGTAGCGTTGACAGCACGTCGAACTTGCTGGACGCCAGCTCGAAAATATCTTCCAGCTCCATTAGTCTCGCAGCTTCCTGTTCGACTTGATACAGCTTTGCGTTGTATGCATCCAGCTGATCATACACATCCGCTATCGATCGACTGTCGGAGGGAGCATACAGCGGAGCTGTGACCTTGAATTCTTCTTTCATAGCAGCAAGACGTCGGTTGAACTCCGCCACTTCTTGTCGAATCGATTCCATCATCTGGTTCTGCAGTGGTTGGATCACTTCCTTCTTCTTGAACGTCTTGTTCACCATGTTTTCCCACCGGATCGGGGCTTGCTCTAAGAACGTCAACACATTTTCTTTGCCAACGTACGACATATCCAGTGCAATGCCATTTAGCTTCAGAAGCGCGACAAAATCCTTCAGCGGCACGAAGTTCACGAGCAAGTCTTCGCGCATCAGATGTCGAACGTCACGAATGTGCAACATGCACTGCATCAGCTTCTCCTTGTCGGCGTTCGCGGCGTCGATCTCGATGTCCAGACCAGCGTTTACCTTCTGCATGAAGGTCTCTATCCACACAAGCTGGTTGACAACTCGATCGTGCAAATACTGCGTGAATAAGTACACCCATTTCGTCACCCACGTCGACAACGCCTGCTTGATCGGGAGGGAATTCACACGCACGAAACCCACGTCTTTCACGTGTTTCGACTCGGAGATTTCGTTCTGAAGGCCAAGGAAGAAACTGATTTTCTCTTGAAAGCGCTCGAGATTGAGGAGCTGGGCAGGCAACGGAGGAGGTATAGCCATCGCAGAGCCAGCAGAAATTATCGATTTCGGAGCACTTTTCTCAGTCACAGCAACAGATTTCGATGGTGGAGGTGCAGCTGAGGGCAAGTTGTCTGCGTACACAATTTTGCCACGAGAGCCCTGGTCATCTGTGTACGGATAGGGAGACCACGCTGTACAGAGGAAAGTCTGGAACATTTGCGGCAAGTCGGTCGTCCATAGATACTCGTACTTGGTGAGCGCATAACGGAATGCAGCGCAAGCCTTCTGGTTCTGGTCAAGGAATGACGATATATCTGCAATAAGCAGCTGGATCTGCATGTTCTCTCGCATCTCTTTCAAATAGGATCCCTCGGAGCTGTCCAACCGCTTGAATACTGTCGAGGAATGAAGAATCGCTTCCATTCGACGCATGATAAGATCTTCCACGCCGCTTTTCGCCGCTGTGCTTTGGATGGTTGGAAAATACACGATATCTTTGCCGTACAAATCCAACTCAACTTCGAGTAAGGCTGGAATGTCCTCACTCTCGATACGCTTGGGGTCTAGCTGCTCTCTCAACTGCCCAAGCGATTGAAGAATCACTCGAGCGAGCCCGTCCTCAACGATCCCGCTGACGTAGTCGACATACGCTCTCCAGTCGGGGCTTCCTTGAGCCACACGCAAGTGCTTCAGCGTATCCTTAAGCAGACGATGGATCTCATTGCCACCTTCCTTGATCACATGGTACTTTTGTTGACACAAAGCCTTCTGAAGCTCCTCGAATTCTTCGACTGACAATGCTTTGCTCTTCCGCTCAAACAGCAGCGGCGGCGAATTCCATATATCCAACAACTCAGCGACACGGTTTTGGTGCGTCTTCAGCTGACTCAACAGGGTGTTGGCCTCATTTACCACCGTCATGGACTCTTTCAGGAACACATCGATACCGTGAGACTTCCAGTTTAAGGCTTTAATGCCTTTATTTAACACTTGATCCATTCGCTCCAGATAGCCCTTGACAAGAGGTTTTTCAACTGGTAACAGTGTCAAGTGGATAGTGTTATACATATCGACGATTAGCTCCAAGTTTCCAGTCTGGCGTCGGAATACTTCAGCACGTTTGTAGATCTCCAACGCATCCTCTGGGATATCCAACCCAAGCAACAGGAAGTATTTAACTTCGCGCAGCAACTGCACTAAAGCAGCATCGAAGTTTACGAACAGTAACCCTGCATTGGATTGGGATGCCCCTGGTTGTTGCTGTTCTTTAACGACCGAGCTCGTAGATGTATCAATACTGGTAGATCCTGGAGCAGGTTCGCGTCTGATAAGTGGAAGCTTGAGTTTGGCCTTTGAAGAAGTCTCGATTGAAATCCCCCACTGCTTAACGTTCTGAACCTCGTACTCCTGCAGCATTGCCATCACATTCGTGTACAACTTCATGGCTTCTTTTGAATCCTCACGCTCAAGCACAATCCTTGGGGAAATCTGCTTCAGCTTCTCCATAGGGAATTTAATACGCTCACCAAGTCCCCGACACCACGTAACAGCACCAGCAAATGGCGGGAGGTTGGGAGATATCGGCGGATGGTCTCGATTCTCGATGAATATCTGCTGCACCACATGCAGGTCGCTCGCATACGACGCGATAAGCGACGTATGCTTCCGTTCTAGCTCGTTCTTGATAATCTGTCGGTCGAGCAGATCTTCGAAGCAGTCCAAGCATTTAAAGCGTCCCACAATAGTCTTGGCATCGTCGAAAGCCTGGTTGATCACAGAAGCTAGACGTCGCTCCAACTCCTTGTTCTTCGAGCGAAAGGCGTAAAAATCGTCTTCAAAGTGCTTGGCATCGAGATCCATTAGGTCGTACTGGACGTTCTTCATCTGTGCCAACGTTTCTTGAAAATCCGCGTAGATTTGGTGCACACTAGTCGTGAGTGTTTTACCCTTCGTGCCTCCGATCTCCATCTGGGCAAGTTTCTGGAACTGGTAAATAGTCTGCGTCAACTCCAAAACATCGTGACATCGCTCGAGAAAAGCATCAAGACGAATAAACAAGGCGTTGTTCTGAATTCGCCACGGATTGCCTGGCACCTCGGTAACAGATTTCGCCTTGTAGTCAAAGTAGACGCTTTTGAAGTGAGCGCACACCTGCAAAGACACTTGCAGCATGCTGTTTGCCTGCTCCAGCTCGCCTTGATCGAACAGCTCGAATAGTTTCTCGCCGTTCAAGTGCATCATCGCCTTCCTGATAATTTCGTTGCAGATCTGTCGAATCAACACAACCAGTCGCGCCGGAGTGTTGTAGAACCGACTCGACTTCCAGATCAGTAGAATGGAGTGGCAGATTGGCCGAAAGAGATCTCGGATTTCTGGCAGGCTTTGTGCACTCGCCAACTGCTCGAACCACTTAGCCAATGGCCACAGATAGTGCTTGTTATCATTGGCTTCGGCTCTGGCAAGGAAAACCTCCTTGCACAGCTTTGCAAACGGGATATTGTAAGTGCTCTTGGACGCGTCCAGATACTGCAACACTTTGCGAATACTGTCGGACTGCAACTGGGCGAAAATCGAGTTGAGGTTCTTTGCCTTTGCTGCCCAAAAGTGCAGCTCTTCCATGGGGCCTTGGTGGGCATGGTCCCGCTGGTTCAACAGCGCTTCGGGGTCTTGTTTGAGGATGTTCTTGATCTGCTTGGTCCAGGTAATCAGACTCCCCTCCAAGCTATGCACTTGGTCCTTCCCAAGTCCACTGATAGTGTTGAAATCTTGACCCTTGGAGAACGAGCTTGACGCGTCTCCATTGGGCGACGACTTGGCCGCACTCTCCATGACTGCCTGATCCCACGGAAGTGGGAGACACGTAGCGCCTTTTGTCTGTCCCAGAGTGATCTGTAGGCTAGAGAAGAAGCCATGGACATTGTTAATGATGGACGTTGTGACCATCTCGGGCCACATCTGCTGGTTGCGCTGGTTCCCAATAAGCGGGATGAACACGTCGCGCAGCATCACAGCCAGCGACTCGAGAGCGTTTTTCTCCAAGGTACCGGACATGATTTCTTCATGGAACTTGGTCGCGCTTATGGGTCCTTTGACAGTCTTGAGCAGGTACAAGACCGTGACTGGAGATCGGTTCTTGCTCTTGGAGGCGTCTCCAAAGAGATGCGCTGGAGGTGTTGAATAAGTGTCCACGATGCCACTAGATTCGTCTCCATGGTCTGTGAACAGCAACAGTCGCGCGTCGGGAACGTGCAGGAAGTCGAAGAGTCTCGAGGCCACGGCGTCTGTCGCGAACTTGCGGTTCAGTGAATCGATCTTAACACCAGGAAACGTGCGCACCACGTGACGACGGATGAACTCGAGCCTCGCGTCGTCCGGAGGCGCGCTGGGCTCCCGCTCGGACGTCAGCGTCGTGGTCGAGTTGGCCCACACCCTGTCCGTCTCCATGACGCAGCTTAAATAAGAGCAAAAGATCGCAGCGCCGCTTTGGCTCGCCGCTTATCAATAAAGACAGACCCAATGGACACCTCGAAACGCATGAACGTCCATGGATAGACGGCTAGGGGTCATCTACCGTCTCGGAGGACACCCATACGCACCATCTCGGAATGCAGAATGCATCTTCTGGTTTTATACACTGACTGTGCTAAATTTGAAAAACTCGATTTAACACACTGATAAAAATGTTTAACCCATCCCAAAAAGTGGGTTTTGAAAAATATGTGTTCATCCAGTTGTGGGTGAATTGACAGAATTTATTGGTCGTAAGCTAGTTTTTGTAAAACGACCAATAAATTCTGTCAAGAGTCAGGGTTGGGTTTTAGGAATGCCCTAAAACCCAAGGAATTTTTCAGCAAGGGACAATTTAAACCATTGTGGGTGGTGTTAAAAAGCCTGCTCGCATTCTACTGGCCCGCAGCGTTTGGCTCCCTCACTTCATTCAGTACCAAGATCACGATGGCCAAGGCGGTGTGCACTCTTTACGGCGACGACGCGACCGTGTATGGCTCGCTGGTGATCACGCAGGCTCACGAGGACGCCAAGAGCGTCATCACGGGCGAGCTCAAGAATCTTTCGCCCGGCAAGCACGCCCTGCACGTGAACGTTTTCGGCGACGTCTCGCAGCCGGCTGGCGCTGCGCTTGGCGGCGTGTTTAACCCTTTCGGCAAGAACCACGGTGCCCCTGAGGACGCTGAGCGTCGCGTTGGATCGCTGGGCAACGTGGAAGTGGGTGAGGACGGCAGCGTCAAGGTGCACGTGGAGGACAAGCTGGTGAAGCTTATCGGCCCCCACTCGATCATCGGCCGCAGCATTGTGGTGCACGACGGCGAGGACGACTTGGGCAAGGGCGGCCACGAGCTGTCGCTGCAGAACGGCAACGCTGGCGCCATCAAGGCGTACGGCGTCGTGGGCATTTCCAGCTAAACGAAGCAAGAAGAGCAGGGCGTCGTGGGGTTATTAAATAGGTAACACGGCAGAATGCAGACACCTTTTTCGCTTCTATATGACGTTGTTGCTGTGGGCATGGGAGAAAGGGAGAATGCAGAAGCTATTGTCTTTCTTCTCGTCTTCATTCGTTCGAGTCTAGTGCTTCCTGTCTTGTTCGTACGCTACTGACCATCTACGCAAGAGCTAGAGATTTGACCGCCGGACTCAAGCCGTGATGCTACTGCGCTTGCTCTCGTAGATCTTCTTGGATGTCTTTTCAGAAACAGGGGACGGCGGCGCACCATCGGACGCAGTGGACTGGTTGTCTCCCTTGCGGCTCTTGCTCTTCTTCTTCTTACGCTGTAGAGCCTCCACAACAAGCTCCAGTTTGCGCAAGTCATGCGCCTTCTGGTTGGCCTCCAGCTTCGTTCGCGCCAGCTCCTCCTCCATGTCCTGGAAGCGCTGGCCACGTTCACTCTCCTGGTAGTTGTGTACGTCCGTCAGTCGCTGCTCAAGTCGCTGCTTCTCGCTTGTGAGCTCCTTCATCTGTTTGCGAAGCCGATCTGTCTCCGTCGACGCTTTGAGTAGCTCTCCCTTGTTCTCCTCCTTGAGTCGCGCCACCTCGTCCAACGGCACAAAGTCTTTGAGATCCATCACGACCGGAGGCGGGGCTTGTCTCGCCTCTTCCTCCGCCTTGGCGCGTGCTTCCGCTTCAGCTTGACGACGCGCATCGACCAGCACCTGCTCCATCCTCGGCACTTCACCCAGCAGTAGCGCCTGGAACCGCTCGGCATACGACAACTTAGTCGCGGCCGACAGGTCATCTGTGACTGATTCGTTGTTGTTGTTATTGTCTGCCTCGAGAGCCAAGATGCCCGGTTTGTTGTCGTGGGCTGCTGGTTGTTGCTCCGCTAACATCAAGATGCTGACCACCGCGTCGATAACGCGCTTGCCCATGGCGTCGTCCACGTGCTGCACGAATGGATGGCCGAGCCTCATGTACTGGTTGAACAGGATGCGCACCAGAGCGACAAGACCCGAGCGAGAGGCCAAGCTCTCCGTCATGTCTGCCAGGTAGCGCGTCACCCTCGACGCGTGCTTGACACTCAAATACGACTGCACGAGTTGCTGGCCAGCGTAGGCCGCGAAAGTCTGCAGTAGATGCAGCTCCAAGTCCGACTGATCGGCACTGGTCACCATCAAGTCCTGCGGCTCGGCTGTCATCGCCACTAGCGCCGTGGAGCCGCCGCGAGACGACGGAGGCGGCGGCACTTCATCGGTCGGCAGCGTCATCATGTTCGCTCTTATTTTTCTCGACTATGAAATCCCTGCGTCCGGGACACGACGGAGAGACACGAAGCAGATACGGGGCCTGGCCAATAGAGGAATGGTCGATAACTTATCCTTATCGGATCCCAAATGGACGTGTGCGTCTCTTCCGGTGGATTAGGGCGAGTCGAGGTGAAAGGGTGCGTCGATGCTGTCACGGGACGTTGGGATCAGATTCGGTGGCTGCATTGTCCGTTTAGTTAGTCTCGTCTCATGTCCAAGTTGAAGTGTGCTGATCTTTAGGCTTTGGCTCCAAGCTGTAGCAATGCGACTTGGCGTTGTTAGCACGAGAATGATCGATAGCAGCACGATGTGATCGAGAGCTCGAAGGTGAAACGTATTGCCAAGTCCAGTCGGGAAGCAAAAATACATCGCTGCAAATAGCGGGCACGATCTCACTCCGTGTGTCAACAACGCCTTGATCGCTGCCAGATATTCTAGCCCACCTCCATAGAAAGCATGCATCATCGCACGCTGCCGAGGTCCCATTCTTCATCGAAAAGGGTGGCGCTGATAACAGTCGCTACGACGAGAAACGAACACCTCCTTTCCGCCGTCCCCGCCGACTTCATTCCCTAACGACCCAAGCTCCGCACAAACCCAACAATCACAACACAAGATGTTCAAGTCGTTTCTGCTCGCAATCATCTTGACGGCAGCTACGACCATCCCGATCAATGCTGTCACCTGCCCGGATGGCGAGAACCAGATGAGTGTTGAGGGTGTCGAAGGTATCTTCTGCGTGGCCGGTGATCCGTGCATCGCCACCTTCAGCACTGGCGCCTGCCCTGCAGCTCAAGAAGGTCTCCCCTATGGATCTTACTGCGGCGTTGTCGCGTCCGGCGTCTACGGCTGCAAAACCTACACCAGCGCCGCGACGGAGATTCCCACACCCGATGTCACTACCGAAGCTCCCACTCCTGAGCCCACGACTGAGGAGCCTACGACGGAAGAGCCTACGACGGAAGAGCCTACGACTGAGGAGCCCACGACCGAGGAGCCCTTAACTGATGAACCCACGACTGAGCCAACGAAGACTGCTCCTGTTCCGATCACCCCGTACAGCAACTGCACAACGGAGGGTACTGAAGTGAGCGTGCAGGGTCTGGAGGGTGCCTACTGCGTTAATGAGCCGGTCTGCGTGGAGCAGGTTTCCACGGGAAACTGTCCCGCTCCTCAGGACCGACTGCAGTTCGGTTCGTTCTGTGACCTGCTCCCGACGGGTGCCTACGGCTGCAGGCCGTACACGGCAGACAACGTGCCGACCACCGTGACGTACGAGGCCCCATTGGACTGCTCTAACAACCCTGCTGGCGACACCCCTGTCAGTATCGTGAGTTCCAACGAGGACTTCTGTGCTCCTAAGCCGGTATGCTCAGGAACCATCTTTGGCAACTGCCCCAAGATGCAGGACGGACTGGCGCAGGACTCTGAGTGTATGGTCGTTGATACGGGCGTGTACGGCTGCGTGTTCATGGCCAGCACCTAAGTGACAAGGTAGGTCGAACGAAGGAAAACTTTAAATGAATGAAATGCAACGCTCGTATGCTTCGGTTTATCGTGTGAAACCTATCGCTACCGCATCCTTCCAAGCACGATTTTCTTCACGCTCAAAAGATCGAACTCTCACATCTTGACGGCCCACGTGGACTTGCACACTGGGCACTTGCAGGTTGTGCAAGGGCACTTTCCGCCGGACGGACAGTCACACGCAGTACAGCTTCCTCCATCGTCTTTTTTATCATGACACTTGGAGCACTTGCACTTGCCAGCAGGGCACTCACATCCCGGACATTCTCCAGCTGTAGCACGCTGGGCAGCGGCAATGCACGAGCCACCACACACAACGGTCGCCGACGTGGCCGACTTGATCGGAGGCTCGATTTCCTTCGCAGCGCCAGTCTTGCTAGCGCAAACTTGACACTGGCAGTTCTCGCACGAACATTTGTCCGCCAGCGATCCGCAACTCTTGCACGACCCGTGGCTTTGGTGCTTCCCCGCCTTATCTTTTACACTCTCCGCAGCATGTCCGCTCGTCTGGGCCTCAGACTTGTCATCTTGGTGGTCTGCAGCCGGCAGGTGCGTGTCTGGTCGGCCACGCACTGGAGCACCCAGCCCAGGCGGATCTTCCTTCAGGTTGTGCTTGACATTGGTCATTGTTCCGATCGCCATCTTTTTGAAAAGTGAGCTCTCGCCACTTGGCAGACTTGTGGTCTTGGGTGGCGATCGTATTCTTCGTCCCGGTTCGCAGACGTCGCTCCCATATGCGACGATGGCGAGCTCTTTCGTCTTTGGGCGATTTAACAGTGTAAGTTACAACGAGGATCAAAGCAAACACCTTTCAAAGAACTCCTTTGATTTTTTCACTGTTGGCAGCCAAACTGCAACTCCCTTCACATGCAAAACTAAATTCTGCTTGGTGACATGATTCTCGGTTGCTTTGCTACTTTTGCTGCGTCTTCCAACGCTAGTCCACTCCTACTACTTCTGTGTCCCATGTTCCTCTTGGACGCGTCGATATCCACTCATAGATGTTCTTGTTTCTCCTTTTCAGCGTCTCGCCACCTACAAACCACTGACGGATCTTCAGCCATAATAGGCGTAATTTAGTGCAGCAAGCCGCACTTGCACTGGCCGCTGGGGCTACCACACTCAATGCACTGACCATGCTGCACACCGCCACTACTAGCGCTGGTCGCATGCTTACTCGGGTGCTCGCTGGACGCACTCGTCTCTGTCGACGGCATCTTCTTGCTAGCCTGCTCCTTGGCAGCGCACACAACACAGTTGCATCCTTGGCACGAACACTTGTCCGGAGGACAACCACAGCCACGACAGGCCTCGCGCTTGCAGCTGCACGAACTGCACTTACAATCTTCACACGAGCAGTTTTCCGCCGATGACGTGCAACTCGCACAGTCTCCACGGTGATTGCAGCACACTCGACACTTGCAGTCCTTGCACGTGCACTCTTTTGCCGACGAGCCGCAGGTCGAACACACGTCGTGCTTGGCATATTCTTGCTTCGCAGGTTTCTCGGACTTGTGTTTGCCACCGCCACGACTCATAAAGTGTCCCAGCTTCTTCGCTGACAAGCAGCGCTTCAAATGCGCCATCTCCAAAGCCGATTGGGCCCAGGCCACGCCGTGGTTGCACTTCTGGTCTTCGCCAGCCCCGCACGAGCGCTTCTCCGCACACGTGTAGGCTTGTGACTCGCTATCGCAGCATAGAACGCCGTAAATGACTGGCGTATCGAACGTCACGTTCAGCTTCATGATCCCGTTGGCCACAGCGTGACTCATGGTCTCGCACGTGTGCGTAGCGTCGTTCACTAGGCAACCGATGCAGATCACAGCGTCCGGACGGTGGCTTGCATCCTTGCAGTGGACCAGCCGAGCAGCAGCAAATGGCAGTTCAAAAGCCCCGGCCACCTCCACGACGTGCAGATCTTCCTCGGCCACACCCTTGGCCAGCAACTCGTCCGAACACGCGTCCACCAGCGACTGGATCACCTTCTCGTACCATCGGGCCGCTACGATCGTGACTCGTAGGCCACTGCCATCAAGTTTGCTCGATTCAGCGGTACCGGGCTGCTCAATGAGCACAGGACTGTGCGTCGCTTCCGACTTGCCTTCTTCATGACCGTGTGAAGCACCTACCGGGTGCTCCTCCTTAGTTGAAATCTTCATCTTCGACGTCGTCGTCTCAACTCCAGGGGCCATTGTTATCGTTGTCACCAGTGAGCTGCAAATTCAAGACTGACCACAAGTAGTGATCCCTTCCTCTCCAGCTTCAACATGCTATAGTGCGACGCGGACTTCAAGTAAATAGTTAGTTAGTATATTAAATTAAACCAACTCAATAGTTAGTATTAAAGCATTTCTCAAGTTACCGTTGTCGTTGAGTGACACGGTAGGCTCATTGCCGAAACTTGAGGCTTTGGAGTAAAAGTACTTTGTATAGAAAAAAAGTGCGCATTGGTTTCGGCCCATTTTTGATCTTTTTTTATTATGAGCAGTCAAGGCAAGAACTTTTTTTCAGGAAAAGTGCTTTAGCGGAGTCAAGTCGATGACTCCAAGCTCTGTTCACAATACCTGGACGTGGGGTAGGGGTGGTAAAGATAACATAAAATAGCAGTACCGTAAAAAATCTTGTCAAAAGGCACCCGTTGTAGCGACAGTCCAAAATGTCGACCGATCAAAACTCAAAATTACGGTGATGTATCAAGACTTGTCAAAAGGCAACCCCCCAAAAAAAAAAAAAAAACAAAAAACAAAAAAAAAACAAAAAAAAATTACATCATACCGCGAGGAGGCCGTTCGCGTGCTAAGGGATTTAAGGCTACTACAGCGCAGCATAAACGTGACTCAGTCTCCTTCGAGCGCAAACACCACATAAATGGCTACATCGAGGCTAGTGGAGTAGCAGAAGCCGTTACGCGGTTCTACCCTTCTTAAAGTACCCGATCGCAAGAGAAAGAAGCACCAGATACACAAGCGGTACGAGGAGCGTGTTGACATTGCCGAGCAAGTTGCTCTTAGGAACGGACGCCTCTGTAAAATGCCGCGGGTAGGAATTGGCCGCGTGCTTTCTCGAGAGGCAGAGGACAACATCGCGTTTTGGATTCGCGACCTGCGTCGAGAAGTCGTCCCCGTCTCACCACTAATGGCGCAGATAAAGGCTTGTGCGGTGGCATCAGAGCTTGAGATGCGACGCGACCAGTTTTCTGCATTAACGTCGCGGCGGCGTCGGATCCTTAGGTCGTATCGCCTATCGCTTCGCCGACGGACACGAATCAGGCAGCGCACACCCAGCGACGCTCGATTGATAGCAGAGCGTTTTAGACATGGGGTACAAGACAAGATAGTTGGGCTTGGCATCACGGGAGTCTACAATGCTGATCAGACAGCGCTCAATTTTGAACATGTACTACTCATACAATGGATAGTATTGGCACTCGGACGGTGTGGGATTGCAACAGCGGCAAGGAGAAGACGCGAGTTACGTCGACGCTTCTGGCAGATCCCAGAGGTGAATTCCGTGTTCATTTCTCGTTTTCAAGCCGCCACCGTCACTGGTTGGGGTCACTAAGTTATACAACGGCACCTACCAAAATGGTTCCGGCCGCGACCTGTAGAAGAAAGCGAGGAACATGCAAGCGGCAACTCGAATGCCGATTCATTGCAACCGCCGAGGCTGGTGGAATGCTGATTTGTCAATCGAGTTTCTGATTTTCACTCTGCTAAACTAGCCAACCCAGATATTCCGGTGCTTCTCATCTGGGACGTGTTTAGTGGTCACTGGACCTCTGAGGTGCAGGAATGCGCCAAGGAACTGAATGTGGTTTTGCTCAAGGTTTTCGGTCGTTACAGTACAATGACAAACTACATGATGTTTTAGTACTGTTGGATAGGAGTAAGTTTACGTGTGATATATCAAAAAAAAAGATGCTGAGAGTGATAGCAGATAAAGCATAGTAGCTGCTTTCACCAACTGAACTAGCAGTGGGACCGAATTTATTTGATATATAACGAAATTAAAAAATAGGGATCTTGGTTTGGTAATTTATTGTAGTTTGTTTTTCCCGTGCAACACTCGTCCTGGTGCTACATTGTGTGCCTTTTGATAAGACTTTCACGTTACGATTATAGAGCTTATAAAAATACATCAACCAACAACGAGCTCATCTTTGGGAACCCATGCTACACCAGTCAGGTAGCACTGCCAACGGAGACGGAAATAGCATCTGCGTAGCTAAGACCGAAGCGTTTATAGTGCATCATTCACGTCCGATGCCGAACAGGAATGCCAGCGTCAATCATCAACTTCACGTATCTGAAGGCACTCGGGCACGATCTTGTCCACTGTCTGTCAATGATGACTCGCACGGGCTTGTGTAGTCGATGCGGGCAGATCATGGAATGGCATATCGCGCTCTCGCTCAATGCGTAGAATACTAAATCTGCCCCAAGAACAGCATCGTCCTGAAGTTTCTCGAGTAATTTGCTTCTCGCGTTTCTGACTGGAGCGTCACAGCGCACTTCTGGAGCTTTAGCCACTTCACATAGTGGGTGCTTGAGGGCGAGGGCCGGGATGGAGTCTGGCTTGCTGTGTATAACGTTGCGGACGGATTTTGAGAGTACATTTGTACTTCGCGGCGAACGGCCGCAATATCGCCCAGTATCTTGCAAGCTCACCTCTGCGGGGACCGGCTCTGATGCCGTCAACGACGCTTCTACGACAACCGCTCTCAGACCTCCGTGTCAGATGATCGACTCGATCTTCGTGCCCGTAATGCCAAGATATAGTGACGCTCCAGACAGAAAGGCGAAGAGCGAATTACTCGAGCGACTTCAGGACGATGCTGTTCAGGGAACAGACCTGTCCTTCTACGCATTGAACGAGGGTGCGTTCTGTCATTCCCTCATCTGTCTGCATCGTCTGCACAAGCTTGTCCGAGTCATCATTGACAAGAAGTGGGCAAGGTCGCGTGGTGTAGCAGAACACACAAATACCGTCAGAAGTGGATCCTCACACAAACCATAACAATTTGCCTAGTCTAAAGCCTAGATTTGCTAGGTGAGCTGCCTAAGCCGGGTAGGTTGGGCGCTTGTATGACCTGCGATGGGGTTGGCTCCATCGCAGTTCAGACCGGCCGGGATAGGCAGTGCGCGCTCGCATTCACCATCGCCAGGTCACGGCCAACCAAGTCAGTCTTCTTCGAGCGTTCTCCAGGTAATCCTTGCCAGTCTCGGTCCTTGAAAACCTGCGCCCTTAACAGAAGGATGTACGACGGCGCACGAGCGCGATTACTGACCACGGAGCGCAAAGGCGTCTCAGCTGGAAGTGTCACGGCACCTGGGCTATCCGTCGTACCGGCTCACCTACCTGGCGAGTCTTGTCCTTACACGACTGAGTATTAGGTGCTCGCAGAGCGAGTCTTTACTTCTTCGCGCGGAGCGAGACTGGTGCCTTACCCAGGCCTTCCTATCTCTTGGCGCAGCCAATCAGTACCCTATAAGCTATTCCTCTTGGATAGCAACGGCAGACATAATCTGGCCCTGTGCAGGGACATTCCGGAAAAGTGTACACGTGTCTTGAACTCGGAAAATTCTGCTCTGTTTGTATGTTATCTGCTAGGAGCCTCATCGGGGTTCTTCTATTCCTTTTCTATGTTTCATTTACAAATAGCAAGTGAAATAGAGAGTGTCGGATCTTATTCGACCGTTCACCACCTCCAACGGCTAGGCGACTGTTCGGACCTAGCTGACGTCCGCCAAGTGGCTATCGTGCTCCTTACCTCCATGCCCATCGCAAATCATATGAGTGCCGTGATCCTCGACTCCTTGTCCATCGTCAGCCAGGTCAGTACCGTTGATCTTAGATCATTAGCGTCGTCAGCCAGGCCAGTACCGTAGACCTTAAATC
Organism: Phytophthora nicotianae INRA-310; assembly: GCF_000247585.1. NCBI lineage: Eukaryota > Oomycota > Peronosporomycetes > Peronosporales > Peronosporaceae > Phytophthora > Phytophthora nicotianae. Next base: position 1,250,477 of record NW_008648996.1, on the reverse strand, counting down.
CTAAGTTGTATGTGTACACGTCTTCCTAGCTCAACCTAGTTCAGGCTAGTCCTAGTTTAGGGGACGCCGAACTTGAATTTCTCTACACCACAGTCGTGCGGCTGCCATCAGGTATGTGAAGCTGATGATTGGCGCTGGCAATCCTGTTCGGCGTCGGACGCGCACGATGCATTACAAGCTCTTCAAGCTTGGCAGTGTCTCTGCGGCGTTGCCATGTGTCTACGGCGGGAGAAAAAAGCGAAAGAGAAGCGCTGTCAATAAAACAAAGTGCTTCATCAGACTGTCGTTGTCGTTGTACCTCTTTTTTCGTTCGAACCCCCAACAAATTAAAAAAAATATTATAGCCGGAAAAAACCATCATTTTGATGATGTTTTTTCGGGCTGTAATCTTTGTGCCTCATAAATAGCCACAGTTTGGCCAATTTCGGTTCGCCGAAATTGGCGTTTAATTGTTACTATTTTTCTGTCGAATAGTAAAAATCGTTTCGATAGAAAAAATCTCTCAACAAATTGCGATATAATTATAACAGCATGGACATAAAAAACCTTAAAACCCATTTGGCGTAGATTAAAAAAACAGCGACTTGCTAATTAGGAGTTGCAAGAAGGTTTTACGAGTTAATATCAGCATTTTTTATGTGTAGCAGATATACTGACGAAACCTCATTTGACTTACATACTCACTGCTAAACCCTCGTCACGGGAGCAAATTTGCTCAATTTGCTGCCATTCCCCGTGCTTCTAGCAAAGCGGATGGTTCATCCCTTTCTTGATTACAAGTGCGTTGCCCTAAGAAAAGATTATTTTCATGTGTGATTCGGATGAATTGCACTTGCCATATTTGGCAGGAAGTTTTGCATCGTGAGAGATGAAAATTGCGTGCGTGTCATCGGTCAGATGTTTGGCAACACCTTCTGTTAGACGCAGTATGGTTTTAATCTGATCATGTATTAATAGTAGCGTTTGCCCGCGTACTTTTATAATATAGAATACAACTTATTGAGAATAAGCTACCAAACGAAAGCTTAGAGCCGCGGAGATTTTTCTTCATTGCCAGGAAGACTATTTCCTACTGCGACCCGGCAACAACGACACCAGTTGCGTCAGCGGCCTCCAGCGCCTTGGCTAGCTCTTGAACCTTGAGTTGCTTGGTGGTCCCTTTATCGAACTCCACCTTCCAATGGTAGGTCCCTCCACGGTTCCTCCAACGACACACTTTGCCTTTGACGTTCGCGAATGCGGTAATGCTGTTTACAGTTTCCTTGAACTCGATGGTACAAGCCAATTTAGAGCCATTGCTGGCTTTTTTTTGTAGCTCTCGCATCAGTCGAGCAGCAGAGAAAAAACTCTCTCCGTCCTTGTTAAGGCTCGTGGAAGTTTCCGTGGTCTTCCGGGTGGTCGGCGAGCAGGAAGGCGCTTAAGCATTCCACTTAGATCGAAGATGTCTGAAAGCGCGAGAGTAGCTAGTACATGGCTACATATCCATCCTGAAGCATAGAGCCTTGCAATCGCATCGATACTTGCTTCGTATCATCCAAATCTACCAAACGTAAAAATAGTTAATACAATATTTGTAAAATAATAGACATAATAATCAGAAATATTACATACCTCATCAAGAGACCTATTGGTGGAATCGCAGTCGTGTACAAATGATGCTGATGATAAAATGGAAACTTTGTGCAGCGATAAATAGTCGATTGAGATATGACGAACTCTGCATTTTGCTTGAGCTGCTCCTGCAGCGACTTCAAGAAGATCTGCACGCGGCGTTGACTGACCGGTACTCCGTTGATGCTGTTGTTGCCGACGATGTACGCCTTTGCGTTGAAAATCAACGAATCCTTCTTGCGGCGGCCGGTCCGCGATTTGTATGTGATCCGATGATTTTCTTTTTGACACATCAATTGTGCTGCCACCACCGTTTCAGGTGGAGCCGGACCAGTGCAGAAAACTGTGATAGGACGTCCAACGACTCTGTACATAGACGCGTTCCTTAAGATTCTTGGCAAAGATTGGTTGAGCACATAAGCGGTGGATGTCCGTAAAGCCAGAGCATTCGAATACTTGATCTTTTTGTGGTAGGCCTCAATCGGATTTTGATTGGGCGCAATTCCTGGAGATCCACTGCGTGTTGTAAACCAAGTCACCCATCGCTCAGCTAGATATTCCACTTTCAACCATTCACAATACGCAGCCTCATCGTCCTGAACCAGCTACTCTGTGACAACTGTGGCTAGCGCTGTGAATAGTTTTGCTGTACGAGCTTGTGGAGCCAATTAAGAGACGGAAGCAGTACATTTTTCCACGTTTCGGAGTTATTTAGTAGGCGGCGCCCATTTTCGTTCGCTTTGCGAACAAAGTGTTGCCAGCAGTTCATCAATTTTGTATCGGGCCATTCTGCAAAAACACATTTGCGATCGCATCGGAGTGATCCGAAGCGCCAAATGCGATGTTCAAATCAATGTTGAAAAATTCTTTCACCGTAGTCCGGATAGTTGTGAAAAGTGCTATGTAGGTCTCCGAGAGCACAAACATATACCCCAAGGTACAAAAGTGTGCCGAAATTGACGGTGATTCAGATGCACTGCGTATGTACCAAAATTCACCACAGTCCACCCCCCTCGATGCAGCTTATACGTGCCATCAGCTGCCGCCACAACGTCGTGATCATCTTGGCCAATCACAGATTAGACAACGTTTCGCAGTAGAGTGCGAGTAGTCATGACGATTCCCATTGCCTCGTCGTTGTCTCCATACGAGAAACATCGTAGAACGATGAGTTCGTAGCGAAAATCAGCTCCTCTGGATCGGAAATCTGTTAAATCGTCGGACTCGACACAGGGATTGGTGTGTCCAAAAAAAAGATCACGCAAGGTACATTCACGAGGCCCGGCGCACGCTACTAGATCGGCGTAACGGGTCATGGCTTCAGCTGCAAAAAAAATTATAATCTAACATTATTTTGAGTCACACAAATTGTGACAAAACAAAAACGGTACCTCTATCTTGTCGAGTGAGGAATTGCTTTCTGGACTTCAACATTCCTCTTGATGGAAGCCTGTCTAGCATTTCTGGTCTATCTGCATATCGATTACGCAGAATGACGAGACAACCTTCTGGTCCGGCGCCTCCTTCCAGAAGATTGTCAACTTCGGGCTGAAGCACATCGTCGATACCCGTGCGAGTTTCTGTAGCAACTTCAGTGGAGTGGACGCTTGTCGATTGTAATATATACTGCCCATTTGCATGAGATATTTTCGCTAGGCACGGGCAGTTCGCATGGGATGTGCATGAATAAACACTTATGCGCTGTGAAGATGTCGTATAGTTGTGTCGATATCTGAACAATCCTCCACCTCGATCGTCCATTTGCGACTTTTCTTGGCGCCTTGTCGAGTAAGTGACTATCTGCACGAAGTCGTCGACTCGTATAGGGGTAGTTGCATCATCATTATCGGATGAAGATGATGCCAAGCTGCAGATCTCAGTTTCGTCATTGGGAGACCAGTCTGTCGTTGCATGGCACGGACCTTGCATAATGTTATACAGTCTTGGAAGTAAAGTAGGGCTGAATTGAGGTTGTTATGAGGCGGTTTCAAAGAGAAAATGAGTGAATGGACGTTCGAGATCTTTAGCTATGCATGTAAAACCAAAAACCGGTGGTTTAAAAAACGAAGGGTTTCAAGTCCAACAGATAAAAAAACTGAAGCCTCGGGGAAATCTTAAATAGTTAATTACAAAGTCAAAATGGTTTTTTATACTAAGTAGTTTATACTTGAGCTACAAATTCTAAATTAGAGTAAAACATGTTTTATAAGGCCTCATCAAAAGTTTATAACATATATAGGCCAAATTCCGTCTATAGCTTTATCCACATGACCTATGAATATGTGCGAGTACATAGTTTAGGCTTGGCAATTATACTTCTATAGAATTTGTCGTTCAAATAAAGCCGTTTCTAAGCAAATCGTCGTGCATACTGAACAACGAATTCCCCACGTCGAAAGATTGATAGTATATAAATCCAAGTCAAATCCATTGCCGAGCGTCCATTGTCGAAGGTATACTTGCCGGATATACCATGTTGTTCCATCGTCGTGAGATAGCGCATGCAATCTTGAGTAGTGAATACTCCAAGATCTAGAGGACTCGCTATGTTCGCCCTGCTGAATTACTCCCTAACAGCGTTTCTATTGATCAGTCTATCTGACGAAATGAGCTGGTGGAAGCACTTGAGGGCGATCGTCGTCAGTAGTTTCGTACTGTCACCATACGGAGCGGGTGAGCGCCCGTAGATACACGTATTTTGTCGCTTCAGCAGTTGTGTTCCCCAGAACCCCACCAACCCGAGCGTCCAGTACGTCTATGATTTCTCAATGCCTTTCAAAATATAAGCTCAAGGTAGCACTATCAAATAGCAAACAAATTTCTCGTGCAAGTTGCACTACGATTTCCATTTATCTATGCATGTTTCAGAATGGTACGCGCCAAATAGGCAATAATTACCGCTGAATATAGTGTAGTACTCAGAAGTGCAGTGTAACAACTGTTGGAGGGTCAAGTTGCACAGCCAGATTTCCTCCGGGTAGACGCTGTTTTGTTCGAGGTGCATTGAGAACGTAGATGCGTGTTATATGCGATGCTTATGCGTAGGATTAGCTCATGCAGTCAGCATTATAACTACAAAACTCGATTGCTAAGTCGCAAGTCTAGTTCCAATAAGCTTCAAATCAAAATGTTTAGTTTCGGGAAGATCAAACTGCATTACACGACGGAAATGGCCGTTGACCTCACCCTTATGATCTGTACAGGATGCGACCCCGCTCACTTGTATTTTGTTGTGATAAAATAACGTTTTACTTTTTGCTGTCGACTTGAGCTCTTATTCTTTATTCTAGTATGGAAGATGTTATAAAAAATGATGAGGATAAGTCAGAAAGTTAAAGGTTAAAGTTAATTGCAGTCTAATAAATATTACCATTACTTAATGTGAATGTATTAGTACTATTTCTCTCGAAGGTATTAATACTAGTTTTCTAGTGTAGAAACACTACACTTGTGTTGTATATATGACTCCACTTGACAAGCTGTCATGACACGCGACAATCTGCCTTTTGGAGGTCGCACATGAAATTCATCCGAATGAGACATGAAAATAATCCGTACCCCGTTACCCTGAGCTGGTAATAACGTCCACTCCTAAACATCTTCACGACGTTTACGGGACTAACTACGCTGAAAAGAGCCCGGATTTTCTCATTTCTTTTAATAGTTGTAAGAAAGGGGAAGCACTAAGGAGCACCGAAAGCGGAGCACCGAAGCAGAGAACGGCCGGTTTGTAACGCGCTGGCATCATACGGATAAGTGCACTTCAACTTCAGGTTGATCTAAAAAAGATGTGAGATAAGACCGCCGAGCTATCCGTGAATATAACTAGCCGACCCCCCACTCGAACTTCACAATAAATTAGCTTTGCAAGAAGATGGATGAACAAGCAGCTCCTGCAACCTACACTATCGCTCCATTTCCACCGAACGAGTACTTGTCTGAACGAGAGGCAGAAGAAGCCATCCACCAGTGGACTAGAGCACACAACTACAACGTGTCATGTCAAAGGATGAGAAGATCGAGACGGGGAAATTCGCTACAGACTCTTCGCCTGTGACCGCTCGGGAAAACCCAAAAACACAAGAAAAATAGCGGATAGTGACAGGAAATGACCTTTACGACGAACAAAGAGAGACGGGTGTCCAATGCGCATTAGCATCGTAGCTGTAGACCCGGACAACACAGCTGGTCCATGGCGGACTGTACACACTAGAGACGGGAGCAGTGCACACAACCACCCTCCCTCGAGTGATGTACGTGTTCACGCAGCGCACCAGCAAGCAGCACGGAAGACAACAACAACTTCAGTTTCAACGGGCGACTTAGTGAAGGTACAGACCATGGCCGGCGTCTTGACGTCTCGCATCTACGCTACTATGCTCATCCAGGATGAGGCTACGATGTTGATCTCCAAGGACATCGCCAACGCGAAGGCTGCGATTCGCTCTAAGCTGCTTGCAAACAGAACAAGCAATAAAGCTCTGTTCAAGATGCTCGACGATAAAGGGTTTTACTACTGCTACGAAATCGATCCGGATTCCAACCGCCTCATCTATTTGATGTGGGCACATTCTGCAACCATGAAGTCTCGGCTACAAAACTAACCGGTTCCGTATGCCGCTCCTCAGTGCAGTTATAGTAACGGGCTTAAACACCATTCTCCCGTTTGCCCAGATTTGGCTTCCTGGGGAAGCGGAACCTGATTTTACCTGGGCTCTGACAACACTCAAGACCTTCATGACGGAGCAGATAGTACCGTTGCCCAGAGTTCTCTTTTAAGATCGAGACCTAGCTTGTACCAACGCCACAGAGACCGTGTTTCCATAGTGCTCTAAGATGATCTGCTTTTGGCACATTCGTCACAACGTCGTAGCCCAAGCTCAGAAAAAGATCGGTAATGGCAGTACTGTAGCCAACGTAAATGGAATGCAGCGGAAGAAAAAAATTACACTCGAGATGGACATTTTCATGGCAAAGTTTGATGAGACCGTAGATTCAACTACAGAGGACGAATTCGAGGAGAGACGACTAAACAGTGCGATGGGCAAGTACCTGGATGCTCAGTGGTGGCCACATAGAACCAAGTTTGTACGGTGTTGGACGGATCAGTACAGCCAATTTGGATGTAGAGACACATCGACGGTCGAGGGTATGCATGCTACAATGAAATTTTGGTTTGACAACTCACAAGGTGATATCCTTAACGTCTTTATGAGCCTCCTTCTATGGTGGAGTCACGCTGCATCACGAACCAGTCTAAAAGCGGCCAACGACGAGTCCAATATTCCTACTCTATTTCGCAAGAACGACAGCTACTCAGCCGTCGTGAAGATTATCACCACTTATACCTTGAAGAAGACCGATAAAATCTGGGCGAAAGCTCGTGCCATTGTTGTTCAGAATCTTGACAGAAGTGTATGTGACGGTACATTCCGGCGGGAACATGGCCGCCCGTGCATTCACGACCTCATAACGATCATCGAGTCCGATGGGCCGAACGTGAAGCTAAGGCCTGAACAGTTTGACAGGTATTGGTGGCTTCCTAGCGCTCGCAGCTGTGATACTGAAAGCGTTCTAGAACCAGCATCACGTCGTAGCGGTCGCCGTTTTACCGCCCAGCAAAGGTCTCATCAAGCCGGCTACGAAGCCTACAGTACACGTCGAGAGCTGTCGGGCTTTGAAATTATCGAGCAGAACTTAGCAGCAGAACGGGTGCACGCTGCACACGTGCTATCGTTTACTGAGCTGCTCCAAAATGAAGATACGGTTCCGTAAGAGCAGGAATTCTTGCCTCGCTGGTGGGGATATGCAGGACTGAGATCATTAAAAAAAACCCTGCTAATGTACGACCTTTGAAGTTTAGCATCTGGCTTGGTTTGCTATTCAACATGTGTTGTCACACGCCGGGCGTTCTCTGCTTCGGTGCTCCGCTTACGGTGCTCCTTAGTGCTTCCAGTAAGAGAGGCGCTTCGCGATGCTAGAGTGTCATGACAATCATTTCGCTATCCAATCAAGTACCGGAAAATACAATTCCTTCGCTTTCCTAAGTAAAATATAGTAGTTTACGTCAAATCGTCGGCGTCCGACCCTTATCTTTTATCGGAAATGGTTTATTAAGCATCCGCATTTGACTGAACTTCACTATACTAAGCCTTTCCATCAACTTCTATAAAGAAATCGTAAGTCGTTACCGCCTACGATTACCACAGCCTCCCCTTGGCTGGATCAATTCAGAAAAACGCATCGAACGTAGGCACAACGAGTGGTGGGAGTTCGCAACCCACGGGTGGTGCAGCAAGCGATGTATAGGCAATACGCGATGCCTGCGTGTCCAAGCACACCAGAGGGAAGTATAAGAGCAGTCTGAACGGTATCAAGAGGTTTTTTGACGAGCACGACGAACTTGTTCTAACGGAGTTTACTATGTTTCCTAGTCTGTGTGGTGAGGTCAATATGATGAGAATATTACAGTTATGCCTCGCTAGTCGGGTTCAACACGCTCATTATCTACAGACGCATTTACTAACTGACCACGCTCTACTTTCAACGCACGTAATACGAAATCCAGTGGTGCTTGAAAAGTTTCAGTAAGAGCTTGCAACTGGCGAGTCTCCGTGGATGCAACCCACTGGAATACCGCCTTATATCGAGTTATATAAAAAAAAACTTGACAAACAACATGAATCCATTGATGTGTTGCCAGAAAAGTTAAAAAAAAGGATGAAGCACGTGCTGGAAAGCAAGGGTGTTGCAGCTGGGATATTACGCGAGAGTTATTTTGCGAAGAAATTCACAATACGTTAGCAGAAGTCGGTCTTCAACGTAATTTACTAACTCGCGACGTTGTAGCTAGTACTGCACCAAAACGCTCGTATTTTACATGGGGTGGGAAGTTTCACCTTCTTCCCAGTGAATTTAACTTTCCCCTATTTGACCCCCTAGGCGCATGGCTGCTTTGGTGGTTGGGAATCGAATCCTCGGCTACCCTCCGTATAGAGGGATGATTTAGATACCCCTCAGAAGAAAGTAACGCTATCTGAGTGGTCAATCATGATGGGACACATCACGAACGGAATTGAAGCGCACTTGGGCACTCCAATGCCTACAGTCGTCGATAAACCCCACGCTATCAAGTTGTTTAACATAGCATATGAGGTACTTGGACTAAAGCCGAGCAAACGAAAGCGTAGAACAGGACAGCTAAAGCTGTCAACAGTTCTCAGACTCATCCGACAAAATGACCAAGATCAGGAAAGAGACCACCAACCAACCTCCAAACCACGAAAACGGCCAAGACGCACAAGTGATGGTGTTCACTCTGCTCACGACGACGTAGTAGAAGCACAAACAGTATTTGAATCTTGGCAATAAATGATTAAGCTTTTGATTGTTTTTCAACCAATCACATCACATCATCATACCGTCGCAGAATGCCTCTTGCGTTTTCTCAAGTCGATTAAATACTGCACTGCTACATGTGGAAGAGCTACAAACTGAGAAAGAGAACACACTAGTCTAATCGAGGTATTGTTGTGTAGAAGTCGTCCGAAACAGCTATATCTCGCGATTTTAACATAGATGTACTAGGAGAACTCATGCTTTCCATTACCTATTGCAGCTTCTAGCAGCAATAGATAAAGAAATTCTACTATTAGTTTTACGCTAATTTGTAGCCGAATGCCTCAGACATAAGAGTCCGATCGAGTCATTCTAACCCAAAATCACTGTAGTATGTTATACTGAAGAACCCAAAATTAATCGGTGTGACCTTTATGAGTAGCTGGCTTGACAGTACACTACGAAAACCAACACGTTATGATGTTCTACTGACGTCGTAATATTACACTTTAGTAATGTTTTGATTCTTTCAGAAAACTGATATAGTGAAATTCTTTAGCCAAATCAATACAACAACTCTGATTGGAGGAAATATATAAAACTGCCAAATGCAGGTATTGATCTTTTGCACACCAATATGGAAAAAATCATCGTAAACAAGTGGATACATGTGCCCCGTTACAGCATGACTTGAGCTGAAAAAGTTGAATAGCAATGAATTTACTTTTTATCTGGTGTAAAGCAGGTAGATGTGTCCTATAAAGTCCTAGTGACATTCACGTCTTGAAGAAAACAACTAAGTGGAGCGTAGCATACGTATTTATAAGCAACAAAATCTTCATAACCTGGCATGTTTGGGCATGATATTCACGATTGCAGGCTGTATTATTGCTATTCATTCCTTACCGCAAACAGTGATGACACCACGCAGATGTGCAATCGTATATAGACAGGTAATCAGTTGTAGCATCAACATGGTATGTTTAGCTATATTTGCCTTCTCTTCGGCAACATTGTGGATTACTGGCATTTTAACCCTTTCGCGAACGGTACTTTTGACATGACTATATTATAGTATAGAAGATCAAGCCATTAGGCAATCAAAGGAGGCATTTTGCCCCCTTTCATAAACGACGGTACTACAGCAAATCTTCTGCAAATCCCTTTAGTTCAAGTAGAAAGGGCGAATCCGCCTCGTCCAACACACAAGAAATAATGAAAGGGGGCATTTTGCCCCCATTCGTGGGTGACAGGAGTGATACTCAAGGATACGCCCTCCAAGGGGGCAAAATGCCCCCATTGACCACGAAAGGGTTAAGAAATACCTGGTAATTAGTTTATTTTCTTGACGAATTATTTTATTATCCACCCAATCGATTAAAATAAAGGCCGAAAGCCGATAGCCAGGCGAACCGATTCACCAGGGCTACTAACACTTCTAAACGTATTTTTTGGAAAGCCAAAAGTCACCCCAACTAGTTGGTTGGAGCTCGAGGCTTGATGGTAATCCAAATCTAGTTATGGCTCACAAGACGAAACCTGTGAATGAATGCACATTTATTTAATTCTTTTTTTGCGGAAGTGCTCGTATCTGAAACCAGCTACGCACCATAATGGAGCTATGATTGTTAAGTAAAAGGACTATGTACAAAGTAGTGTGCTCCACAAAAAATCGGTCGCGCTGCTCATCGACCTCGAAAACTCGACGCCGTTTACAATGCGCTTCAGCACGAGAGCACCACGTGCACTGATGTGGGTTTTCTATTTGGCGGCGTCGTGGCAACCAAGTGGGTGTCAAGAAGAAGAAGAAGAAGAAGACCCGCTGCGACAACACCGTTGCCATCTTGTGCGAAGGCAAAAGGTGCCGCGTGTCAACGCGTACTAACTTTAGTTACAGGGCGCTGACAAAGTTAGTGCCACTGACCTCGAACAGGGTTGAGCGTTTGTTCTCGACAAGCAAGCTGATCATGCTGCATGATGGCAGCGTCAAAATGACCGCTTTCTTGCGCGTGAATCGAGAAATGTGGAACGCAGCGACGTTCATTGGACAGGACGAGTCGGTGATACGTTCGTGTGCTGACTTTGTGCAACACATTGATATTTGAGAGAGTTATTATTATTTGACCTAATCTGCAATTATACTTGTTACTACAGCTTGTTATTCACCTCCAGTTTCTTTTTTACCCTGAGCTGCTACTGTTCTTTTTTGTCTCGATCCTGTGCGTTTTCGACGAAGGATGAAGATACAGGTAGAGTGAATTGAGGATATAGTTAAGACCTCGCCTCCAGTCAAATACAACTCCGGGTCCGTCAACTACGAGCCAACCTCCGAAGAAGAAGAAGAATCCGGCAGCGAAGAAGATGCCAAGACCAGCAAGAAGCCCAAGGCATCGTCGCCCATCCGCAAGGTGCAGCACCGCGTCAAGAAGGAGTAGCGGGTGCCACTATCGCCCCGCCGTCTACATTGCATGGAGGCACAGACCAAGTCATTCCTGATGAAGACGATGAACGACACGCACATTCGTCTTGTCAAGAACCTCACCAAAGGCCTATGACATCTTCCAAGCCATCTGCAAGAACTACGAGGGTGCCGCATTCCATGGCGACCCGTACTACATCCTGCACTTTCTCATGGAGACGAGGAAGGCAGTGATGTGAATGAGTTCTTCCTCGTTCTAGAAGACACGATGAGAGCCGTGTCCAAGGCGACCGAATCGGTCCTCACAGGCCGCCAGAAGTCTGTCTACCTGTTCCACTATATACCAGCGTCCTGGTAGGACGACCTGCGTATTTGGAAAGGTAGCTGGAAGTACATCCCGTGTGACGAGCTCAAGACGAGCATCGAGGACAAGATCCGCAAAATGGAGTACGAGAAGCGCTACACTCTGACAAAGGGTACCCCCGAGAGCCGCACTACTAAGGGCGAGCGAGCTCTCATTGCTCCAGCCCAAGCTCCGGCATATCCCGTGTCGTCTGAGCAGGTGTGCAGCTACTGCCAGAAGCCTCGCCACGACATTCGCCAATGCCGCAGTCTACAGAAAGACCTGCGAGATGGTACTGTCAAATCCTGGACCGTCCTGCCTGCGAACGTTGAGTTCCGCGGCGGTAACTCCAACCGGTCCAACCCCTACGAACAACGTGACAGCAATTCAGGGCGTGGCCGCGGGTCTTGGCAGAAAGGCGGGCGAGGTCGGAACAACGGCAGACGTGGCGGCAACAACCGCGACAATAACAGCAAGGGACGCCAGCCTTCTCGCCGTGAAGAAGGTGACTACGACCAGTCTCGTCGTGAAGACGCTCGCATCACCGTCGCCACGGTAGTCATGCCCATTGCACCGGTCATCAGCCTTACGGCTCAAGCCTCCTCCACCTTCGACTCCAACTGGACTGTTGAGTCTGGGTGCACCAGCCACGTCACTCAACATACCGAGTGGTTCGTTTCCAAGACCGCTGCTACTGGAACCATCACGGTTGGTGGTAAGTCCGAGATTCATTGAAGGCGCCGGTGACGTTGTATCTTAGGTGGCTGATTCAAAGGGAGGTCACGCCAGCTAATACTACGTGATGTGCTTTATGCACCCCAACTGCACTACAACCTTCTATCGGTTGCTACAGCCGTAGAACATGACTTCCGCTTTACGTTCCAGCGAACTGTGTGCACGATGCAAACCGACCAACGTTTCAATGTCAAGGCGAAGAAGTCGGCTACAGCGAAGCTATACTAGTTCAAGGCCACTCCGGTCCAGCAGCAAGAAGCCCACGTGGCCACCTCAGGTAAGGCCACTGCTATAATGGTGTTGCACAAAAGACTTGGTCATCCTAACATTCGTGTCTTACAGGCAGTCACTAAAGACCAAGCACTCCAAGGACTCGACACTAACACCGTAGTTCCCAAAGACAGTTTCTTTTGCTCTGCATGTACTTACGCAAAGTCACACCGCGCTGCATTTCCTTCTGATAAACGTGTTGAACGGGCTTCACAACCTTTGCAAAAAGTCCATTCTGATATCTGTGGACCACTCCCCGTTCCTAGCCTCAATGGCTGTCGCTACTTTGTTGTTTTTATTGATGAATTTACGTGCTACATGTTTGCGTACCCTATCAAGGCTCGCAGCCAACTCTACTCCTGCTACGAAGACTTTAGGATGAAAGCCCTGCATATATTTCGCTCAGATGTATATACGCTAGAGTATCCAGGATCCACCTCGGACTTGGATGCAAGCTGATAATGCAAAGGAGTATGAGAAGCTGGTCGCAGTCTTTAAGTGGTACGGCACACACACGCAATTTACAAATGCTTACACATCCCAACAAAATGGTGTCACCGAGCGACGTATGCGCACGATCATGGAACGCGTCCGTGCCCTCTTACTTGATGCAAAGCTACCCAAGACATTATGGGCTGAATGTGTTAGTCACGGGACTACACTTCTTAACATGGCACCCAGTGAAAACACGTACACATGCAGTCCGTACAAGCTGTGGTACAATCGTAAACCAAGCGTTCAGCACCTGAAGGTTTTTGGGTGCGCGGCGTACGCCCACATCAATGACATCTACAGGGATAAGCTAGATGCACGAGCGAAACTCTGTCTATACCTCGGTATTCCAAGCCACAAGAAGGGGTATCGTCTCATGGACGTTTCGACACGAGCCGTAGTTTACAGCCGTGACGTCGTCTTTCAGGAAGACTGCTTTCCAACCCTTGAGAATATCGACGACACACCCGATCCATTGCCACTACCGGCTCATCTGGCTGATACTGCCCCGTCTGGTGATAGTCCCACGTCCAATACTCAAACCAGCCAATCCCCAAGGGTCGGACCAAGCAGCCCCGAAGGTCAAACCTAACGTCCCACCCCTTATAACACTTGCAGCGACGCCGACTCCGCTGAATGATGCCACTGACAGTGGCGAAATCATTTATTCTTTTGTAACGGAGGCGCCTTCAACACCTCCAAATCCCCCTGCCAAACGCCCTCGATACGAGAAAGCAGTTAACCTTACAGAGCTTACATCAGCGGAAGATATTCAGGAACATAAAGACCGTACAACTCAACCACTTCGCCTATTTGCTATTCGGTATCTACCTGAGCCTAAGTCGTACAAAGCAGCCATGAAGTCTTGCTACGCAATGGCGTTTTGCTGCTGAGTCGGAAGTTAAGCCCCTCATGACGAAGGAGACGTGGATTCTGGTTCCACCTCCTCATGGCCGCCATGTTCTTCAAAATCGGTGGGTCTTTGTTGTCAAGTACACAGGCACGGGTGAAATCGACAGCTTTGAGGCCCGCCTATTTTTTAAAGGCTTCTACAATGAAATCTTTTCTCCTGTTATCAGGATGGAAGTCCTTCGACTACTCCAGATCATAGCTGCATTGCTAGACTACGAGGTCCATCAGATGGACGTAAAGACAGCTATCCTAAATGTCTTTCTCTCTGAGGAAATATACACGGCCCAGCCGAAAGACTTTGCTGTTGCTGGCCAAGAGCATCTTGTCTGCAAACTCTTAAAGAGCCTCTACGGCCTTAAGCAAATGCCTCGCATTTGGTATCAGACACTGTGTGCCTTCCTTGAGAGCCTCGGCTTTCGCAAGCTGATCAAAGATAGCTGTGTCTTTATGGCAACTTTTGATGGCCAAGTATGCTACATTGCCGTCTATGTGGACAATCTGTTTATCATAGCAAAACCGTAAGCTTTGTATGCCGTATTAAATCGGCTCTGAAACAGAGATTTTCAATGACAGATTTAGGGGAGGTACATTCTCGGCTGGTCCATTGCACGGAACCGTGAAGCCCGAATGATATTTATCCACCAACAAAAGTACGCCACAAATGTGCTTGATAAGTAGAAACATCTCATTTCGTACCCTACTGCGGCGCCCTCAGATCGCAGCATCAAGTTCACGAAAGCCAGGGAGCCTCAGACCCAAGAAGAGAGGGAGGCAATGAAAGACATTTCATACAGAGAAGTCGTAGGCAGTCTAATGTATTTCATGGTTGGCACTCGCCCCGATCTAGCATTTTACATGCGCGAAGTCAGTCAATTCCTAGTAAACCCTGGAAAGAAACACTGGAAAGCTGTGGTAAGAGGCCTAAAATATCTATCTGGCACGGCTGACCAAGGTCTGTTGCTTGGTGGATCAACGTCAGTTGGTGTTAGTACCCTAGCTGATCATTTGACAGCCTGCACAGACTCTGACTATGCTAATTGTCCTGGCACTAGAAGGTCAGTTGGCGGGTACGTCACGATGATCGGGACAAGTTCCATCTCGTGGCTATCGAGGAAGCACCATACTGTCGTGCTCTCGACTACAGAGGCTGAATACATTGCCTTATGCCATTGTATGCAATAGGTCATCTCCCTCAAACTGCTACTCAAAGAGCTAGGTTTCTTGACAACCAAAGCCAATGTTATCAAAGAGGACAATCAAAGCTGCATTAAAATCGCTAGTATCCCGGAACTACACGGACAATCAAAGCATATTGATATCCGTTACCATTTTGTTCAGGAAAAAAATAGAACGACACGAATTTAGCGTCACTTACTGCAACACTAAGTCAATGGTAGCAGACATCTTTACCAAGTCACTTGACAAGCATCAGTTCCGGAATTTAAGAAGACAACTAGGAATGCAATCACTTAGTGAATTAGCGAATAGGTAGATCAATAAACACGGTCCAATCATATTCATTTCACAATATCAATGAGTCACAGGATAGTGTGGGGTTTCCCCTACAATAGGTTTATCCACTGCATTCTATAGGTTTTACTCTCACTAAGGTTTCCCTGGTACACAGCCGCCGAATAAACTAACAATAATAATGTGAAAATAAATGACAAAGTCAAAAGAAGCAAATCTATTATCTGCTTAAGCCTCCAGAGCTACCTTACGCACAAACATTAGGCTATTGATCCACTCGCCGTATTGCTCCAAGCTGCGCGTGACCGACTCATCATGAGCGGTGTACTTGTGACTTACACCTCCAGGACGAACGCGTGCCAGACGCCCATGGTGTTGGCGGCCACAATGTAGAATCCGTCTTCGAGCTTAAGACGCTTGATACCAGCAATACCACGGTGGCCAGTACGCTGCCGGTTGTACTCAAGGTCCTTGAGCGAAATGCGCGATCCAACACGCTTCAACTGGGCCAGAAACGCCCTGAACACCTTCCAGCTGACACCGCGAGACAAATCAGCTCCACGCTTGTCAGCATCAGCGAGAAATCGCTCCACTTCGGTGTCCGGCACTGCTGATGGCTCACCCAGTAACTGCACAGCTTGGTGCAGCGCGCTGAACAAGCAGGTCCCGCTTGCGCTGGCGCCAATAAGCGTCGGAATTGTCCTTCTCGCCAACTGCAGAAAGTCGTCCGGACGCCCAGCCAGCATCCACGCATCCACCATGAGCATAGCATAGCCAAGGCCGTCCACCTTGAGCCACTCCTTCAGCTCCCACGTGGGGTCTAGCTCTCCGTCCCCTTGTAGCCATCAGGCTTCTTCCAGACGACTTGGATGGTACGCGCCATGGCTGTTCAGGGTTAAAGCAACCCCAATACAACCAAAACACACACACACACACACACACACAAGCAAGTAAAGGCAAAAGAACAGTTTATTTAAAATTACCTGCCTCTGCCCTGGATGTCAAAAGTGGAAATGAGCGCATGCATGCAGGCGTCGGCACGAGGTCTGCAGAACGCACGACAAGTGCTGGTGACCATGTGGTATGCAAAGACTTGCCTAGATACACAGTGCTGGATTTCTTTTGCGATACAAAAAAGGCAACTTTCGATGTAACGGTTCCACCGCAATCATCCCTGATGACGTCCGGTAAGCGACGAGCCAGGGAGGCTGTTGAAGCTAGACTCGTCTCTAACTCACGACTCATATAAAGCATAATATGCATTATAATAAGGGCAACTTGCCTTTCTGAAACGGTTGGCAATGGCCAACCTGTACTGTGTTTTAGGCAGTAGTATAGAGTTTTCTAGCTTAGTTTTCTTCTAACTGCTCATTAATGTTTATTCTTTCTTTCACCAACGCTTCGACAAGTCCTTCTACTCTACGTGCTGAAGCTGCCCCGTAACAGCTGAGACCTTGCAAGGCATTGGGGAACGGCATCAAGAAATTGCAACTGATGGCACTCCAAACTGCCATGGCAATATGTCGTGTCATATGCAGCTGTAAATCAATAATACTTACCAAAGATGAACAAATACGCTATGCAGATATTTGTATAATGCTTCTGCGAAGCTTAGCACAGCGGCCGCTACTACGTCAGCGCTTTCTGTTATAGAAAATTTCACCGTACAAGCAATGCAAGGTATCGAGAAATTCATTCCTAAATGGATATGGCACACAGATCGCACAGAAATCAGTCCTAGCATTACGGTAGGCATGGCGCCATGGCACGCAGTTAGAACGCGGACTATGCAAATTCGGGGCAACCGTGACAATTTTGGTCTATCGAAACTGACCAATCATGTAACGATATTTCGGTGTTATCAATTATGATTGACCTGCTATAAGGTACCATATAAGAGACAGGTTAAGATTCAGCGATGCTGTTTATTGAAATCAAGTGGAATGATGTGCCTCGTTGGAACTCACGATACTGACAGGGGTGTCGCCTGCAGGGTTGTTAGAGCAGTCCAATGGGGCCTCGTACGTCACGGTGGTCGGCACGTTGTCTGCCGTGCGGCCTGCAGCCGTAGGCACCCGTCGGGAGCAGGTCACAGAACGAGTGGAACTGCAGTCTGTCCTGGGTAGGGGGTAGTTCGGCTTCAACTTCAGGTAAATTGCCAATTAACGGTAGTGCCACCATTTTGTTTCGGACTTGTAGCTGTGCATCGACCAAAAAATTCAAGGCCTCACGGGTATTCCTGAAAAGCTGACGATTTTATCAGGTTACAAAGTCATTCACCTAGTGTGATTTTAATTCAATAGAAAAGTAAAGACAGTAAAGTGATTAAGAAAACATATATGAATACAGCTCCTGCCGGTGAGAGCCACTTCTGTGCTCCTAAGCCGGTATGCTCAGAAACCATCTTTGGCAACTGCCCCAAGATGCAGGACGGACTGACGCAGGACTCTGAGTGTATGGTCGTTGATACGGGCGTGTACGGCTGCGTGTTCATGGCCAGCACCTAAGTGACAAGGTAGGTCGAACGAAGGAAAACTTTAAATGAATGAAATGCAACGCTCGTATGCTTCGGTTTATCGTGTGAAACCTATCGCTACCGCATCCTTCCAAGCACGATTTTCTTCACGCTCAAAAGATCGAACTCTCACATCTTGACGGCCCACGTGGACTTGCACACTGGGCACTTGCAGGTTGTGCAAGGGCACTTTCCGCCGGACGGACAGTCACACGCAGTACAGCTTCCTCCATCGTCTTTTTTATCATGACACTTGGAGCACTTGCACTTGCCAGCAGGGCACTCACATCCCGGACATTCTCCAGCTGTAGCACGCTGGGCAGCGGCAATGCACGAGCCACCACACACAACGGTCGCCGACGTGGCCGACTTGATCGGAGGCTCGATTTCCTTCGCAGCGCTAGTCTTGCTAGCGCAAACTTGACACTGGCAGTTCTCGCACGAACATTTGTCCGCCAGCGATCCGCAACTCTTGCACGACCCGTGGCTTTGGTGCTTCTCCGCCTTATCTTTTACACTCTCCGCAGCATGTCCGCTCGTCTGGGCCTCAGACTTGTCATCTTGGTGGTCTGCAGCCGGCAGGTGCGTGTCTGGTCGGCCACGCACTGGAGCACCCAGCCCAGGCGGATCTTCCTTCAGGTTGTGCTTGACATTGGTCATTGTTCCGATCGCCATCTTTTTGAAAAGTGAGCTCTCGCCACTTGGCAGACTTGTGGTCTTGGGTGGCGATCGTATTCTTCGTCCCGGTTCGCAGACGTCGCTCCCATATGCGACGATGGCGAGCTCTTTCGTCTTTGGGCGATTTAACAGTGTAAGTTACAACGAGGATCAAAGCAAACACCTTTCAAAGAACTCCTTTGATTTTTTCACTGTTGGCAGCCAAGCTGCAACTCCCTACACATGCAAAACTAAATTCTGCTTGGTGACATGATTCTCGGTTGCTTTGCTACTTTTGCTGCGTCTTCCAACGCTAGTCCACTCCTACTACTTCTGTGTCCCATGTTCCTCTTGGACGCGTCGATATCCACTCATAGATGTTCTTGTTTCTCCTTTTCAGCGTCTCGCCACCTACAAACCACTGACGGATCTTCAGCCATAATAGGCGTAATTTAGTGCAGCAAGCCGCACTTGCACTGGCCGCTGGGGCTACCACACTCAATGCACTGACCATGCTGCACACCGCCACTACTAGCGCTGGTCGCATGCTTACTCGCCTGATCGCCGGACGGACTCATCTCCTGTCTCGACGGGTGATCGCTCATCTTCTGTCCAGCCTTCTCCTTGGCATCCATCTCTGTCGACGGCATCTTCTTGCTAGCCTTTTCCTTGGCAGCGCACACAACACAGTTGCATCCTTGGCACGAACACTTGTCCGGAGGACAACCACAGCCACGACAGGCCTCGCGCTTGCAGCTGCACGAACTGCACTTACAATCTTCACACGAGCAGTTTTCCGCCGATGACGTGCAACTCGCACAGTCTCCACGGTGATTGCAGCACACTCGACACTTGCAGTCCTTGCACGTGCACTCTTTTGCCGACGAGCCGCAGGTCGAACACACGTCGTGCTTGGCATATTCTTGCTTCGCAGGTTTCTCGGACTTGTGTTTGCCACCGCCACGACTCATAAAGTGTCCCAGCTTCTTCGCTGACAAGCAGCGCTTCAAATGCGCCATCTCCAAAGCCGATTGGGCCCAGGCCACGCCGTGGTTGCACTTCTGGTCTTCGCCAGCCCCGCACGAGCGCTTCTCCGCACACGTGTAGGCTTGTGACTCGCTATCGCAGCATAGAACGCCGTAAATGACTGGCGTATCGAACGTCACGTTCAGCTTCATGATCCCGTTGGCCACAGCGTGACTCATGGTCTCGCACGTGTGCGTAGCGTCGTTCACTAGGCAACCGATGCAGATCACAGCGTCCGGACGGTGGCTTGCATCCTTGCAGTGGACCAGCCGAGCAGCAGCAAATGGCAGTTCAAAAGCCCCGGCCACCTCCACGACGTGCAGATCTTCCTCGGCCACACCCTTGGCCAGCAACTCGTCCGAACACGCGTCCACCAGCGACTGGATCACCTTCTGGTACCATCGGGCCGCTACGATCGTGACTCGTAGGCCACTGCCATCAAGTTTGCTCGATTCAGCGGTACCGGGCTGCTCAATGAGCACAGGACTGTGCGTCGCTTCCGACTTGCCTTCTTCATGACCGTGTGAAGCACCTACCGGGTGCTCCTCCTTAGTTGAAATCTTCATCTTCGACGTCGTCGTCTCAACTCCAGGGGCCATCGTTATCGTTGTCACCAGTGAGGTGCAAATTCAAGACTGACCAACAAGTAGTGATCCCTTCCTCTCCAGCTTCAACATTCTATAGTGCGACGCGGCGAGACCTTCAAGATCATTTGAGTAGGGGCTGACACTACACCGTTAGTATGGGATACGTACAGCTCGAACCATCAGACCGTTGCTCATTCTTCTGCACAAGTTACAGTCTTTGTTAGTCTCGCCAAGGCTCTGGCAGGCTGTGCCCACTCGACCATGAAGCCTTTTTCCTCTCTTCGTAAGACCAGTGCAATGGTGAGCATGCTCCAAATTATCGTTGCTGAGACACCATAAACAACGTGGACGTTGGTCGACCTTAACGGGTTCTTGAACCTGCACGGGTCTCAATGCTGCGAAAAGCTTGTTTGCACTCCCATTCCACGATTCCGCCACGGCAACAATGCAAAAACCTTGGTCGTTTCACATTATCATTACACGACACCCCATTATACCTCTTCCGCTTTCTCTATCGACAGGATTAAGCTACTCTGTAGCAAGGAATTTGACACCGTCCTCCTCGCACGTTTCCCCAGCGATCACCGCGGCCTGGCAACAAGTGCAACATCCGACTATTAGATCCAGTACCAAATATCTTCAGTTGTAGCAATGGTACTGCACCTTTCCTTCTCCTTCCAGCACTCGGAGCGCCTCACGCAGTAGCCAGGGCTCCATCCCGTGAATATCTGCGTTTCCAACCACACAAAAATCAGTACCTCCTCCTTCAATCCTTCTCATTATCCGTCTCGCTCACTTGTGCCAAGCGTTTCCTCCCCCGCGTACAGCTCGTAGACCGTAAACACATTGCCCAGCATGCCATGTTCCTTGGCCTGTAACGATGGCATCATATGACACCCATGAAAATATCAGTATTGCACCAATCATTTCAATACACCAACATTCCACCAACAAAGTCGTATATCTCGGCCGCCCACTCGGCGGGCTTCTTCCACATGATGCGACAACGCGTCTTGGTGTCGTCCTCCCAACGTCCGTGTCCACAGCGGATCAGATGCTCCACCACAGCCATGCGTCCGTCTTGCGCCATGTTCCTCGAGATTTTCACATTCTCAAACAGCGTCGAGGCCAGCGGCTGGAAGAGCGGAAGGTCGTGCGCGCGATGGTACTCGAGGATAAGTTGCTGCCATAACACGAGCTGCTTCTCTCGCGTGGCACGCACGGGTTGAAGCGTGAAGAACGGGGGAAAGTCGTAGTATTCCGGGTACGAAAACTTATCCATGTTCGTTATTGACTTGGAAAATTACACAAGCGAAGTAAAATACGCGATAAAAATTACATGATTTGTAAGTAAAATATATGCAACTGGTTCAGTGATCTAACGTTTAGCCACGCTTCCTTGGACTACTTCGAAGTACTTGTTCAGCCTCCGCTCGTAAGCTTACGTATTAGTCACGCTAGTTTAGACTTAACTCTTTGATACCCGGATAGTTAGTTCAAGGTAAGGTGTCAAAACTACGGTAATTATTATGGATATCTCCAGCAGGTGTCGACACGTCTTTGCCAGGGACTTGCGTCGACAAGGACTACGAGATGAATCACTTGACATAAGTACACTGCATTTGTCTTAATAGTTGTGGCCGATGGTACTGTCTTGCGCTACGAGTGCTTGTTCCAACACAAAAGCAGCATCTTCTATCGATCCTAAAACCTGCACAAGAGACGGCAGAATGTCTATTGTGTTCTCCATTCTTGCGATTCGCTTGCTTGATCTGTCCCACTCAAAGCTGAGGCGGCAAGGGAGAAACAACCGCTGCTTTAGTAATTTCGACCGCAGAATTGCTGCATTTCCATCGCTTGACAACAAACGAGGGAAAACGTGCTGCAGAGTGGATTCCGAAATGGTCACATTGAGTGAAGCGGTAGCTGCGAT